>NC_050097.1:751377-1058714 GCF_902167145.1 Zea mays
CAAAGCTTCGGGTGCTTTTGCTAATGAATCTTTTCCTTGTTCGTTCTGATACGACCCATTCCATGGATATGATCAATGTAAAGATTTTATTTTTTTATAGTTGTATACCACATCATTAGATGAACGATATGAGGCAGTTGCCAATTGCACTCTTGTTGCTTGTAAAAGTGCAATCAAATCGAGAGTTTTAACGATTGGGACATAGCCGAGATACGCTAAGGTTGAGGCAAGGCGGAACCTCCTCTACTAAAGTACGAATACGAATATTTCCTTTGCGGAGGATATTCACTGCTACGGAACTACAGCATAGATCTATTATAAAAAGAAAGAACTTCAAACTCTTCCACTTACTCCTGTTTGGTTTGCTTCTGTTTTCAGTTGAACATTCTTCTTTTCTTTGATTTTCAATCAACGAGTACGGGAGACAATGGCTCTTCTTTGCTTTGGCAAAAAGAGAAGGAGCTCTTCTTGCCCATACGGGAGTGGAAGCTTCAGTGTAAGCATTTCCTCACACTTGTCTTCGTAGGCCACTTTATGTTGAGCAGGAGGCGCTCGCTGTTCTTGTTGAAGTTGTTTATACAGGTTTTGGTGGCAATCCGAGTGAGATTGAACCTGCTTCTTTGACTCAAGAACACTTTCTTCTTTTCAATAGGTAAAAGCACACCACCTTCTCATGACAATCATAGTGCTTCGGTTTCTGTCTGTCTAAAGGTGTTCCCAGGGGGTAGCTGCTTTTGCATAGAATGGATTTTGGGCCTTGCCCGCTTGCACAAGGAAAAGAAGAAGCGAAATCCATTTCCGTAAGGTGTGACGTTGTTCCGTTGTTCGAAAGGAAAGGTAGGGATAGACAGGTAAAGGAAGCCAAGTACTTGACAACCCAACCCTAGTGTTAGTAGTAAGAGTTTGAGAATCATAGCCTGGGTACTCTTTTGACTCATCGGTCTCTCTCTGCTTGACCTATACTCCCGGAACTTTCTGGCCAGGCCTTCCTATATGCTTCTCTCCCTTAAGAGCGGAAATCGTTAAGCCTGCGGCCTTAGGATCTAGTGCACCGAATACTTTGCCAATCCTACACTTATAATATCGGATCGGAAAGGTAGTTATTCCCGGAAACTGTAGGAAAAGAGCCTCACTCCTAGCCTCTAGACTGAAACTGACCCTGAAAGGCTTGAGAGCAAAGGGTGCGGTCGCATAATCCAATCCTGCTAATAGAAAGGCACGGACTCGAAGGTAGTTGTGCCAGGAGAGGATTGAGAAGAGTGTCATACTCAAGAAGTAAGCCATCAAATCCTTTCTGATGACAGATGGATTATCTATAGACTAAAGACGGATTTTCTATCGACTTTCAAACTTATCGAGACCTTCTATTTCATTGAACTACTAAATACTGGCGCATAGATCTTCTAGTAGATATAATATAAGAAGGAAGGTTCTTTCTAACGATTGGAGGACCGGGCATTTTGTCATTCAAAGATATGGTAACCGAACACTATTGTTAGAAAAACCTTGTGTCATCCTTCGGTAGAGCAAAGCAAGGATGATGAGGACATCACTTCTATATATACAATGAATGGACCGATAACACGATCTCGTGCACGACAGCTAAATCTCCAGGTACGTTCTACCCTAGTCAATTGTGTTTCAGAGCTTACGCTTGGGGCCATGGATGTTTTGATGATTAGGTACCTTGGAGAGGACCAGCAAGGACTTGGGAAAGGCCAAGGTGTTGAGGAGGAGCAGCAAGGGCGTCCACAACAGGAAGGAGATCAAGTCCGAGTCGGCTGCGACTCTATCTCGGGTTTCAGGACCAGTCTGCACTAAAATGGACGCCTAAGATGCATACGGACTCCGATTGTGACGGACTGGATATGGTTGGAAAGATAACGAGATTATCTAACCAACCCAACTGGTTCCACCCTAAAATTCATCCGGAGTCAACGGGAATCGTCGAAACAAGTCAGCATTCAGATTCTGTTTTGGTGCTGCGACACCGTCTGTTGGGCCGTTGGGCCATGTATCGCGTCGGAGCCCATTAGGGGCGAGTCCAGGGCTACGCACGCCCTAATACTCTATTTATTCAGCAGCCGCCGCCACATTTAGGTTTGGGGTTTTGCTTAGATCAATTCTATCATCGAACAGTGTCGCCGTCATCGGCTTGTGAGACCTCCCTCCCGTAATCAATACAAGTTTGGTTGCGTTTCTTTCCTGTTCTTGCTTGTGTTCTTGATTGCGCTTGCAGGGATAAGCCTTCGTGGCGAGGTCATTCGTGTGTCATGGGTGATAACCAACGGAGCCATGGTGTAGTGATTGCGAGGAACCGTTCGCTCGGAGCCTTGGATCATCAACGTCGAGATCTCCACTCAATCAAATTATCGTATCTCACGGAAGATTGGGCCGCGTCTACTATCAATTGGTATCAGATTTCTAGGTTGTCCGTGAGGTATAATTCTACCTTTAGATTAGTTTTGTTTTGTCCCATAGTCCACAAAAAGCCAAAAAAATTACGATCAGTTTATTCCGACCTAAAACCATTGCCTTAGCCTTTGCACAATTCAGTTTTAGAGTCCGCAGTTCTGAGTTCGTGTTCTAGTTGAGTTTGGTTGCTGGATTAGATTTGTTTTGGTTCAGTTTGATTGTATCCATCCGCTTCCATCCTATAAAACCGACCCTATCCACAAAACAGATCCTATCTCTACAACCGATCCTATTCACAAAATAGATCCTATCTCTACAATCGATCCTATTCACAAAATAGATCCTATCTCTACAACCGACAATATCCACAAAACATATCCTATCTCTAAAACAGACCATATCCACAAAACAGATCCTATATCTAAACCAACCATATCCAGAAAACAAATCCTATCCCTAAAACTGAACCTGTGCTCCATAGCTGTCGCTTCGGTTCCTGCCGAGTTGTGCCTTTGAAAACCATAACTTGAGGTACCTTCCATAAAACGGGTATAACTTTTCGCTCGGTGCTCCGTTTGAGCTCAAATTTTTACAGCAGATTCTTGACTCCATTCTGGGGTGACCCAAACTCGCCTACGGCCTGTTTGGTTCGGTCAAAAAATTCAAAAAAATCGGGAAGATAATTAAAAAATTGTTTAAGTGTTTTCACGAATTTTAGAGATCCTTTGTGAATTTCTCTAGGCCACAATACAACTCTGTTTCAAGTGAAATTTTGTGTGTTTCCATCCATTGTGTTTTTGGATCAGTGGTAAAAAATTCAGAATATTTCGAGCTCTTTTGATGGTACTCCTTTTGAAACGCGCCTTTGATTTCTACTAGTGCTGAAAAATCTGCCATATTTACAGAACTGCCATTCCCACTAGATACTTGTACCTCCTTTCTTGTGCTTTGGTCCAACTGTTCTATTACATTTTCTAGGCCAGCAACTAGGACGAGTACTTGGAACACTTATTCAGCATTGCTATCTGTTACTGACTTGTGTGCCACATATATATATTTAGTTAGCCTTCCCGTAGCTCCAATTTTCTCTCGAGCAGAACAGGTACTCTTTTGCAATCACACCCACGCTCGTTGGACAGTCACACCGGTCACCGTTTGCCACCTGCAGTGCTGGTAAGAACGTTGTAAGAGCGGGGTAAGACGCTTCATAATTTGTATTCCACCACCTCCACCACCACCCTGAGAGATAGTTGTAGGGTTCACATTGTTTGTTGCCTTTTTGTCTCTGTTTTGTGCTAACAATGACAGGACCAAAGAATCAAATGGACAAGGACAAGGGGCCTAAACTTAACGACGATGAGTGTGTCTCTCAAATGGAATTGAAGGAGATGATGCGCGCGATGACTGAAGCTTTTAAAAAATACCAGGACTCTGCCTCGACATCCTATGAGCAACTTGATCGACGAGTTGCTGAACTTGTTACACGCATGGACGTACTGGAGGCTCGTCCCCCACCACCAACTCCAGCCCCAGCTCACTCTCCTGTGGACGACGACGACGATGACGACGATGTTTATGCACCGCTGCGACAACGCCTCGCACGTAATCGACAAGGTATGGGAGGTAATGGTAGACGTCGTCATCATAATCCTGAACCAGACCATGATCCATTTGCTAAGATTAAGTTTTCTATTCCACCGTTCATGGGTTCTTATGATGCTGAAGCTTACTTAGACTGGGAGATGACGGTAGAACAAAAAATTAATTCCCATCTTGTTCCTGAGCAGCATAGGGTTAGACAAGCCACTAGTGAATTTAGAGATTTTGCTATCATTTGGTGGAATGAACTTGTTAACACACGTGCTGCACCACAAACATGGAATGCGTTAAAAGAGGAGATGCGAGCTCGCTTTGTTCCCCCTTCTTATAGACATGATCTTCGAAAAAAAATTGCAACGCTTAGATCAGGGAGACATGTCGGTACAGGAATACTACCAAGAACTTCAGAAAGGTATGCTACGATGTGGGGTAGTTGAGGATCCGGAGGATCAAATGGTTAGGTTTTATGGGGGATTGAGGCGGGAGATTCAGGATATTGTTGATTATAAAGAATATCATTCTATACAACGCTTGTTCCATCTTTCTATGTTGGCAGAAAAAGAATTGTAGGGTCGTCAACAACGGAGGAGCAGCACTTTCGCTCCACGCCAGCCACCGGCGCCAGCCAAGGCGTCATCATCTTTGGGCGTACGGACGTCCACATCTTCCACTGTACCTTCGGGTGTTGCAGCAAAACCTGCTACAACCACCTCTTCCACAGGCCGCTCCTCCGACATCAAGTGCCACCGCTGCCAGGGACTTGGTCATATTCAGCGAGATTGCCCCAGCAAACGGGCTACATTGCTACTGGTGATGGTGGGTATGTTAGTGCTTCTGATGTTGAAGATGAAGATACTGTTGGAGCTAACATTGCAGAGACTTACGAAGGTGATGAAGAGGTTCTTGGTACAACAGCGACCGAGACCTATAAGGCCTTGATTGTGCAACGAGCTTTGAGTACCACGGCTAGTGACGACGACAACAGACAGCGCCACAACCTTTTCAACATGTTCCTCATCGTCAAGGACTGCCGTGTACATACCATCATTGACGGTGGTAGCTGCAACAACTTGGTGAACGTTGAGGTGGTCAAGAAGCTTGGCTTGACCACACGAGAGCATCCCCACCCTTATCACATTCAATGGTTTAACAACAGCGGTAAGTTCAAGGTAACAAAAACAACAAGGGTGCATTTTTTCTATTGGCTCTTACCATGACTTTGCTGATTTCGATGTGGTGACTATGGATGCTTGCTCTCTTTTACTGGGACGTCCTTGGGAGTTTGATACTGATGCTATTCACCATGGTAGATCTAATAAATATACTTTTATGCACAAGGGAAAGAAAATTGCGTTGCTTCCTATGACTCCCACTGAGATTGTCCACTTTGAACATGAGAAAAAGACTAATGCTAAGCAAAAAGGTGTTTTGAACTCTGAAAATCAGCAACCTATTAAGTTAAAAACTCCTACTTTGCTAGCCACTAAATCTGATCTTGATGAGTTACATGCCTCTCTTGGACTTTGCTATGCCTTAGTGTGCAAAAATGCTTTCTATTCCATTGATGATACATCTATTGTCTTGCCACCTGCTATTGCTAACCTTTTGCAAGAGTATATGGATGTGTTTCCCTCCGAGATACCCCCTGGATTGCCACCTGTGCGAGGCATTGAGCACAAGATTGATTTAATTCCAGGGGCGAGCTTGCCCAACCGTGCTGCCTATAGGACCAACCCCGAAGAGACTAAGGAGATTCAGCGCCAGGTCCAAGACCTTCTGGACTGCGGGTACATTCGTGAGAGCCTTAGTCCTTGTTTTGTTCCTGTTCTTTTGGTTCCTAAGAAAGATGGCACTTGGCGCATGTGTGTTGATTGTAGAGCCATTAATAACATCACAATTCGGTACAGATATCCTATTCCTAGATTGGATGACATGCTTGATGAATTAAGTGGTTCTATTGTTTTCTCTAAAATTGACTTGCGTAGTGGATACCACCAGATTCGTATGTCTTTAGGTGATGAATGGAAAACTGCATTTAAAACTTAGTTCGGTCTTTATGAGTGGTTAGTCATGCCTTTTGGGTTAACTAATGCGCCTAGCACTTTCATGAGATTGATGAACGAGGTTTTACGTGCTTTCATCGGTAAATTTGTGGTGGTATATTTTGATGATATTCTTATCTATAGTAAGTCTCATGATGATCATATTGAACATTTACGTGCTGTTTTTGATGTTTTGTGTGATGCACGTTTATTTGGTAACCTTGAGAAGTGCACCTTCAGCACCGATCGTGTGTCTTTTCTTGGATATGTTGTGACATCGCAGGGCATTGAGATGGATGAGGCAAAAATTGTTGCCATCACGAGCTGGCCACTTCCAACCACGGTCACGCAGGTTCGAAGTTTTCTTGGTCTTGCAGGATTCTACAGGCGATTTGTGCGGGATTTCAGCACCATTGCAGCACCTCTCCACGAGTTGACTAAGAATGGAGTGTCGTTTCGTTGGGGACTATCACAACAGCAAGCCTTTGATGCCCTCAAGTCGAAGCTCACACAAGCACCACTGCTGCAACTTCCTGATTTTGACAAGACATTCGAGCTCGAGTGTGATGCGAGCGGCATTGGGATTGGAGAGTGCTCATTCAAGGAGGTAAACCTGTTGCTTTCTTTAGTGAAAAATTGAATGGTCCAACTCTGAATTATTCTACATATGACAAAGAATTATATGCTTTAGTACGAGTTTTACAAACTTGGCAACATTATCTATGGTCTAAAGAATTTGTCATACATTCGGATCATGAATCTTTGAAGTATCTTAAGGGACAATCTAATCTAAACAAACGACATGCTAAATGGATTGAATTCATAGAATCATTTCCTTACATTATTAAGCATAAAAAGGAAAGGATAATGTAATTGCTGATGCTTTATCTAGACGTTATACTATGTTGTCCCAACTTAATCATAAAATATTTGGTTTGGAGACTATAAAGGAATTATATGCTACTGATTTGGACTTCAAAGATGCTTTTGAAAATTGCAGAGAGGGAAGAACGTGGCAAAAATTTATGCTGCGTGAAGGCCTTCTCTACCGTGCTAACAAGTTGTGTGTTCCAGCTAGCTCCGTTCGTCTTCTACTCTTGCAGGAAGCACATGGAGGTGGCTTGATGGGACATTTTGGTGTTAAGAAGACCGAGGATGTGTTGTTTACTCATTTCTATTGGCCTCGGATGCGGCGTGATGTTGAGCGCTACGTCTCTCGTTGCACCACGTGCAACAAAGCTAAGTCCCGACTTAACCCCCATGGTCTTTATTTGCCTCTTCCTGTTCCTCGTGCACCTTGGGAGGATATTTCTATGGATTTTGTTTTGGGATTGCCTAGAACAAAGAGGGGGAGTGATAGTGTTTTTGTCATTGTCGATCGTTTTTCAAAGATGGCACATTTTATACCCTGTCACAAAACTGATAATGCTTCACATATTGCTGATTTGTTCTTCACTAAGATTATGCGTTTGCATGGTGTGCCAAATACTATTGTTTCTGATAGGGATGCTAAATTTTTAAGTCATTTTTGGAGAACTTTATGGTTTAAATTGGGAACAAAGTTGTTGTTTTCTACTACTTGTCATCCCCAAACTGACGGGCAAACAGAGGTTGTTAATCGCACTTTATCTACCATGTTGCGGGCTATTTTGAAGGATAATTTGAGGTTGTGGGAGGAATGTTTGCCACATATTGAGTTTGCTTATAACATATCGATTCATTCCACAACCAAGCTTAGTCCATTTATGGTAGTATATGGTTTTACTCCTCGTGCCCCAATTGATTTGCTACCTTTACCACCTTCTGAAATAGTGAACTTGGATGCTACACAACGTTCTGAATTTATTCTTAAGTTACATGAAACAACTAAGTTGCAAATTGAAAAGATGAATGAAAAGTATCGTATTGCTGCTAATAAAGGTAGGAAGGAAATGAAATTGGAACCTGGTGACTTGGTGTGGGTTCATTTGAGAAAGGATAGGTTTCCTGATTTGAGAAAGTCTAAACATATGCCACGAGCTGCAGGTCCTTATAAAGTTCTTGCAAAAATTAATGATAATGCATATACACTTGAGTTGCCGTCAGATTTTGGGGTTAGTTCCACCTTTAACATTTCAGATTTGAAGCCATATATGGGTGACGAAGATGAGGCCGAGTCGAGGACGACTCCAATTCAAGAGGAGGAGGATGATGAGGACATCACTTCTATATATACAATGAATGGACCGATAACACGATCTCGTGCACGACAGCTAAATCTCCAGGTACGTTCTACCCTAGTCAATTGTGTTTCAGAGCTTACGCTTGGGGCCATGGATGTTTTGATGATTACGTACCTTGGAGAGGACCAGCAAGGACTTGGTAAAGGCCAAGGTGTTGAGGAGGAGCAGCAAGGGCGTCCACAACAGGAAGGAGATCAAGTCCGAGTCGGCTGCGACTCTATCTCGGGTTCCAGGACCAGTCTGCACTAAAATGGACGCCCAAGATGCATCCGGACTCCGATTGTGACGAACTGGATATGGTTGGAAAGATAACGAGATTATCTAACCAACCCAACTGGTTCCACCCTAAAATTCATCCGGAGTCAACGGGAATCGTCGAAACAAGTCAGCGTTCAGATTCTGTTTTGGTGCTGCGACACCGTCTGTTGGGCCGTTGGGCCGTGTATCGCGTCGGAGCCCATTAGGGGCGAGTCCAGGGCTACGCACGCCCTAATACTCTATTTAATCAGTAGCCGCCGCCACATTTAGGTTTGGGGTTTTGCTTAGATCAATTCTGTCATCGAACAGTGTCGCTGTCATCGGCTTGTGAGACCCCCCTCCCGTAATCAATACAAGTTTGGTTGCGTTTCTTTCCTGTTCTTGCTTGTGTTCTTGATTGCGCTTGCAAGGATAAGCCTTCGTGGCGAGGTCATTCGTGTGTCACAGGTGATAACCAACGGAGCCGTGGTGTAGTGATTGCGAGGAACCGTTCGCTCGGAGCCTTGGATCATCAACGTCGAGATCTCCACTCAATCAAATTATCGTATCTCACGGAAGATCGGGCCGCGTCTACTATCAAAGGACACAGGGCACAAAGCATTTCCCGACCACGGATAGGTACCATGTGTTACCATTCATTTGTCACTTATTTGATTCTATCTCAGAGGAAGAGTGTTCGTTCGGGCTAACGAAATATCTCAGAGGGACTCTTACTTCTACAAGAGCTTTTACACAAGTTATCGACATATAGGAATTCGACTACCTCATCACTGTGTGAAGGAAAAGGTTCAGGAAGCTTGTGATGCTCGGGATGGACTGACTCCATATGCGCGAAAGAACTGAGATCTTCAATGAAAGCCCCCCAATTTCATCGACCCTTACTTAATGACTGGTGATGGGGATTTATGCTTTTATTGCCTCGAAGACTTATCATTCTTACTTAAGCTTAAGATCGAGACAGAATAGTTGGGCACTGGCATTCTCACAAGCTATTGTAAGAGGAGAGAATCACACCTTTGATAAAAACTTTCTTTACAAGTAAAAACACCCTCCAAGGATGAACGATTTATTTGCATGAGACTGTTGGCACTACTACTTGTACTTGATTTGATTTTCTTGAACGAACAGCCGAGTAAAGAGTAACATGGCCTATGAAAGCTTGCTTTAAGTAGGCTACTATTCATTCTCTTTTATGCTTCGCTACGCCCTAGTTATCATTTTTTATGAATTCATTCCAATATCGATGAATGCGGTCCATAGGGTAGTGAGCGGGATAAAATGAAACAATGGAAGAAAGAAGAGGCGCACAGCGGGAAAGTATCCCAAGTGGATTGACTACTCCTGTTTTATAGCTTAGGGAAAAAGATCACTTACTCTCTTCGGTCCTCCTCTGAGATTCTTTTTAGACTTTTGATGTCGTCTATTTGCCCAATTCAGACTTGGTAGTTCCACGTATACACACGAAGTGGCTCCCTTATCTGGAATTCCTTCTTTTCGTAAGCTTTGTGGATGAGGGGCGGAGCGAGGAAGGGATATTGGATTTGAAAGCCCTTGGCCCAGACGTATTGAAGCTAGCCTATAAAAATAAAGATTATAGGGACTTACACTGATTGATCCTCTTTGTAAGGAACATGCCTAGACTAGCACTTCTACTTATGTATGAAGGTGGATCTGACTCCATTCTTTTGATTCCCCTCCTCTAACCTCTTTAAAGATAAAGCAAAAGGCTATTATATTAGGAGGCTTGGGTCAAAGAGCTACTACTTGACAAAAGAGCTACTTCAACAACTACTTATTCGGTCTGCTTTCGGTTTAAAGTTCTTTAGTTAGAACTTTTTGGGCACGCACAAAGATCACGTGAACTCAATGGTGTGCGTAGGGTAACTAACGAAGCACTAAAAGAAGGCAAGAGCATGCCTCACTCACTGAGCACAATGCCCTACCTACCATCTCGATTCTCAACGAATTGGATGCTCACCACATATTTAGTATATGGGTGTATGCTCGCGAAACCTACTTCACTCCCACCCACCTCTGATTGCATTAGCCTGCTGATTGATCCCGGCAAGGAATGTGGTTCGGCAAAGGATAATTTCAATATTATTTCTTTGGATTTACTTTTTATGAAAGCGATGATTCCATCTAATTTTCATTCTCCCTTCCTTTTTTCAGACTTAGACTAGAAGCTAGCGCTTTTTGGCATCACTTAAATAAAATATCCGACATCATCTTTTGGACAAGATCCTCTTCGTTCTTCTTCCGGGTTAAAGGGCGAAAGAAAAAGGGCAAAGGAAAAGGCCACCTCATCAATATCAGGATACTCTGAGGGTTGCAAGTTTTGATGCACCCGAGCCAAATCTGACTTTTTTGAGTAAAGCCTTATGATGTTTTCAATTTATTAAGGAAAGAGGCTTCTTTGCAAAGAAAAGGGATAGCGCTAGGAATATCAATAGCGTACGGATAGCATTATTCCATTCCATTGCTATTTTCCTTCGTTTCGTAAAGTATCGTAAAGTAAAGTAAACTCAGGGTTTCCCGTACTCGGATGGTTGCTTCTACGTCAATTCATGGAAAGCTGCCACCATGGTTCGTGATTGGGCACAAGAGAGAGAGAGAGAGAGAGTCAAGCGAGTTTCAGTAGGTTCGGGCCGCTTCCTGTGGAGGCTTTGTATGTGGGAAGTGTTTACCAGTGGTATCTACCGAGTTGTGAGGTGCTAGAATGAGATGAAAGTGAAGGGGATCTCACTTGGCCTTATATACACGACCGTAGGGTGCTTCCCGCGTACATGTTGATCACATTTTTCCTGCTTATCTCCTAGCTAATAACGAACAACCTTCGCTGCCCCGAGGAAAACTCGACACCTCTGCTCCGAGCTATCTTCTACGTTTTAGGATGTCGGGCGCGGGAAAAACAAACGGCCTCAACGCGATCACACCAAAGCCGCGATTAATCCGGGCGTGGGCCCATCGCTCTCCTGGGTCGGCCCGTTTCCGCCGTTTCCCTCTGCCCAGCCCACGGCGAGATGTCATTGAGAGGCGACTGGCATGTGGCCCTAGGCAGAGTTTTTGCTCCCGAGTGGAACCGGGGGATATTTGTCTCCCACACACTGACCTATCATATTAGAGCAAGGTTAATAGTGCAGACACACCAACAATAAAGCCCACACATATCATAATTGGTTGTTAGATTGACTCATAATGCACACACAGACTCGCGCGAGCCATGCCGACCGGATACGGTTGTTTCCACCGTATGTGTAGATGCAGATAAATATTTTTAAAATAGCTTATTTTGCATCTGTTCATGCAGTTCGTGCTCTTCATATACAGCCAACCAAACAGACGTTCAACGAAAGTCAATATACGTGCTGGTTCAAAACGAGAAGATGCAGGTAACCAATCATGTGGATAGTGAAAAGCATTTAATGCTTGCATGTAAATGGGGAAGTAAGAAAGACACATTTGCTGTTAGCTGAGAATTTAAGCTAATTAATTCAGCTACAATTAATAGAGACAAAATAATGTAGAAAAAGTAGAATCCGTTTTGGAATAAAATGCAATGGAGAGGTCAGGTGATAAAGTGAATATTTTTGCCTCATACCATGTGCTGCTCGTGATAAAATTAAAATGAACTGAGCCGAGTCGTGGCAAACTGACCACAAGCCGACCAAGTTCACGACAGTGGCCCTACCGGAGACGGAGAGGAGCACCGTCCACCGCCATGTCCTCCACTCCAACCCAAGCAAGGCACATATACCCCCGTCCCATCGTATACGAATCACAGACAAAGCACGAGCGGTGGTAGCTGGCCAGCCACCATGGCTCCACCACCTCTGTTCCCGCTCCCGCCTCTCCTCATCCTCCTCGTCATCGTGCCTCTGTTCCCCACCGCCGCGCGGACGGCCACGACGCTGCCGCTGTACCGCCACCTACCGCACGTAGCCGAGGCCGTGGCATCGCACCACCACCCGCTGTCCCGCCTGGCCGCCGCGTCGCTGGCCCGCGCGTTGCACCTCAAGCGCCGGGACCCCAACCACCACAGCCAGAAAGGATCAGGCGGCCACCCGTCAGTACCAGCCACCGCCGCGCTGTACCCGCACTCCTACGGCGGCTACGCCTTCACGGCGTCGCTCGGCACGCCGCCGCAGCCGCTCCCCGTGCTGCTCGACACCGGCAGCCACCTCACGTGGGTGCCATGCACCTCGAGCTACGAGTGCCGCAACTGCTCCTCCCCATCCGCCTCCGCCGTCCCGGTCTTCCACCCCAAGAACTCCTCCTCCTCCCGCCTCGTGGGCTGCCGCAACCCCTCCTGCCAGTGGGTCCACTCTGCCGCGAACCTCGCCACCAAGTGCCGCCGCGCCCCCTGCTCCCCCGGCGCCGCCAACTGCCCCGCCGCCGCCAGCAACGTCTGCCCGCCCTACGCCGTGGTCTACGGCTCCGGCTCCACAGCCGGTCTGCTCATCGCCGACACCCTGCGCGCGCCGGGCCGCGCCGTCCCCGGCTTCGTCCTCGGATGCAGCCTCGTGTCCGTGCACCAGCCGCCGTCGGGCCTCGCGGGCTTTGGCCGCGGCGCGCCGTCCGTGCCCGCGCAGCTCGGCCTCCCGAAGTTCTCCTACTGCCTCCTGTCCCGCCGCTTCGACGACAACGCCGCCGTGAGCGGCTCGCTAGTCCTCGGTGGCACCGGAGGCGGCGAGGGCATGCAGTACGTGCCCTTGGTGAAGAGCGCGGCGGGCGACAAGCTGCCGTACGGCGTGTACTACTACCTGGCGCTGAGGGGCGTGACGGTGGGCGGGAAGGCGGTGCGGCTCCCGGCGCGGGCGTTCGCGGCCAACGCGGCGGGGTCCGGCGGCACCATCGTGGACTCCGGCACCACGTTCACGTACCTGGACCCGACCGTGTTCCAGCCCGTGGCGGACGCGGTGGTGGCTGCGGTGGGCGGGCGGTACAAGCGGTCCAAGGACGCGGAGGACGAGCTGGGGCTGCACCCCTGCTTCGCGCTGCCGCAGGGCGCCAGGTCCATGGCGCTGCCGGAGCTGTCGTTCCACTTCGAGGGCGGGGCGGTGATGCAGCTCCCGGTCGAGAACTACTTCGTGGTCGCGGGGCGCGGCGCCGTGGAGGCCATCTGCCTCGCCGTCGTCACCGACTTCAGCGGAGGCTCCGGGGCTGGGAACGAGGGCAGCGGCCCGGCCATCATCCTCGGCAGCTTCCAGCAGCAGAACTACCTGGTGGAGTACGACCTGGAGAAGGAGAGGCTGGGGTTCCGCCGGCAGTCATGCACGTCGTCGCCGTCGTGAGGTCTCACGACGTCGGCATGGCGGGGATCGGAGTGGAGGCCAGTAATTACTCCAGAGTCCAGTCCACGTAACGCTCCAAATTCCAATTCCAAAAGCTGGCTGCTTGATCTTTTGTTAGTGCTCGTGTACTGCTAATAAAAACTAAATTTACTGTCATCTACTACTACTATTAAGTTATTGAAAGACGTGGCTTGCTTTGGGTTTCATTGGTAGTTTTACTTTTAACCCCTTTAATTTGGTAGTGGACTATCATGGGCTTGTGTGGAATGTTTGTGGGCCTATCTCTCTTGTCGCATGCCTTGATTGCGTGTGGTTGTGGTGGGTACCTAATTTACTGACATGTCAGTGGCAATTGTAGGAGGCAGGGCATGTGCCATTGATCGGCATACGTACTCCATAGCAAGAGGGAAGGGCCAAATGAGCATGGGCCCTTTGAAGTCGTGTCAGAAAAACAAACTTGTCTTGTGGCCACCAGGGCGCACGAGCGTTATTCGCTGTCCACGGCGATGTACAGCAGCAGCAGCAGGCAGAGTATCCCTATCCTAACAGCCAAAAATCAGAACCACACTTTGCAATCCGTGGGCTGAAAGGGCGAGGCGCTGGCGGCGGCGGGGACGGGGACGGGGACGGAGAGCGTGCACGTGATCTTCGCGTTGGGCCCGTGGGCCTTGAACGCCCAGAACTTGACCCTGAGCTTGGCGTTGAGATCCACGTCGACGTCGAAGCGCCCCGCGGACTGCTGCTGCCTGAACTGGGCGGCGGCGACGTCGCCCTGGAGCAGCTGCGTGCCGCGGAACCCCGGCGCCAGCTTGGTGGCCGCCCCCGTGCCCTGATAGAAGGCGTCGAGCGGCGCGTAGCCGAAGCGCTGGCCCTCGTACGAGGCCAGCGCCTGGACGTCGTCGTAGTAGAGCCCCACCCGCGTGTTGGGGTTGCGCACCGTCATGGTGACGTTGAGGTCGTAGGCGAGCGTGGAGGAAGCGGAGAGCGCGAACTGGGAGAGCGAGGCCGAGTCGACGGTGGCCGCGATCATGCGCGGCTTCAATATGAGGTAGAGGGCGAGGGCCAGGAGGCCCAGCGTGACGGCGAGCGAGACGAGGATGCTGCACAGGCAGCTGAAGAGGCACCTGCAGGGGCAGCACAGGCACGAGATGGCGCGGCTCGCGGAGCCCATGGCGGTGGTGGCCGGGGTTTTGGTAAATCCGGGACGGCGGTGGAGGGATTTGGATCGGATTTGGTGGTTCGTGCGGTGGTGGCTGGGTTATATCTATATGCAAGGGAAAGGGACGCCGGGATGAACGGCGACGCGGTTGTGTAAATGCAAACTGCTCCGCCTGCGGATTGGAGATCGGGGAAGTGGAAGGCACGGCGAAGTGGCTGCCGGCCGTGGTGGAGATACGAGGAGGCGCCGCAAGCACATGGGTTGCTTGGGTGGGTCGTTTGGGCGTCCCGAGTCAGGCCAGCCACAATCCCACGCCGTCTCGTCCAACGTTCACAGAAACAAATTGCATTTGCTGCCGTGTGTGCATCACAACTTCCCCCACTTCGTTCAGCATCGGTGGATCCATTGATAAAGACGCGTCACGACTCACTATCGCACTGTCTCATTTCATTCCTTCCATCTATCCATGGGCCAGGAATCATACCCCTCGTTCCAAAAGTTGAAGAAACATTTTTAAAAAAATCAACAGTTTAGACACATATATCTTTTGAACTGCTTATATAAGTGTTGAACACTAAAATTGACAGCACTGATACCGTTGGACAGTCCACTGGAAGCTCATACGGTTCGTCCCCTCACAGTCCGACTTATTAGCCCGGACCGTCTGAGACCAGATAAGTTTGAGTGAGTTCTGATTTGTTGTGAGATCTTCTCTGTTTCTTACGTTGTCTTGTTGGACTTCGGTTACTATAAGATTGAGACATTTCCCCTATAAATATGAAGGAGTACATCTCGAACACACTCAATTCAATTGAAACATTCCAATTACCTCACTTATCTTCATGCATTAGGCTTGGATGTAGCGTAGCTCTAGTTGTAGTTCCTCGATCTCAGTCTTAGCTCTCTTCGCCTCTACATCATTTAGAGGCGCTTTGAGTGGCCTGCCGACACCAAAGCAATCCTATGATCCCTCTCCCTGACGAAGTCTCTCTCGGGAGGCGAGATCTAGATTGTACATGAAGTCATCTACGCCATCATAGAGAAGAGCGTGGTTATTTGTGCGCATTGCAAACGGTCCTCTGCGTCATCTCGGAGAGAAGTCCCAAGGTCCTACGTGTCGCGCACAAGCTCTAAAGATCATTAGTATTTAGCCAAAGACGCCAACAATAAGTTGATCACTAAAGTGCTTACAATATGGCTTGAACCTTTTGCTCGAAAACTTTTCAATGAGCAACAAACTGTCTTCATAAGAAGGGGAGGCACATTATGAGTGGTGCGATGATCTTACATGAACCCAAAAGAAGAAAAGAGACTAGGACTGTACTCAAACTTGATTTTGAAAGAAACATATGATCAAGTCAACTAAGATTTTATGTTTCATTGTTTTTAGGAAAAAAAGGCTTTTGCAAAAAAAAATGTCCTTAACGCGTATGGTTGTTAAAGAGGGCACCGCCAGTATTAAGATCAATAATCAAATTGCTAGATACATAAAAAGATGTAAAAGAGTTAGACATGGTGATCCTCTATCACCTACCTATCCAATTTTGTTGGTGACAGCTTGGCTAGAATGTTTGTCAAATGTCACGAAAACAATGCTAAATGGACTTGGTAAACATAATATTCTCTTGAAACGATGATCTGGAATGATTTCTAGTCAGATTTTTTGTGTAATTTATATAAGTTTTGATGAGTTGGAATGATTTATGGCTGGAATACACCACAAACTAACAAGGTGTAAATAATTTGGGATTTTGTAAAGTCAGATCCAACGGTGAGAACCCAACCGGCATCAAGGGGCCTACTGGTCGGCGAGACAAAATCCTGAGACGCTTAAACCCCATGGCGCCACTGGCCCGTGTTCTCCACTGATGGTGGACACCTCCACCTCCCCCCATTCCGCCGCCGGCGGCGGCACCATCATCGACGACCTCCACGGCTTCCTCCGCCACCGTCTACGCACCCACTCCTCCGTCCTCTGCGCCCACGCCTTCCTCTTCCGCCGTGGCCTCCTCCTCGGCCACCCCGTCCCCGCCGGCCTCCTCCTCACCGCCTCCGCCTGCTCCGCCGCCTCGCCGCCCGCTCACATCCTCCGCCTCCTTCGCCACCTACCTCCTCCCCTGCCGCTCTTCTCCCTCGATGCTGCACTCCGCGCCCTAGGCCCTCGCATCCCTTTCTCCGCCCTCCTCTCCCTCTTCGCGGCCCTCCTCCGCTCCCACCACCCGCTATTCCCCGACCACTTCTCCTTCCCGCCTCTCCTCTCTGCTGCCGCCTCCTCCACCTCTCCGCGGCTCCACTTCCGCTCCGCGCTCGCTCTCCACGGGCAGCTCCTCCGCCGCGGCCTCCTCTTCTCTTCGCCGCCCCACGCCGCCAACGCCCTCTTCCACTTTTATGCCACTGCCGGCGGCATCTTGTCCGCCCGCTACCTGTTCGACGAAATGCCATTCAGGGACATCGCGTCCTGCAACACCCTGATGACGGCCTTAGCCAGAACACCCAGTGGCTTGGATGCCGCACGCCAGGTTTTTGAGGGAATGCACTTGAGAAATGTGGTGTCATGGAACGTCATGATTAACGGATACGTCAAGGCGAAGCAGCCTGAGCAGGCACTGGAGGTGGTCCGGTGGATGGCAGAGGTAGGAGTTAGGGGAACGGCAATAACCATGGTTGGGGCAGCCACATCATGTGCTAGGCTGGGGAGGTTGGGGGCTGGGAGGGAGGTGCACTGTGCGTTTTTGCGCCGTTTTGAGGATGATAACCTGTTGGTTTGGACTGCATTGATTGATATGTATGGCAAGTGTCGGAGGGCTGGGATTGCGAGGAAGGTGTTTGATCAGCTCAGAATGAGGAACCTGGTATGCTGGAACGCGATGATCATAGGGCACTGTGTGTATGGTGAGCCTGTTGATGGGATCAAACTGTTCCAGCATATGATTGCACTAGGTGGGTTCAGATTTCCAGGATTAGTTCTTCAGGAAGCAACATATTGCTACATTTGCGTTTTTCAACTCTTTCTATATATCTAACTCCTTTGCTGCCTTTTCAGGGAATGTGCAGCCAGATGGAGTCACTTTCATTGGTGTTCTCTGCGCCTGTGCCCGTTTAGGCCTCTTGGAGGATGGAAAGGCATATTTTGAGCAGATGAACACCACATACAACTTCAAGCCGACATTTTCGCACTACTGGTGCATGGCTAATCTGTATGGGAGTGTTGGGCTTCTGGAAGAAGCCGAGGGCCTCTTACAGAATATACCAGAGGATCTGAAGGCACGCGCATTGGGTGGTTTGCTTGGGCTGTGTCGGTTCCGGAGGGATTGGAGACTTGGGGAACGTATAGCTCTCAGGTTGATTGAGCTTGAACCAAGTAACAATGCTCACTATGCCCTGCTTTGCAATGTGTACGCTGCTGCAGGGAGATGGGAAGAAGTTCACAGGGTGAAGGCTATCATGAAAGAGAGAGATGAGAGGTTCAGCCCTGGACATCGTCTGGTAAACTTAAATGAGATTGTTGATGAATTCAAAATTAGGGAGAGGCAACCTGAGAATCAGGAGATATATTTCATCCTGGACGACTTGGTCTCAAAGCTGAAGCTTGATTGCAAAGAAAAGGAGAAAAATGATTTTTGAATAAAATAACTCAAATACACACCTGGGGATCATTTTGGTGCTGCACAGGTTTCGAATGGGCAGCTTCAGGAGGTTAAGTTAGGTTGGGTATGAAGTGGTGCATCTTCAGATGTGTCATTTGTGCAGAACCACTCTCTGATTATGTAGTTGCTAAAATGCTTGGCATCAGTAGTTGGTAGTTGCCAAAAGTGACAATTATGGTACGGTTGAGATGGACAGGAAGAACGAAGAAGTAACAAGCCATGGGAAGCAAAGATAACCTTTCTGTTATTGCCCTCTAACACAAACTGAACATTCTCTAACAAGAACACAAGTATTTTCTGCAAAAGTTTTGGTCAATTGATACCTCAGTCCTTTTTCTAAATGTGTCCGACTGTCCGTGCCTTGTACTATCTTGTGCTTGGGATCTGGCCTTGAGAATAAGATTGCATATTTGCGTGGAGGTAATACTTGGGTTTTGACAGTAGCTAAGTTACCCTGGTATATGTCTTCAGGTATTCAGCCTGTCAGGTACAAGTATTTCTGAAGACCATAGATTAACACTTGAGTTAGACAAGTTGACCACTGTCCTCGCTGGCTTTGTTACTGGGATGGTAGAACCGCTAGTTGACATTCTTTGGTGGCTTATCCTTTTATCTTCTTCCTCACAATGTGATCTGGGGTGTGACTGTGAGTGTGTTATATGCTTTGAAGCACAAGAGAGACAAGTTTGACCTCAACTCAAGGTTACTATTATTCTTCAGAACTCTTTTATTTTTATAAGAGATTAATTTTCATCTATAAGCATCCTGAAAAGTGCTTTTCCTTTGGTTCGTGCATCAGGAGAGCTGGCTCTTGCTCTGCAGTTCTTGGCTTCAATCAATGGTGTCACAGGCTCCAAAGCCTTTGACGGAGTTACATATGTTCCTTGAACTCTCTGGTCGGATTTCTGAGATCTTTTGAGTTTATACCCTGAGATCTGAGAACACTGATAACTGGCATCAGTTGGAAATTTGTGTTCGTGGTGTTCTTCCTCAGCTGATGATATGGCATTTAGTTACTTTTTCTATAAGAAAATCTGAACTACTGTGGTGTCTTCCATTGTCATCAGTCATAAGAATTTATATCATTTCATGAACTGGACATTGTAATACCATCACGAAAGTTAGTGTCATTCCAGAGAATGGTGGGATTCTACAGCAAACCGGGAAGTTGTTCTGTCTCATTAGGAGAGCAACAGAGGGTTGTGATGGTCAGTATTTACTAGCAGGCCACCATTATTTTGCTATCTTTTATTTTATTTTATACACCGTTAGATATCTGAAAGTCACTGTCTTATTTTTGTCAGGCTCATTGTTTTTCCACCATCCTAGCTCCCAAGTGTGGTATCATCGACGAGTGCCTCAAGTAGGTATTCTATGACACTGCTCTTTATTTTCTATTTTCCTTTCTCTTTGCTGATCAACCGTTGTACTCGATTGCAGTGCAGGCTGCTAGTGTTGATGTAGAAGAACATTCATCATCTGTACAGGCCTGCAACTAACTAACATGGCACGCCCGTGGTCACTTCTTCACAACATACCCTATACTGTTAGTCAAAACTGTAGGCTGCTCGGAACAAACTGGCGGCGGCGGCGATAGCGGCTGCTGCTGGTGCTGACTGCTGAACAATCATCATCCCGTAACAGAAACAGAAGAGCAAATTAAGAATTTAAGTAATCAAAGAATCGTTATTTCTCTGTTTGGGAGGCTGTGTACTGTACACGAACAAGAAGAATTCAGTTTGGGAGCTCGAGGCCGTAGAGCACGCCGGCGCACGGCTCCAAGCTGCCTTCCTTGGGGAAGTAGATCCTAGCCATCTCCCGGAAGGTGTCCCAGGTGAGCACGCTGTCGGACGCTGCCTGGTGTCCTTGGCCCGCTGCGCGGCGCACCCGGAGCGCGGCGGCGACGCGCTCGAGGCCGCCCAGCAGCGCGACCTCGCCGTGGGAGGCGCATGCGACCCTGGCCATGTGCTTGACGTCGTAGACGGCGGCGCCGAAGTAGACGCGGACGTAGCGCAGGAAGTCCGGGAGCGCCCTTGGCAGCTTCCGTCCCATGAGCAGCTTGACGAGGTAGGCGAAGTCATAGGCGGAGCTGAAGGTGACCCACGCGACGGCCGGGTTGCAGATGAGGCCCGACGAGGCGAGCAGCGCGGCGAAGGCGCGCGCGGGGACGCCCCTGGCGCGGTGGGCGGCGAGGTCGAGGCCGCTGGCGGCGAGCAGGCGGACCGAGTCCGGCGCGTGGCGGTGCACGCGCGGGTCGAAGCCGCGGAGGTTGATCTGGAAGGCGAGCGCGGGCGGGGAGCCAGGGGACGGCGCCAGGGCCAGGCCGACCTGGATGAGGTGCAGCGCGTCGACGTTGGACTTGAGCAGGGCGTAGCGCTGCGGCGCGGTGAGCGTGGAGTGGTGGACGGCCGGGGGAGGGTGGTGGATGACGCCCGGGAACTCCGTGTCCATGGACACGTAGGGGAACCGCTCGATGGCGGCGCGGATGAGCTTGAATTCGCGGTCCACGTTGTCCGCCCACACCTGACGGATCTCAAGGGGATGGTGGTGGTGGCGGTGCTTCTGCTGCTGCTTCGGCCTCCACCCGCCGGCGCCGCCCACCTGGACCTCGACCTCGACTGAAGGCATGTTAGTGGCAAGGCTTGTTGCGCACTTCTACTTGTGCAGGTTCCGATCCGATGACTGCCGCCGAGACGCGAAGGCTCTAGAGGAGGCTGGAGCGATGGTGGTGGCATGTTGCTGTGGCTGCCGAGGTTTTATAGGGAATGGATCGGATGGAGGAGGGAGGTGTGCAGTGCAGGGCCGGCAGGAGGGTGCGAGGAACGGGAGGACCGGAGGAGGAAGCCGGCGCGCGCGTGGAGATCCGTGCGGCGACAGGGATCGACGGTGGGTGGACGCTGCACAACTTGCACGCGTTTAATTATGGCGTGGCGTGGCGTGCGGTGCGGGGAGAAAAATTGTTAATGATTGGGCCCGATCCGACCAGCAGGCACCGCACCACCAGCTGGACTCACTGGCCTGTTCAACCGACTGGGTCTGGGTCTCCCGCCGCCGTTGCCGGGAACGCGGCGGCGTCGTGTGCTTTTTACACGGTCTTGCTTTCGCCTTCCCCGTGGAAATTGCGCCGTCCCCCGTGCGCGTACGTACCACTCGTTGACTAGCCCCCGTCTCCTCTGGTGGGCTTGGGCAGTCCACGGAGGGCAACACCGCTATCCATACACCGTACTCCTACATGTGATGTGACGTGGCAAACTAGTTAGGTCTTGTTCGGTTAATCCCGTTACTCCTGAGATTGAAAAAAAATTAAGAAGGAGATTGACTTATTTGAGATTTAAATCCACCCAATCCCAATCAATCCATGTGGATTGAGAGCTAACCGAACAAGCACTTAGTTGGATTAGTAAATCCATTAGATCGATTTTGAAGACTTAATGTAGTTTGCTGAAATAGTTTTGCAGATGGATTGAAGACTTAATTGTCAGAAAAGAAGGTGGGTTGTTTGAGAATATAGAAGATAATCTGAAAATGTTTGATATTCCACCTAGCTTTTGTGTTCTTTTTCTACGGACAAAGAAAAACTTCGATGATGACGATTTCACATTAAAGGAGAGGTTTGATAGTGGACAGAGCAGGGCACATTACGTATTCATGCCCTTGTGTAATGAGGGTCATTGTTCATGTTATAGAATGGTAGTGCAAGGGTCCAATATGACATTGCCTAAGGTTTTGGTGGAGAATGGATATAGAAGGTCCTTTGATGGTCTTATAGTCGATGAACAACAATATAGAACCAATGAAGATGCAACACCAGACAACCTAGGAGCCACTTAAGGTTTCTCTAATGAAAGTTGGTGAATCAATTCATTGTTCAGGAAGCTTCTCAACAATAGCTTTTGACATTGGTTCATATGGGCAATACAGGTGGGAGGAAAAGATTGTTGATGATGATAACAACAATTCATATGATTCTGAAGAAAAGGATTACAATTACGAAGAATGTACCTCAACAGAGGGACTCAACTGTTACTTAGGATCGATGGATGATAGAGTGGTCATAGATATGTCCATTCATACTCATGGTTAGTGAGTACACTTCATGTGAGAGGTTAGGCGAAGCACAACAGTACATTCACCTAAGCCTTGCATAGCTACTAATATGTGACAATTAAACTCAATAAACATTGATTTTTGTGGCATTCCACACTACAGGGACATTCGAATGACAGGTAAGGTCATTCACGACACCAGTCTACAATTATGTAAGAAATAATCATACGACCCTTGGGATGGGACAATTAGTAGCATGGTATTCAATACATTGTCTATGTTCAAGCCCTTTCTTCAGGACTATATGGTGCATCACCATAGACCAGTACACATTCAAATCAAAATAGGAGTTACTACATGGTATGCAAGAAAGGTTGTCTTTGGAGGGTTTGAGATCATAAGAAGTCCATTGATGGAAAATGGAGGATAACGAAAGTGGTTCAACCACACACATGTCTAATAAATAAGGGAAAGAGTGCATTCTCATCTCATGGCACATTATCTAGCCAGTCACATATTGGGCCTCATAGATGAGGATACAATATTTCTATGGTGGTGTTGATTTGTTTCATAGTGGGCTTCAAAGGTTACACTCTTAAGCATGAAAATAGTTTGGCATGTGAAAGGGAAATAGGGATTAACCTTTTCCTATAAATAATTTTGGTGGTTGAATTGCCAACACAAATAATTGGACTAACTAGTTTGATCTAGATTATATATTCTACAGGTGCATAAAGGTCCAACACAATCCAATAAAAGATCAAAGTTAGGGTTCAAAAGAAAGGAGCAAAAGAAACCGAAGAGTACCCTGGTCTGGCGCACCGGACTGTTCGGTGTGCCACCGGACAGTGTCCAGTGCACCAGGGTCGTACGACTCTGAACCTTCACCTTTGGGTTTCTCAGGCGTCGCTCCGCTATAATTCACCATACTGTCCGGTGTGCCACCGGACTATCCGGTGCACCAGCGGAGCAATGGCTATCAGCGCAACGGTCGACTGCACAGTGCCCCTGACAGCGCTACAGTTTGTGGCAGAAGTCAGAGCAGAGGCCAGAGGCGCACCGGACAGTGAACAGTGCCTGTCCGGTGCGGCACCGGACTGTCCGGTGCCACCAGAAGTCAGTGCTCCAACGGTCGACTCCGTCAGAACCCTAACGGTTGGGTGACGTGGCTGGCGCACCGGACTGTCCGGTGCGCCCATCGACAGCAGCCACCCCAACAGTTGTTTTAGTGGTTGAGGGCTATAAATACCCCCAACCATCCAAGCATTCAACACTCTCCATTCAATACAAGATCAAAGTGCAACACTCCAAAGACACAATTCAAGTGATCAATCCAATCAAAGTTCCCGATTCAAATCTAGTGCATTAGAACTTGTGAGAGGATCATTTGTGTTTCTTTGTTGCTCTTGTTTGCTTGGCTTGGCTTTCTTTTCTTTCTCACTTCTTACTCTCAAGTGCTTTGTAAGAGAGGCAAGAGACACCAATTGTGTGGTGATCCTTGCGGGATCTAAGTGACCCGTGAGATTAAGGAAGAAGCCTCACTCGGTCTAGGTGACCGTTTGAGAGAGGGAAAGGGTTGAAAGAGACCCGATCTTTGTGACCACCTCAACGGGGACTAGGTTCTTTAGGACGATGCATTAAATGCTTTATAGCCATTGATATAGCCGTTACTGCTGACCGTTGCGATTTTAGCCGTTGATGTGCAGGGGCGGACCGTCCGAACTAGGGGCGCGGACCGTCCATGGTTGGCAGAAAGTGAGCAACGGCTAGGAAGTGGTTGGCGGCTATAAATACAACCACAACCACCTCCATTCACTTTACCCAAGCACTCCAATCCTTCACATTCAATACAAGAGCTAGCAATCCATTCAAAGACACAATCAAAGCTTCCAATCTCTCCAAGTTCCACAATTAAGACAAGTGATCATTAGTGATTAATGACTTGAGAGAGAGTGTGTGATCTGTGTATTATTTGTCGCTCTTGTTGCTTGACTTTTGCAATCGTGCTTTCTTCTTATCCCATTCTTATTCTCAAGTGACATGTAATCAAAGCAAGAGATACCAAGTGTGTGGTGGTCCTTGCGGGGTCTAAGTGGCCCGTTTGATTAAGGAGAAAGCTCACTCGGTCTAAGTGACCGTTTGAGAGAGGGAAAGGGTTGAAAGAGACCCGGTCTTTGTGACCACCTCAACGGGGACTAGGTTCTTTGGAACCAAACCTCGGTAAAACAAATCACCGTGTTCATCCTCTTTATTTCTTGGTTGATTTGTTTTCCCTCTCTTTCGGACTCGGATTTAATTCTAACGCTAACCCCGACTTGTAGTGTGTGCTTAAGTTTGTAAATTTCAGATTCCGCTTATCCACACCCTCTAGGCGACTTTCAATTGGTATCAGAGCCTGGTGCTTCATTAGAGTTTAACAACTCGAAGTGATGTCGGGAGATCACGCCAAGAGGGAGATGGAAACGACCACAAGCAACGGGGAGGCTCCATCAAGGGAGTCCGGCGCCAAAGGAAGGGAGGAATCACGTCCCCGCGTCAAGTCACACTTGAGTGGCGACAAAAAGAAGAAAAATGAAGAAAGTGGTCTACTACGAGACCGATTCTTCGTCACCCTCCACATCTGGCTCCGACGCGTCGTCCGTCACTTCTAAGCGCCATGAGTGCAAGAAGTTTAGTAAGATCCCCTTACGCTATCCTCGCATCTCTAAACACACTCCTTTACTTTCCGTCCCATTAGGCAAACCATCGGTTTTTGATGGTGAAGATTATTGTATGTGGAGTGATAAAATGAGGCATCATCTAACCTCACTCCATGCAAGCATATGGAATATTGTTGAGTTTGGAGCGCAAGTACCATCCGTAGGGGATGAAGGATATGATTCGGACGAGGTCACCCAAATCCGGCACTTTGACTCCCAAGCAACTACTATACTCCTCGCCTCCTTGTGTCGAGAGAAGTATAATAAGGTGCAAGGGCTAAAAAGTGCCAAAGAGATTTGTGATGTACTAAAGACCGTGCACGAAGGGGATGAGGTGACCAAGATCACCAAGCAGGAGACGATCGAGGGGGAGCTCAGTCGATTCGTCCTCATCCAAGGAGAGGAGCCACAAGCCATGTACAACCGACTTAAGACCTTGGTGATATATTCAAGTGCGCAACCTCGGGAGCACAAAATGGGATGACCATGAAATGGTCAAGGTTATTCTAAGATCACTCGTTTTTCGTAATCCTACACAAGTTCAATTAATACGTGGTGATCCTAGATATAATCTAATGTCTCCCGAGGAAGTGATAGGAAAGTTTGTGAGCTTTGAGTTGATGATCAAAGGCTCCAAACAAATCGCCGAGCAAGGCGGCACCTCCACACCCGAGGTGCAACCCGTCGCATTCAAAGCGACGGAGGAAAAGAAAGAAGAGTCTACATCAAGTAGGCTCCCCATCGACACCTCCAAGCTCGACAATGAGGAGATGTCGCTCATCATCAAGAGCTTCCGTCAAATCCTCAAGCAAAGAAGGGGGAAGGACTACAAACCCCGCTCCAAGAAGGTGTGCTATAAGTGTGGTAAGCCCGATCATTTTATCGCTAAAAGCCCTATATCTAGTGATAGTGACAGGGACAACGACAAGAAGGGGAGGAAAAAGGAAAAGAAGAATTACTACAAGAAGAAGGGCGGCGATGCCCATGTGTGTCAGGAATGGGACTCCGATGAGAGCTCCACCGACTCCTCCTCCGACGAGGATGCCGCCAACATTGCCGTCAACAAGGGCCTCCTCTTCCCCAACGTCGTCCACAAGTGCCTCATGGCAAAGGACGACAAGAAAAACAAGGTACAAGCTAGAACCACCCCAAGTATACTACATCTAGTGATGAGGGTAGCTCTAGTGATGATGAAGATAACTTGCTTAGTCTTTTTGCCAACCTTAACATGCAACAAAAAGAAAAATTAAATAAATTGATAGGAGCTATTCATGAGAAGGATGAACTCTTGGATAGCCAAGAGGAATTCCTTATTAAGGAAAATAAGAAGCATGTTAAGGTGAAGAATGCTTATGCTCAGGAAATGGAGAAAAAATGAAAATTTGACTAAAGAGCTTAGCATTTGCCATGACACCATTTCCAACCTTAGAACTAAGAATGTTAATTTGAGTGCTAAGGTTGAAAAATCAAATATTTGTCATGATTCAATTATCAATCTTAAAAATGATAATGCTAGTTTAATTGCTAAGATTGATAAATTGAATGAATCAATTGCTAGCCTTAAACTGAGAATGAAAAGTTAATTTCCAAAGCTAAAGATTTAAATGTTTGCAATGAATCTATTTCCTATCTCAGAGATGAAAATGCTATGCTAAAATCTAAGATAGATAAATTAAATGTTTGCAAACCTTCTACATCTAGTGTTGATCATGTTACTATTTGTACTAGATGTAGAGATATAAATGTTGATGCTATCCATGATCACCTTGCCTTAATTAAACAACAAAATGATCACATAGCTCAACTAACTACTAAAATTAATGAGCATGAGATAGAAAATGAAAAATTTAAATTTGCTAGAAGCATGCTCTATAGTGGGAGACACCCTGGCATTAAGGATGGCATTGGTTTCCAATAGTGAAGCATTGTCAAGCTTAATGCCCCTAAGAAATTGTCTAGTTTTGTTAAGGGCAAGGCTCCCATGGCTCAGGATAACGAGTGTTACATTTTATATCCTACTGGTTATCCCGAGCACAAGATTAGGAGAATTCATGCTAGGAAGTCTCATTCTGTTTCTCACCATGCTTATATGTATAAGAATGAGGAATCTAGCTCTAGGCATTCCACTCATATTAAAATGCCTAAAAAGAAAACTCCTACTGCATCAAGTGAACCTAATGTTTCATTCAAAACTTTTGATGCTTCATATGTGCTTACTAACAAATCAGGCAAAGTAGTTGCCAAATATGTTGGGGGGCAAACACAAGGGCTCCAAGACTTGTGTTTGGGTACCCAAGGTGCTTGTTTCTAACATGAAAGGACCCAAGACTGTTTGGGTACCTAAGAACAAGGCCTAAATTGTTTTGCAGGTTTATGCATCCGGGGGCTCAAGTTGGATTATTGATAGCGGATGCACAAACCACATGACATGGAAGAAAAGGATGTTCTCCTCCTATGAGAAAAACGAAGATCCCCAAAGAGCCATCACATTCGGGGATGGAAATCAAGGTTTGGTCAAAGGACTTGGTAAAATTGCTATATCACCTGACCATTCTATTTCCAATGTTTTTCTTGTAGATTCTTTAGATTACAATTTGCTTTCTATATCTCAATTATGCAAAATGGGTTACAACTGTCTTTTTACGGATATAGGTGTTACTGTCTTTAGAAGAAGTGATGATTCAGTAGCATTTAAGGGAGTACTCGAGGGTCAGCTATACTTAGTTGATTTTAATAGAGCTGAACTCGATACTTGCTTAATTGCTAAGACTAATATGGGTTGGCTCTGGCATCACCGACTAGCCCATGTTGGGATAAAGAATCTTCACAAGCTTCTAAAGGGAGAACACATTTTGGGACTAACCAATGTTCATTTTGAGAAAGACAGGGTTTGTACCGCATGTCAAGCAGGAAAGCAAGTTGGAGCCCATCATCCACACAAGAACATCATGACGACCGACAGGCCGCCTGAGCTACTCCACATGGATTTATTCGGCCCAATTGCTTACATAAGCATCGACGGGAGTAAGTATTGTCTTGTAATTGTGGATGACTATTCTCGCTTCACTTGGGTGTTCTTTTTGCAGGAAAAATCACAGACCCAAGAAACTTTAAAGGGATTCTTGAGACAGGCTCAAAATGAGTTCGGATTGAGAATAAAAAAGATAAGAAGCGACAATGGGACAGAGTTCAAGAACTCACAAATAGAAGGATTTTTTGAGGAGGAAGGCATCAGGCATGAGTTCTCTTCTCCCTACAGACCTCAACAAAATGGTGTAGTGGAGAGGAAGAATAGAACTTTATTGGACATGGCAAGGACCATGCTTGATGAGTACAAGACTCCGGACCAGTTCTGGGCTGAGGCGATTAACACAGCCTGCTACTCCATCAACCGGCTCTACCTCCACCGAATCCTCAAGAAGACATCTTATGAACTCCTCACTCGTAAAAAAGCCCAATGTTTCATATTTTAGAATCTTTGTAGCAAATGTTTTATTCTTGTTAAAAGAGGAAGAAAATCTAAATTTGCTCCTAAGGCTGTAGAAGGCTTTTTACTAGGATATGATTCAAACATAAGGGCATATAGAGTCTTCAACAAGTCCACTGGATTAGTTGAGGTTTCTTGTGACATTGTGTTTGATGAGACTAATGGCTCCCAAATGGAGCAAGTTGATCTTGATGAATTAGATGATGAAGAGGCTCCATGCGTCGCGCTAAGAAACATGTCCATAGGGGATGTGTGTCCTAAGGAACCCAAAGAGCAAATTCAAGCACAAGATCAACCATCATCTTCCATGCAAGCATCCCCTCCAACTCAAGATGAGGATCAGGCTCAAGACAATGAAGATGAAGATCAAGAGGATGAGCCACCTCAAGAGGAGGACAATGATCATGGGGGAGAGGACAATGATCATGGGGGAGATGACAATGATCAAGACAAGGAAGATGATCAAGAAGTACAGGGTCCAAGACTGCCACACCCAAGAGTCCACCAGGCGATTCAAAGAGATCACCCCATGAACTCCATCCTCGGCGATATTCAAAAGGGGGTAACCACTCGATCTCGAGTCACTCATTTTTGTGAACATTACTCTTTTGTTTCCTCTATTGAACCATACAAGGTAGAGGATGCACTAAGAGATTCAGATTAGGTGTTGGCAACACAAGAGGAGTTCAACAACTTCACGAGGAATGAGGTATGGCATTTAGTTCCACGTCCTAACCAAAATGTTGTAGGAACCAAGTGGGTATTCCACAACAAGCAAGATGAGCATGGTGTGGTGACAAGGAACAAAGCCCGACTTGTGGCCAAAGGATATTCACAAGTCGAAGGTTTGGATTTTGATGAAACCTATGCACCCGTAGCTAGGCTTGAGTCAATTCGTATATTACTTGCCTATGCTACTCACCATGTCTTTAAGCTTCATCAAATAGACGTGAAGAGTGCCTTCCTCAATGGACCAATCAAGGAAGAGGTCTATGTTGAGCAATCTCCTGGCTTTTAAGATAGTGAGTACCCTAACCACGTTAATAAACTCTCAAAGGCGCTTTATGGGCTCAAGCAAGCCCCAAGAGCATGGTATGAATGCCTGCAAGATTTTCTTATCACTAATGGCTTCAAAGTCGGTAAAGCTGATCCTACTCTCTTTACTAAAACTATTGCAAAAGAAACCGAAGAGTACCCTGGTCTAGCGCACCAGATTGTCCAGTGTGCCACCAGATAGTGTCCGGTGCACCAGGATCGTACGACTCTAAACCCTTCACCTTCAGGTTTCTCAGGCGTCGCTCTGCTATAATTCACTGGACTGTCCAGTGTGCCATCGGACTGTCTGATGCACCAGTGGAGCAACGGCTATCAGCGCAACGGTCGACTGCACAGTGCCCCTGACAGCGCTACAGTTCACGGCAGAAGTCAGAGCAGAGGTCAGAGGCGCACCGGACAGTAAACAGTGCCTGTCCGGTGCGGCACCGGACTGTCCGGTGCCACCAGAAGTCAGCGCTCCAACGGCCGACTCCGTCATAACCCTAACGGTTGGGTGACGTGGCTGGCGCACCGGACCGTCCGGTGCGCCCATCGACAGCAGCCACCCCTAACGGTTGTTTTGGTGGTTGAGGGCTATAAATACCCCCCAACCACCTCCACTCCAACCATCCAAGCATTCAACACTCTCCATTCAATACAAGAGCAAAGTGCAACACTCCAAAGACACAATTCAAGTGATCGATCCAATCAAAGTTCCCGATTCAACTCTAGTGCATTAGAACTTGTGAGAGGATCATTTGTGTTTCTTTGTTGCTCTTGTTTGCTTGGCTTGACTTTCTTTTCTTTCTCACTTCTTACTCTCAAGTGCTTTGTAAGTGAGGCAAGAGACACCAATTGTGTGGTGATCCTTGCGGGGTCTAAGTGACTCGTGAGATTAAGGAAGAAGCCTCACTCGGTCTAGGTGACCGTTTGAGAGAGGGAAAGGGTTGAAAGAGACCCGATCTTTGTGACCACCTCAACGGAGACTAGGTTCTTTAGAACCAAACCTCGGTAAAACAAATCACTGTGTTATCCACTTTATTTTCTTGGTTGATTTGTTTTCCCCTATCTCCTAGACTCGGTTTTATTCTAAAGCTAACCCCGGTTTGTAGTGTGCTTAAAGTTGTAAATTTCAGTTTCCGCCTATCCACCCCCCTCTAGGAAACTTTCAATTGGTATCAGAGCCCATTACTTCATTAGAGTCTAACCACTCGAAGTGATGTCGGGAGGATCCGCCAAGAGGGAGATGAAAACGGGTACAAGCCACGGGAAGGCTCCATCAAAGGAGTCCGGCGCCAACCTCCTCTCCCACCTCTCTCTCTCTCCCCCTGTGGTGCCCTAGGTCTTGGAGACGGTGATCGACAGAATTTGGATCCTCGAGGTGAGCTCCCCTCCCCCCTCTCTCTCTTTCTCCCAAGCGGCCCCGCACCCCGGCGGCTCGCCGTGGCCCCGCGCCCCTGGCCGGCGGCGGCTCTCCCCAGCGGCCCTGCATGCCCGTGCCCTAGCGGCCCCACGCCCCGGCGTCCCGCGCCCCAGCGGCTCTCGCCCCGGCGGCCCCGCGTCCCGCGCTCCAGCGGCCTGCGCCCCCCCCCCCGGCGGCCTCTGCCCCCGTCGCGCGCCCGCGCGCCCCGGCAGCTCGGCCCCGGCGTCCCGCGTCCCGCACGCCCGGCCCCGCGGCCCGGCGTCCCATGCGCTCGCCCCCCTGCGCCGCATCCCGCGCGCCCCAGCGGCTCGGCCCCCCCGCGTCGCGCCCCTGCGCCCCAGTGGCTTGCCCCGCGCGCCCCCGTGCCCCGGTGGCGGTTCGGCCCCACGCGCCCCCGCGCCTTGCGCCCCGCGGCCCCGCGCCCTGGCGGCCCTGCCCCGTGTCCCGGCGTGGCCTCGCGTGCCCCCGGTGCGCGCAGCGTGTTCGCGCGCGCACGACTGTAGTTGCGCGGCGTTCGACTTTCAGCTTAATCCCTTTTTCAATTTTAGTTTAGTCGATGTGATTGAGAGCACCTAGAGGGGGGGGGTGAATAGGTGATCCTGTAAAACTTAAACTTATAGCCACAAAACTTGTTAAGTGTTAGCACAATTATTGCCAAGTGGCTAGAGAGGAGTCAGAACACAATAACCACAAGAAAACAATCACAAAGATGACACGGTGGTTATCCCGTGGTTCGGCCAAGTACAACACTTGCCTACTCCACGTTGTGGCGTCCCAACGGACGAGAGTTGCACTCAACTCCTCTCAAGTGATCCAATGATCAACTTGAATACCACGGTGTTCTTCTTTTCTTAGATCTTTTCCCGTTTGCGAGGAATCTCCACAACTTGGAGTCTCTCGCCCTTACAATTGAGTTTCACAAAGAAGCACGGAGTAAGGGAGGGAAGCAACACACACAAATCCACAGCAAAATGCGCACACACACACGGCCAAGACTCGAGCTCAAAAGACTATCTCGAAGTTCTCACTAGAACGGAGCTCGAATCACTTAGAAAGACAAACGAATGCGCAAAGACTGAGTGTGGATGATCAAGATTGCTCTAAGGTTGCTTGGTGTTCTCCTCCATGCGCCTAGGGGTCCCTTTTATAGCCCCAAGGCAGCTCGGAGCCGTTGAGAACAAATCTGGAAGGCCATCCTTGCCTTCTGTCGTCGGGTGCACCGGACAGTCCGGTGCACACCGGACACTGTCCGGTGCCCGATTTGTTTCCATAAACAGCGCAGTCGACCGTTGCAGACCGTTGGAGATCTGGGAGCCGATGGCGCACCGGACAGTCCGGTGCACACCGGACAGTCCGGTGCCCCCTTCCGACCGTTGGCTCGGCCACGTGTCTCGCGCAGATTGCGCGGCCGACCGTTGGCCCTGGCCGACCGTTGGCTCACCGGACAGTCCGGTGCACACCGGACAGTCCGGTGAATTTTAGCCGTACACCGTCGGCGAATTCCCGAGAGCGGCGTCTTCAGGCCGAGGCAGCCTGGCGCACCGGACACTGTCCGGTGCACCACCGGACAGTCCGGTGCCCCAGACCGAAACAACCTATTTGCTGTACACCGCCAACTCTCTTCTTTTCTTCTTCTCTCTGTTTCTAACACTTAGATAAGTACATTAGTATACAAAACCAATGTACTAAGGCTTAGAAACATACCTTTGCTTGTGATTTGCACTTTGTTAATCCATGGGCATAGATTCACAATTAAGCACTTGTGTTGGCACTCAATCACCAAAATACTTAGAAATGGCCCAAAGGCACATTTCCCTTTCAATCTCCCCCTTTTTGGTGATTTATGCCAACACAACATAAAGCAACTAGAACAAGTGCAAAAACACTTCAAATAGAACTCAAATCTATTTTGATTCATTTTTGGCATATATGGATCATCCTTTGCCACCACTTGGTTTGTTTTTGTAAATCAAACTCAAATCTCTATCTCTAAGTCAAACACTCATGTTGAAGCATAAAGAGAGTCATTTCAAAAGAGATTGATCAAAAGATTTCAAAAACTCCCCCTATTTCCCATAATCAATACTTCTCCCCACAAGAAGCCAACTTTTGACGAAAGAGATAATGCAAGAGTTTTGAACAAACCAAAAAACAAACCAAAAAGCTCTATTCTACTATTTTCAAAATCTCTCAAGTGGTAGCTGATCCATTTATCACTTTGGCCTTTATTTTCTCCCCCTTTGGCATCAAGCACCAAAACGGGATCAATCTTGGACCTTTTAACCCCATTGCCTCACCAAAATCTTCAATAAGAATACAAAGGCAATAAGAGTTCATGAGATGAACTTGGAATAGGTTACCCTCTCATCGGAGTGCAGTGGAAGTCTTTCATGGTCCAAGTCCACCTTTTCCCTTTCAATTCTTCTTCGAGACTAAGTCAAACAAACTCAAGCATATGGTTAGTCTCAAAGGGTCAAGTTGTAAACATCTCCCCCTAAAACTTTGCATTACTTTGCAACGGACTTGTGAGGTCCAGGGAGTGTTTGTACAACTTGAGCACCACAATAAGCAACAAAATGCAGAAGGAACATGATCAAGGCATAAACACGTGTATGCTACAATTCAATCCAAGTTCCGCGAATCTAAGACATTTAGCTCACTACGCAACCTGCAAAAGGTCTTCTCATCTAGAGGCTTGGTAAAGATATCGGCTAGCTGGTTCTCGGTGCTAACATGAAACACTTCGATATCTCCCTTTTGCTGGTGATCTCTCAGAAAGTGATGCCGGATGTCTATGTGCTTTGTGCGGCTGTGTTCAACAGGATTTTCCGCCATGCGGATAGCACTCTCATTATCACATAGGAGTGGGACTTTGCTCAGATTGTAGCCAAAGTCCCTGAGGGTTTGCCTCATCCAAAGTAGTTGCGCGCAACACTGTCCTGCGGCAACGTACTCGGCCTCAGCGGTGGATAGGGCAACGGAGGTTTGTTTCTTAGATTTCCATGACACCAAGGACCTTCCTAAGAATTGGCACGTCCCCGATGTACTCTTCCTATCGACCTTACATCCAGCATAATCGGAGTCTGAATATCCAATTAGGTCAAAGGTAGACCCCTTTGGATACCAGAGCCCGAGGCAAGGCGTAGCAACTAAATATCTAAGGATTCGCTTCACCGCCACTAAGTGACACTCCTTAGGATCGGATTGAAATCTAGCACACATGCATACGCTAAGCATAATATCCGGTCTACTAGCACATAAGTAAAGCAAAGAACCTATCATGGACCGGTATGCTTTTTGATCAACGGACTTACCTCCTTTGTTGAGGTCGGTGTGTCCGTCGGTTCCCATCGGTGTCTTTGCGGGCTTGGCGTCCTTCATCCCAAACCGCTTTAGCAGGTCCTGCGTGTACTTCGTTTGGGAGATGAAGGTGCCGTCCTTGAGTTGCTTCACTTGGAACCCAAGGAAGTAGTTCAACTCGCCCATCATTGACATCTCGAATTTCTGCGTCATCACCCTGCTAAACTCTTCACAAGACTTTTTATTAGTAGAACCAAATATTATGTCATTGACATAAATTTGGCACACAAATAAATCACCATCGCATGTCTTAGTGAAAAGAGTTGGATCGGCTTTCCCAACCTTGAAAGCATTAGCAATTAAGAAATCTCTAAGGCATTCATACCATGCTCTTGGGGCTTGCTTAAGTCCATAGAGCGCCTTAGAGAGCTTACACACGTGGTCGGGGTACCGTTCATCCTCGAAGCCAGGGGGTTGCTCCACGTACACCTCCTCTTTTATTGGCCCGTTGAGGAAAGCGCTCTTCACATCCATTTGGAACAACCTGAAAGAATGGTGAGCGGCATATGCTAGCAAGATACGAATGGACTCTAGCCTAGCCACAGGAGCAAATGTCTCCTCAAAGTCCAAACCTGCGACTTGGGCATAACCTTTTGCCACAAGTCGAGCCTTGTTCCTTGTCACCACCCCGTGCTCGTCCTGTTTATTGCGGAACACCCACTTGGTTCCCACAACATTTTGCTTGGGACGAGGCACCAGTGTCCAAACTTCATTGCGCTTGAAGTTGTTTAACTCCTCTTGCATGGCCAACACCCAGTCCGGATCTAGCAAGGCCTCTTCTACCCTGAAAGGCTCAATAGAAGAGACAAAGGAGTAATGCTCACAAAAATTAACTAATCGAGATCGAGTAGTTACTCCCTTGCTAATGTCACCCAGAATTTGGTCGACGGGATGATCCCTTTGAATCATCGCTCGAACTTGGGTTGGAGGTGCTGGTTGCGCTTCTTCCTCCATCACAAGATCATCTTGTGCTCTCCCTTGATCACACGCCTCCTGTTGATGAACCTGTTCATTGTCTTGAGTTGGGGGATGCACCATTGTTGAGGAAGAAGGTTGATCTTGCTTTTCTTGTTCCTGTGGTCGCACATCACCAATCGCCATGGTTCGTATAGCGGCCGTCGGAACATCTTCTTCATCTACATCATCAAGATCAACATCTTGCTCTCTTGGAGAGCCATTAGTCTCATCAAATACAACGTCGCTAGAGACTTCAACCAAACCCGATGATTTGTTAAAGACTCTATACGCCTTTGTATTTGAGTCATAACCTAACAAAAACCCTTCTACAGCTTTGGGAGCAAACTTAGAATTTCTACCCTTCTTCACTAGAATGTAGCACTTGCTCCCAAAAACACGAAAGTAAGATACATTGGGTTTGTTACCGGTTAGTAGCTCATACGACGTCTTCTCGAGGAGGCGATGAAGGTAGACCCTGTTGATGGCGTGGCAAGCCGTGTTCACGGCTTCCGTCCAAAAGCACTCGGGGGTCTTGAACTCTCCTAGCATCGTCCTCGCCATATCGATGAGTGTTCTGTTCTTCCTCTCTACCACACCATTTTGCTGTGGTGTGTAGGGAGCGGAGAACTCGTGCTTGATCCCTTCATCCTCAAGAAACACCTCCACTTGAAGGTTCTTGAACTCGGACCCGTTGTCGCTCCTTATCTTCTTCACCTTGAGCTCAAACTCATTTTGAGCCCTCCTGAGGAAGCGCTTGAGGGTCCCTTGGGTTTCAGACTTATCCTGCAAAAAGAACACCCAAGTGAAGCGGGAAAAATCATCAACAATAACTAGACCATACTTACTTCCTCCTATACTCAGATAGGCGACGGGTCCGAAGAGGTCCATATGCAGCAGCTCCAGGGGTCTTGAAGTGGTCATCACATTCTTGCTGTGATGTGCTCCTCCCACTTGTTTACCTGCCTGACAAGCTGCACAAGGTCTATCTTTTTCGAATTGCACATTAGTTAATCCTATCACGTGTTCCCCCTTTAGAAGCTTGTGAAGGTTCTTCATCCCTACATGTGCTAAGCGGCGATGCCACAGCCAGCCCATGCTAGTCTTAGCTATTAAGCATGCATCTAGACCGGCCTCTTCTTTTACAAAATCAACTAAATAAAGTTTGCCGTCTAATACACCCTTAAAAGCTAGTGAACCATCACTTCTTCTAAAGACAGACACATCTATGTTTGTGAATAAACAATTATATCCCATATTGCATAATTGACTAACAGATAGTAAATTATAATCAAGAGACTCTACTAAAAACACATTTGAAATAGAATGCTCATTAGAAATTGCAATTTTACCTAACCCTTTTACCTTGCCTTGATTCCCATCACCGAATATGATTGAATCTTGGGAATCTTTATTCTTGACGTAGGAGGTGAACATTTTCTTCTCCCCCGTCATATGGTTTGTGCATCCGCTGTCGATAATCCAGCTTGAACCCCCGGATGCATAAACCTGCAAGGCAAATTTAGGCTTGGGTCTTAGGTACCCAACTCATGTTGGGTCCTACAAGGTTAGCACAAATATTCTTAGGAACCCAAATGCAAGTTTTGTCTCCCTTGCATTTTGCCCCTAATTTCCTAGCAACAATTTTCTTATCCTTTCTACAAATAGCAAAGGAAGCATTTAAAGCACAATAAATTGTAGAAGGTTCATTCACTACTTTCCTAGGAGCATGAATAACATTCTTTCTAGGTATATGATGAATAGCATTTCTACCATGCATATAAGAAGAGCTAGAAGCAATCATGTGATGAGAATCAAAATCATCATAAGCATTGTAATTCCTATAAGCATTTCTAGTTTGTCTCCTATCATGATACAAAAAGGCATGGTTCTTTTTAGCACTAGTAGCCATAGGGGCCTTCCCTTTCTCCTTAGCGGGAATGGGAGCCTTATGGCTTGTTAAGTTCTTGGCTTCCCTCTTGAAGCCAAGTCCATCCTTAATTGAGGGGTGTCTACCGATCGTGTAGGCATCCCTTGCAAATTTTAGTCTATCAAATTCATTCTTACTAGTCTTAAGTTGGTCATTAAGACTAGCCAATTCCTTAGTTAATTTAGAAATTGAGACTAAATGATCACTACAAGCATCAACATCGAAATCTTTACACCTAGTGCAAATCTCAACATGTTCTACACAAGAATTAGATTTACTAGCTACTTCTAGTTTAGCATTTAAGTCGTCATTAATTCTCTTTAGAGTAGCAATGGTTTCATGACAAGAAGATAGTTCACTAGAAAGCACTTTATTTCTTTTAACTTCTAAAGCATAAGATTTTTGTGCCTCTACAAATTTGTCATGCTCTTCATACAAAAGGTCCTCTTGTTTTTCTAAGAGTCTATCTTTTTCATTCAAGGCATCAATTAATTCATTAATTTTATCTACTTTAGTTCTATCCAATCCCTTGAACAAACTAGAGTAATCTATTTCATCATCACTAGACTCATTATCACTGGAAGAATCATAAGTGACATTGTCTTGATTACATACCTTCTTCTCCCTTGCCATAAGGCATGTGTGACGCTCGTTGGGGAAGAGGGATGTCTTGTTGAAGGCAGTGGCGGCGAGTCCTTCATTGTCGGAGTCGGAGGAGGAGCAATCCGAATCCCACTCCTTTCCGATATGTGCCTCGCCCTTGGCCTTCTTGTAATGCTTCTTCTTTTCCCTCTTGCTCCCGTGATCCTGGTCACTATCATTGTCGGGACAGTTAGCAATAAAATGACCAAGCTTACCGCATTTGAAGCATGATCGCTTTCCCTTGGTCTTAGTCTTGCTTGGCTGTCCCTTGCGACCCTTTAGTGCCGTCTTGAATCTTTTGATGATGAGGGCCATCTCTTCATCATTAAGACCGGCCGCCTCAATTTGCGCCACCTTGCTGGGTAGCGCCTCCTTGCTTCTTGTTGCCTTGAGAGCAATGGGTTGAGGCTCATGGATTGGGCCATTCAACGCGTCGTCCACGTACCTCGCCTCCTTAATCATCATTCGCCCGCTTACAAATTTTCCAAGAATTTCTTCGGGCGACATCTTGATGTACCTAGGATTTTCACGAATATTGTTCACCAAGTGAGGATCAAGAACGGTAAATGACCTTAGCATTAGGCGGACGACGTCGTGATCCGTCCATCGCGTGCTTCCGTAGCTCCTTATTTTGTTGATAAGGATCTTGAGCCGGTTATATGTTTGTGTCGGCTCCTCGCCCCTTATCATCGCGAATCGTCCGAGCTCGCCCTCCACCAACTCCATCTTGGTGAGTAAGGTGACATCATTTCCCTCATGAGAGATCTTGAGGGTGTCCCAAATCTGCTTGGCATTGTCCAAGCCGCTCACTTTGTGATACTCGTCCCTGCACAAAGAGGCTAGCAACACAGTAGTAGCTTGTGCATTTTTATGGATCTGTTCATTTATAAACGAAGGGCTATCCGAGCTATCAAATTTCATTCCACTTTCCACAATCTCCCAAATGCTTGGATGGAGAGAAAATAGGTGAGTACGCATTTTGTGACTCCAAAATCCGTAGTCCTCTCCATCAAAGTGAGGAGGCTTGCCAAGTGGAATGGGGAGCAAATGAGCATTTGAGCTATGCGGAATGCGCGAATAATCAAAAGAAAAGTTTGAGTTAACCGTCTTTTGTTTGTAGTCGTTGTCCTCATCCTTTTGGGAAGAAGTAGACTCATCGCTGTCGTAGTAGACGATCTCCTTGATGCGTCTTGTCTTCTTCTTCTTCCCATCTTTGCGTCTGTGGCCCGAGCTTGAGTCGTTGGACTTGTCATCCCTTGGCTCGTTGACGAAGGACTCCTTCTCCTTATCGTTGATCACGATTCCCTTCCCCTTAGGATCCATCTCTTCGGGCAGTTAGTCCCTTTCTTGAAGAGAACGGCTCTGATACCAATTGAGAGCACCTAGAGGGGGGGGGGGTGAATAGGTGATCCTGTAAAACTTAAACTTATAGCCACAAAACTTGTTAAGTGTTAGCACAATTATTGCCAAGTGGCTAGAGAGGAGTCAAAACACAATAACCACAAGAAAACAATCACAAAGATGACACGGTGGTTATCCCGTGGTTCGGCCAAGTACAACACTTGCCTACTCCACGTTGTGGCGTCCCAACGGACGAGAGTTGCACTCAACTCCTCTCAAGTGATCCAATGATCAACTTGAATACCACGGTGTTCTTCTTTTCTTAGATCTTTTCCCGTTTGCGAGGAATCTCCACAACTTGGAGTCTCTCGCCCTTACAATTGAGTTTCACAAAGAAGCACGGAGTAAGGGAGGGAAGCAACACACACAAATCCACAGCAAAATGCGCACACACACGGCCAAGACTCGAGCTCAAAAGACTATCTCGAAGTTCTCACTAGAACGGAGCTCGAATCACTTAGAAAGACAAACGAATGCGCAAAGACTGAGTGTGGATGATCAAGATTGCTCTAAGGTTGCTTGGTGTTCTCCTCCATGCGCCTAGGGGTCCCTTTTATAGCCCCAAGGCAGCTCGGAGCCGTTGAGAACAAATCTGGAAGGCCATCCTTGCCTTCTGTCGTCGGGTGCACCGGACAGTCCGGTGCACACCGGACACTGTCCGGTGCCCGATTTGTTTCCATAAACAGCGCAGTCGACCGTTGCAGACCGTTGGAGATCTGGGAGCCGATGGCGCACCGGACAGTCCGGTGCACACCGAACAGTCCGGTGCCCCCTTCCGACCGTTGGCTCGGCCACGTGTCTCGCGCAGATTGCGCGGCCGACCGTTGGCCCTGGCCGACCGTTGGCTCACCGGACAGTCCGGTGCACACCGGACAGTCCGGTGAATTTTAGCCGTACGCCGTCGGCGAATTCCCGAGAGCGGCGTATTCAGGCCGAGACAGCCTGGCGCACCGGACACTGTCCGGTGCACCACCGGACAGTCCGGTGCCCCAGACCGAAACAGCCTATTTGCTGTACACCGCCAACTCTCTTCTTTTCTTCTTCTCTCTGTTTCTAACACTTAGATAAGTACATTAGTATACAAAACCAATGTACTAAGGCTTAGAAACATACCTTTGCTTGTGATTTGCACTTTGTTAATCCATGGGCATAGATTCACAATTAAGCACTTGTGTTGGCACTCAATCACCAAAATACTTAGAAATGGCCCAAAGGCACATTTCCCTTTCAGTGATGTGTCGCGCGCTTTGTCGCGTGTCAATTCATTTTAAATTCATCTTTATTAATGATCTGTGTCGCGCGCTTCGTCGCGCGACGTTTCGTTTAAAATTCAAGTCAGTTGACGTAAGCCGTCGCGTGTTTCGTCGCGCGACGGGTCATTTATTTCTTAATTCAATTTAAGTGCTGTGTCGCGCGTATCGCCGCGCGACAATCCTTTTAATATATCTTATTCTGTTCATAATAATTAAATATGGAACATGACTTTACCTTATGCTTAACGCAATGACTAAATTAATACCGTTCTGTTTAGATGAGTGTTTTAATTTATAATCGTGTGACGTGATCGCTTCTCGACTGTAGCCTCGACCGTTACTTTCTCTTTCTCGCTTAGTCGTATGTGTGAGCCCTGCATCGAACGTCTGTTTATTTATTGCATTTCATTGTATGGTGTACTGTTCTTTTGTATTAAATATGTGGAATGTATGTTTGAACTCGTATAGATAACGGTCAGTTGGCGGAGTCCGAAGGAGTTGCAGGTGAAGACCCTGAGCAGCAGTCGGTTGGTGAAGGGAAGTGTCCCTTGACCCATCTATGTCCTACTCATTCTTATAATTCATTCCCCGCATTTACACAGTTTATACCTAAGGATTGACTAGCTTTTGTCTATCTTGTCCTTGTTTACCTATTCTGGTTGGGTTATTATGGTTTAGCTTCATGCTAGTGCTTCACATTAATCAATGAACATGATGAGATTATCTATGATACGATGTTTTCCCTTTTGATTATGATGATGGTACTTGTGGCCCTTAAGGGGACTCGAGCTGTTTCTCGAGTGCCTCTCCATAAGGACCTGTTCGTTGGATGACCGCCCGGGAAAACATTGCAACCATGAGGGTGGAGTGGGACGCCCTTAGCTGAGTAATTAGAGGAACTGGGGTGTAGTTCGCTTCGCCGTCGTGCTGTTATTGGGGCTTGGTGTATGCGGCCCGCTCTGCCAAGGTTGGTTCGCCCCTTGGGGAGGAGTGCGGTGCATTTAGGAAACCTAACAGGCGGCTACAGCCCTAGGAAATCTTTGTAAAGGCTATGTAGTGAGACCCTGCCTATTCACCTTGGTAGTGTTTAAGGGTTTGATCGGCCCGAGGCAAGAGGGAATCACGACTTGTGGGTAAAGTGCGCAACCTCTGCAGAGTGTTATGAAACTGATATATCAGCCGTGCTCGCGGTTATGAGCGACCAAGGGAGCTCCATTGATTAGAGATACTTGATCAGAGATGTATGGTTTACAGGTGGTGATGAGGATGATGGTTATGATTATGACTATGGTACTGGTAAGTGGTATTCTTTCCGTTTGGAAAGGGTACAACAGGTTAATAACTTGGGTTAATGCTAAAACCTGGCTTTCTACTAATAAATAATAACATGACCAACTAAAAGCAACTGCTTGACTTACCTCCACATAAAGCTAGTCCACTATAGCCAAACGGGACATTTTGCTGAGTATGTTGATGTGTACTCACCCTTGCTTTACACACCAAACCCCCCAGGTTGTCTGCGTTGCAACCACTGCTCAGGTGAAGATGAAGTCGTGGAGGAGGACTTTCAGGAGTTCCAAGAGTACGATGAGTTCTAGGCGTGGGTTAGTGGCAAACTCTCAGTCGGCTGCCTGTGTAGGCCGTGTGTATCTATGTTTCTTTTCCGCACTTTGATTATTGTTAAAGACTATGCGGATGTCTTGGACATCATGATGTAATCGACTATTATACCCTCTTTTATGTCACTATTTGAGCACTGTGTGATGATGTCCAGTTATGTAACTGTTGTGTACGTGAATTACTGATCCTGGCACGTACATGGTTCACATTCGGTTTGCCTTCTAAAACCGGGTGTGACATGATGAGGGTAGCTCTAGTGAAGATGAAGATAATTTGCTTACACTTTTTGCCAACCTTAACATGCAACAAAAAGAAAAATTGAATGAATTGATATGTGCTATTCATGAGAAGGATGAACTCTTGGATAGCCAAGAGGAATTCCTTATTAAGGAAAATGAAAAGCATGTTAAGGTGAAGAATGCTTATGCTCAGGAAGTAGAGAAAAATAAAAATTTGACTAAGGAGCTTAGCATTTGCCATGACACTATTTCCAAACTTAGAACTGAGAATGTTAGTTTAATTGCTAAGGTTGAAAAATCAAATATTTGTCATGATTCAATTGTTAGTCTTAGAAATGAAAAGGCTAGTTTAATTGCTAAAATTGATAAGTTGAATGAATCAATTTCTAGCCTTAGAACTGAGAATGATAATTTAACTTCTAAGGCTAAAAACTTGAATGTTTGCAATGAATCTATTTCCTATTTTAGAGATGAAAATGCCATGCTAAAATCTAAGTTAGATGAATCAAATGTTTGCAAACCCTCTACATCTACTGTTGATCATGTCACTATTTGTACTAGATGTAGAGATGTTAATGTTGATGATATTCATGATCACCTTGTTTTAATTAAACAAAAAATGATCATATAGCGCAACTAACTGCAAAAAATAATGAGCGTGAGATAGAAAATGAAAAAATTAAATTTGCTAGAAGCATGCTCTATAGTGGGAGACGCCCTGCATTTAGTTCCACGTCCTAACCAAAATGTTGTAGGAACCAAGTGGGTATTCCGCAACAAGCAAGATGAGCATGGTGTGGTGACAAGGAACAAAGCTCGACTTGTGGCCAAAGGATATTCACAAGTCGAAGGTTTGGATTTCGATGAAACCTATGCACCCGTAGCTAGGCTTGAGTCAATTCGTATATTACTTGCCTATGTTACTCACCATGGCTTTAAGCTTTATCAAATGGACGTGAAGAGTGCCTTCCTCAATGGACCAATCAAGGAAGAGGTCTATGTTGAGCAACCTCTCGGCTTTGAAGATAGTGAGTACCCTAACCACGTTTATAAATTCTCAAAGGCGCTTTATGGGCTCAAGCAAGCCCCAAGAGCATGGTATGAATGCCTGTGAGATTTTCTTATCACTAATGGCTTCAAAGTCGGTAAAGTCGATCCTACTCTCTTTACTAAAACTATTGCAAAAGATTTGTTTGTATGCCAAATTTATGTTGATGATATCATATTTGGGTCTACTAACAAATCAACTTGTGAAGAGTTTAGTAGGATCATGATTAAAAATTCGAGATGTCTATGATGGGGGAGTTGAAGTATTTCCTAGGATTTCAAGTCAAGCAACTCCAAGAAGGCACCTTCATCAGCCAAACAAAGTACATTCAAGACATACTTACCAAGTTTGGAATGAAGGATGCAAGCCCATCAAGACACCCATGGGAACTAATGGGCATCTTGACCTCGACACGGGAGGTAAGTCCGTAGATCAAAAGGTATACCGATCGATGATAGGATCTTACTCTATTTATGTGCATCACGACCGAACATTATTCTTTCCGTATGCATGTGTGCAAGGTTCCAAGCCGGTCCTAAGGAAGTTCACCTTAGGGTCGTGAAAAGAATCATGAGATATTTAGATTACACTCCTAAGTTTGGTCTTTGGTACCCCAAGGGATCCACCTTTGATTTAATAGGATATTCAGATGCTGATTGGGTAGGGTGTAAAATTGATAGGAAGAGCACATTAGGAACTTGTCAGTTTCTGGGGAGATCCCTGGTGTCTTTGGCTTCAAAGAAACAAAACTCAATAGCTCTTTCTACCGCCGAAGTCGAGTATATTGCCGCACGCCATTGTTGTGCGCAATTACTTTGGATGAGGCAAACCCTCAGGGACTATGGCTACAAATTGAGCAAAGTCCCTCTCCTATGTGACAATGAGGGTGCAATCCGCATGGCGGATAATCCCATTGAACACAGCCGCACTAAGCACATAGACATTCAGTATCACTTTTTAAGGGATCACCAACAAAGGGGGATATCGAGATAGCTTATGTTAGCACCAAAGAACAATTAGCTGATATCTTTACCAAACCATTAGATGAGAAAACTTTTAGCAAACTTAGAAATGAGCTAAATATACTTGATTCTCGGAACTTTGATTGAAACATTGCACACATAGCTCATTTATATACCTTCGATCATATCTCTTTTATTTCTATGACTAATGTGTTTTCAAGAGTATTTCCATACTAAGTCGTAGATTAAAAGGGAAATGGAGTCTTCGGCGAAGACAAGGCTTCCACTCTACTCTAACAGTATCATTTACCCTTCGCCATCACTCCACATCACTCTCAAATTGGTATAATCTTCCAGTCATATTTACTTGTACCAATGGGAGATAAAGTAAAAAGAGCTCTCAAAGTCTCCGTTTTTTGCGATTAATGCCAAAGGGGGAGAAATATTAAGCCCAAAGCAAAAGGACCGCACCACCAAACTTCAAAAATTCAAATTTTTTCGAAATGATGATTTATGCTTGTCTTTTCAATTGGTATCTTATGATGAAAATTCTTAGTTGATATATTTCAAATTGGTATGTTGATTTTCAATTGATACATTTTCAAAAGCATCCCAAGTATAAGTTCCAATTGATATCTATTAAAACCCTCTTGAAAGCTAAGAGGAGAATTTCATTCAGGGGGAGTTTTGTTTAGTCAAAGGAAAAACATTTTGAAATAGGGGGAGAAAATTTCAAATCTTGAAAATGCTTCTCGAAATCTTATTCATATACCTTTGACTATTTGCAAAAAGACTTTAAAAAGATTTTCCAAAAGAATTTGCAAAAACAAAACAAGTGGTGCAAATGTTGTCCAAAATGTTAAATAAAAGAAAGCAAACCATGCATATTTAGTGAAACTATAAATTGATTTAATTCCAAGTAACCTATGCACTTACATTATGCAAACTAGTTCAATTCTGCACTTATATATTTGCTTTGGTTTGTGTTGACATCAATCACCAAAAAGGGGGAGATTGAAAGGGAAATAGAGCTTAACCTTTTTCTATAAATAATTGTGGTGGTTGAATGCCCAACACAAATAATTGGACTAACTGGTTTGCTCTAGATTATATATTCTACAGGTGTATAAAGGTTCAACACAAACCAATAAAAGATCAAAGTTAGGGTTCAAAAGAAAGGAACAAAAGAAACCGAAGAGTACTCTGGTCTGGCGCACCGAACAGTGTCCGGTGCACCAGGGCCGTACAACTCTGAAACCTTCACCTTCGGGTTTTTCAGGTGTCGCTCCGCTATAATTCACCGGACTGTCCTGTGTGCCACCGGACTATCCGGTGCACCAGTGGAGCAACGACTATCAGCACAACGGTCGACTGCGCAGTGCCCCTGACAGCGCTACAGTCACGGCAGAAGTCAGAGCAGAGGTCAGAGGCGCACCGGACAGTGAACAGTGCCTGTCCGGTGCCACTAGAAGTCAGCGCTCCAACGGTCGACTCCGTCAGAACCCTAACGGTTGGATGACGTGGCTGGCGCACCGGACAGTGTCCGGTGGCACACCGAACCGTCCGGTGCGCCCATCAACAGCAGCCACCCCAACGGTTGTTTTGGTGGTTGAGGGCTATAAATACCCCCAACTACCTCCACTCCAACCATCCAAGCATTCAACACTCTCTATTCAATACAAGAGCAAAGTGCAACACTCCAAAGACACAATTCAAGTGATCGATCCAATCAAAGTTCCCGATTCAACTCTAGTGCATTAGAACTTGTGAGAGGATCATTTGTGTTTCTTTGTTGCTCTTGTTTGCTTGGCTTGACTTTCTTTTCTTTCTCACTTCTTACTCTCAAGTGCTTTGTAAGTGAGGCAAGAGACACCAATTGTGTGGTGATCCTTGCGGGGTCTAAGTGACCCGTGAGATTAAGGAAGAAGCCTCACTCGGTCTAGGTGACCATTTGAGAGAGGGAAAGGGTTGAAAGAGACCCGGTCTTTGTGACCACCTCAACGGGGACTAGGTTCTTTAGAACCGAACCTCGGTAAAACAAATCACCGTGTCATCCGCTTTATTTTCTTGGTTGATTTGTTTTCCCCTCTCTCCCGGACTCGGTTTTTATCCTAAAGCTAACCCCGGTTTGTAGTGTGCTTAAAGTTGTAAATTTCAGTTTCGGCCTATCCACCCCCCTCTAGGCGACTTTCAGCGTGCAAAGTGGCTAGCCCTAGAGATTTGTTGGGGTAGTTGGAAGGAAGCGTATAATAAGTTACGAGGATATTGTGCATATTGACTTACTATAAACCCATGTTGAGATGGTTTCTGTTCACTAGAAGGAAGTACTTCCTCTTCTCCAACGATGAAGTAACACATGTCTTGTAACATGTATCGTTATGCAAAATAAAATGGTTTCCAATATTATGTAGTGGGTTGTTGATGGCGCTTTCCTTACCGACCAATGTAGTGGGTTGTTGATGATGGTGGCAACTGTTGATCTAGAGGTCAGATAGCGCCATTAGTTTTTGCTTTGGTAGATGGAGAAAAGAACAATTCATGGTCATGGTTCATGCAACTTTTATGGATAAATGTGCTCAACACTTCTAGTAGGATATATATGATCTTGTGACTGGCACATCGATCAACTAAATGCAGCATGAGAAGAGCTTGTAGGTTCTCGCCTCTAGAACACAAATGACACATGAGATATTTTGATGCTAATTTCTAGCGTTGTAGAAAAAGAAGGTTATAGCCAAGATAAAGGCTCTATGTTCTGCATGGTCGGAGCATTAGTTTGACACCGAGGGGAAGACATGGTTGTAGGAGATGCAACACAAGAGTCTAAGTGGGCATTAGCATTTGCTGAGGGACATTTTTAGTGTGTCATCATAACTACCAATGTGTCTGTGTCTTCCAATAATGTTTTCAAAGGGGTCCAAGCCCTACTGTGTTCGGCATCAAAGAGTATCCTTTCATACGTGTGATAGGACCTATGTCACCAGAGGGTGTAAATAGCCCATAAAAATTATTCTATAAAACTTAAATTATAACTAGAGCCAAGATGTTTGAATATGTGGAGCCATTTACTTACTCTAGTTCGAATTTACTTTCTGCTAGCTCCTAATCAGTATAGAAATTTGATGAAAAAATTATAATAAACATAGCATGCTATTTACTAGCAAGAAAAAAAACTTAATTATACTCTACACAAATCTAGATAGACAAATGTGAAATCATAGGGAATGTAATCGCAAGAATATTTTGGAATACAAACCACACATAACAAGAGATGACATGAGATTTAATCCTTAGGTTTGGTTGCTTGCTGATAACCTTGTTCTTGTTGTGGACGAGTCGAATTAGGTGATTTTACGTGCTAATTGGCATCACACACAAAGCTAGATGTCATAAGAATATAGATGTCCAAATGGGCCGACCGGGCCGACCCTGGCATGGCTAGGCCCGACACGAATTGGGGTCTTGCCAGCTTGGCCCGGATTAACTAGTGGGTCGTGACTAGAGATGGCCAAACGGGTCGCCCGGCCTGGCCCAGGCCAGGCCCGGTGAAGCCCGACCCGTCTAGGGCCCAGTCCGCTAGGCATGGTTATAAACCGGGTCAGACCGTTGAAAGGGAAATGAGCTTAATCATTTCCTATAATCGATTTTGGTGGTTGACATCTATCACAAACCACTTGGACTAATTACTTTGACAAGATGTCATTTATCTCAAGTGCATAAGGTTCAACACAAACCAAGAAAGAAATTCAGTTGGGGACTCAAATAAATTTGGAGCAAAGGACTTGAGAGTGTGCTGCCTTTGGCGCACCGGATAGTGTCCGGTGCACCAGGCCGAGCAGTGCTCGAACAGCTCACTCTCGGGTTTCTCCATGGCGTGCTCCGCTACAATTCACCGGACTGTCCGGTATGTACTGGACATATCCGATGAGCCAACAGAGCAATGGTAACCTGACGCCAACGGTCGTCTGCCAAAAGTGAACAGTGGTGAACAATGCGCGACAGAGCTCAGAGCAAAGAAGTTAGAGTACACCGGACATGTCCGGTGCAGCTACAGAACAAGGGTTCCAACGGTCGACCGCTCCAAACCCCAACGGGCACGCTGATGTGACGCGCACCGGACACTGAACAGTGCCTGTCTGGTGCGCCACCGGACTGTTCGGTGTGCCCATCGCCGGCAAAAACAACCAACTACTAGGAAGTGGTTGGAGGCTATAAATATTTCCCAACCAGCTCCTTCAATGGCATCCAAGTTTTCTAAACTCCATATTCATTGCAAGAGCAAAGCCAAACACTCCAAGACACATTCAAAGCATTCAATCCACTCCAAGCTCCCAAAATCAACTCTAGTTCTTAGAGACTTGTGAGAGGATTATTTGTGTTCTTTTGTTGCTCTTGTTGCTTGGATTGCTTTCTCCTCCTCTATTCTTGTTCTCATAAGTGCTTTGTAAAGCTAGCAAGAGACACCTAAGTGTGTGGTGATCCTTGCAGGGTCTTAGTGACCCAAGTGATTAAGGAGAAAGCTCATCCGGTCTAAGTGACCGTTTGAGAGAGGGAAAGGGTTGAAATAGATCCGGCCTTTGTGGCCTCCTCAACAGGGACTAGGTTCTTTGGAACCGAACCTCAGTAGAACAAATCACCGTGTTCACTTGTGTTGATTTCCATTTGATTCGTTTTCCCTCTCTCTAGAAGTTCCCTTGCTCATATAAATTTGAGTTGTCTCCCAAAGTTATCCGCATTGATTGAGCAACTCTAAGCAAGGAGAACTATCTTCCGCTCACCGATTTAATTCTAACGCTAACCCCGACCTTAGTGCGAGTTTAAGTTTATAAATTTCAGGTTTCACCTATTCACCCCCCTCTAGGCAACTTTCAATTGGTATCAAAGCCAGTGCTTCATTAAGAGTCTAACAAACTCGAAGTGATGTCTAGAGATCACGCCAATAGGGAGATCGTCACAGGCGAAAAGGCCATGGGTTCGGGAAGGACTCTATCAAGGGAGTCCGGCGACAAATACAAGGAGGAGTCCTCTTCCTCCATCAAGTCACATAGGAGGGGCGACAAGAAGAAAAACAAAATGAAGAAGGTGGTATACTATGTCTTCATCACCCTCCACATCCGGTGCCGAGTCTACAACTTCGAAGTGCCATGAGCGTAAGAGTATAGTAAGATGCCTCTCCGCTATCCTCGCATTCCTAAATGCGCTCCTCTACTTTCCGTACCTCTAGGCAAACCACCATATTTTGATGGTGAAGATTATTGTATGTGGAGTGATAAAATGAGGCATCATCTAATTAACCTCACTCCACGAAAGCATATGGGATATTGTTGAGTTTGGAGCGCAGGCACCACAGATGGGCGACGAGGACTACGACTCAGACAAGGCCGCCCAAATTAAGCATTTTAACTCCCAAGCAACTTCTATACTCCTCGCCTCCTTGTGTCGAGAGGAGTATCATTGTAACATCCCAAAAATTCAACCCAAGGTTTAGAACCCTAATCTCCTAACCCCCCCCCTTATCTTTCCCTAAATTCTCCCTCATAGGACATCGCATCATATGCACACACTTTGATTGTTAGAAGCACCTCACATAGATGATTATTTTTTAGCACCTAAGATTATTTAGCTAATTATTTGTTCAAAAGAAAAGGGGATAAAAGAAATAGAAATAGAAAATAGAAATAAGACATAGAAAATAGAAAAGAAAATGGAAAAAACCTTCTCCCCCCCCGGTTGGGCCATTTCTGGCCTAGCTCCCTCCCGCGCGCCTCCCCCCTTCCCCCAGCCCACGCGGCCTAGCTCCCTCCCGCGCACCGCGCCGCTCCCCCGCTGACCGGTCGGCCCCACCCGTCAGCCCGCACGCCCCTCGCTCTCTCGCGATCTCTCTCTGGCGAGCGGGCCCCGCCCGTCAGCGCCTTCCTCGCGTCCGTGACCGGGGCTAGCGACGCGATTGCCGCCGGCCACTTCCCGCCCCGTCGCCTCGCCATTATCACGTTCACCAGCTCGGTTTGGCGCCTTGCGTCTGCCCGAGCCTTCCCGTCGCCCCATCTGCCCGAGCCATCCCGTCGTCACCATTGTGCTCCACCATCTCCGCCGTGGCGAGCTCGCTAGGGCACGCCACCACTCGCCCCCTTCCCTGCCCCGGGCGCCTATAAAAGGGCCGCCCCGAGCTCCCCAATTCCTCACCCCGGCCTCGGCCATCTCTTCCCCCTTCCCCCGAGCTCAATTGAGCCAGCGTCGCCGCCATCTCCATCTCCGGTGAGCTTCCCCCTTCCCCTCTACGTTGAGTTCTAGTTAAATTAATTTAGCCCTTGCGCTCCGCCACTTCACCTCGAGCACGACACACTGTTTCCTCTCGCCTTTTCCCACCCATTGGCCTCACCGGCGGTCTCACCGCCGCGGAGCCCGCCACCCGCCGTGGACCGGCCACCTCAGGCATCCACCGGCCAAATTGACTCCACCTCAGTGACCCCCTACCCCCGCTCGTGCTTTGCCACCATTCCGTCCACTCAAAACCGGACCACCGGCGAGGAACCGCCGTCGGGATCACCGGCGACCGGTTCTTTCCACCGCGGACCGGCCTCCTCCCCCCCTAACGTTGTCTCCCCTTTCCTCTCTCTAGCGTGTGGGCCCGCACCCACGGCGTCCGCCGCGCCGTACACGCTCCTCGTGGGCCGGCTGGGCCGCCTGCCCCGCGCGCGCGCGCCTGCGCTGGGCTAGGCCGAAATCCCCCCCGGCCCAACTAGCTGAGAATTCCTTTTCTTTTTCCTTTTCCCATTTCTTTTTCCCATTTTCATATATATATTTATATGCTGATATTTTATGCACCAAAAATAGTTTAAATAAATTTTAGGGCACAAAAATAATAATGTATAATAATTGGCACACCCCACCAAGTCACCATGATTGATGTATTGTTCCTTATCTGTGTTTGTTAGCGGAAGATGGATCCGATCCTCCGGAATTTATAACTTCGGAAGAAGGGCAAGAACCCAACCCCTCCGAGATAAATCTTTTGTGCCAGGAAAGCTTCGACGAAGGCAATTCCATCCTTCCCTTGATGCATAATTTACCTATTCTTTCTACCACTACCTAAGCCGAGATTAAGGGTTGGAACATTTGCATTGTGAGCGGAGAGATAGCCCGCATTCACAAACATCTTTTGGGTACAAAATGTGGGATGGGAAAGAGGGTAGTGGTTTTGACTAAGCGATGTTTTCAAAAAGTGTGCGATGAAGGGTATTCACCCTCATCACCTTGTGAGTGGGATGATCAGGGACTCCCTGGTTTAGGGGAGGGCCTAAGGTGATGGCTCAACTGGTTTAGGTGTGAGCAGAAGGATTGTCCCCTCATATAAGGACTGGTTTGTCATCCTTCACTACCTGTACTCATGATAAGTACAACCACTCGAGACTATATGGGTAGTCACTCAATCTGAACTCGTACGGTCCAACCCCAGGGTTATGAAGGCTGGGGAGGTCCGGGAGGATAAGGAGGGGGAATGTTTTATCCGGTTTGGACATGGCGGTGGCCTGACTCCTTCCGGGATAACCGTTAAGGTTAGGACATGCGAGGAAAGAAAGAGATTTGGATTCAGATCTCATTGGCCATGAGATCGCAGAGCCGGACTAGTGGGTAAAGTGTACCCCTCTGCGCAGAGTTCAAACCTATTTGAATAGTCCGTGTCCACTGGTATGGACGAGTCTGGTGTGGTATGACAATTAGTGTTTTACAATCTCCGTGAACAGGGAAATGTGTGTGTGAGTGTGTTTTTGGAAAAGAAAATAATGCCACGGGAGCGGGAAGCTCAGTGGTGGTTGAGTAATGCGTTATTTCTATTTCTTTGGGAAAAACCCTAAAAGTACCGCCCTTCTTTGAGAAAAAGAAGAGTGACTTCAACTCCACCATATAAAGCATGTAGGATATAGGTCCCTTTCTCTTTACGGGAGCAGGATGGGCTTGCGGAATACGAAATACCTAGTGTATTCACCCAGATTTATTTATGTTTTTCAGCAGCTGAAGACTTCTTTTGTCCTATGCTTGATTGAGGGGGCTGTGTCTGCACCCAGTTCTGCTTGTGGCTTGGGCTAGTTTATCTTCTACTGTGCTTTGTATTTCTGGCTCTCTCGAACTTGTACCCTGGTATTGTAATAACATTTATTTAAACTCTGTACTATTTGAAGTAAGGAATGTGGTTACTAGCCTCCTGGGACTAGTAATTATATCACATTTGAGTCCCAAAGGATCGGGACGCTTCAATAATAAGGTGCAAGGGTTAAAAAATGCCAAAGAAATTTGGGACGTCCTCAAAACGGCGCACGAAGGGGACAAGGTGACCAAGATCATCAAGCGGGAGACGATCGAGGGAAAGCTCGGTCGATTCATCCTCAATAAAGGAGAAGAGCCGCAAGCGATGTACAATCAGCTCAAGACCATGGTCAATCAAGTGCGCAACCTCGGGAGCACCAAGTGGGATGACCATGAAATGGTCAAGGTTATTCTAAGATCCCTTGTTTTTCGTAACCCTACTCAAGTTCAATTAATTCGTGGGGATCCTAGATATAAACAGATGTCTCCCGAGGAGGTGATTGGCAAGTTTGTGAGCTTTGAACTTGTGATCAAAGACTCCAAACATATTGTCAACTTGGAGCAAGGCGTCACCTCCACACCCGAGGTGCAACCCGTTGCATTCAAAGCAACAGAAGAAAAGAAGGAGGAGTCTACACCAAGTAGACTTCCAATTGACGCCTCCAAGCTCGACAATGAGAAGATGGCTCTTATCATTAAGAGCTTTCGGTAAATCCTCAAACAAAGGAAGGGGAAGGACTACAAGCCCCGTTCCAAGAAGGTGTGCTACAAATGTGGCAAGTCTGGTCACTTTATTGCTAAATGTCCATATACAAGTGAAAGTGACAGGGACGAAGACAAGAATGGGAAGAAGAAAATTGAAAAGAAAAGGTACTACAAGAAGAAGGGTGGCGAGGCGCACATGGGGCGGGAATGAGACTCCGACGAAAGCTCCACCGACTCCTCCTCCGACGAGGACGCCGCCAACATCGCCATCAACAAAGGCCTCTTCTTCCCAAACATCGGCCACAAGTGTCTCATGGCTAAGGATGGCAAGAAGAAGGTACATTCTAGAGATACCCCTAAATACACTACATCTGATGATGAGGGTAGCTCTAGTGATGATAATAATGATGATTTAATTTCTCTCTTTGCCAACCTTACCATGGACCAAAAGAAAAAAAATAAATTAATTAATAGAAACCATTATCGAGAAGGATGATCTCTTGGAATGCCAAGAGGACTTGCTCGTTAAAGAAAATAAAAAAATGTTAAGTTGAAAAATGCTTATGCTCTAGAAATAGACAAATGTGAAAACTTAACTAAGGAGCTTAGCATGTGCAATGATTCAATTTTCTGTCTTAGAGATGAGAATGCTAATTTAAATGCTAAGATAGAAGAAATGAATAATTGCGAACCCTCTACATGTACTGTTGAACATGTCACTATTTGTACTAGATGTAGAGATGTTAATGTGGAAGCTATTGATGATCACCTTGCTATGATTAAAGAACAAAATGATCACATAGCTAAATTAAATGCTAAAATTGCCGAGCATGAGCTAGAAAATGAAAATTTTAAATTTGCTAGAAGCATGCTCTATAATGGGAGACACCCTGACATTAAGGATGGTATTGGTTTCCAACAAGGGAACCAAAGCAACACTAAACTTAATGCCCCCAAAAAATTATCTAATTTTGTTAAGGGGAAGGCTTCCATGGTTCAGGATAGAGAGGGCTACATTTTATATCCTGCAAACTATCCTGAGCATAAGATTAGAAAGATTCATGCTAGAAAACCTCACAACGTTTCTCATCAAGCTTTTATGTATAAAAATGAAGCTTCTAGCTCTAGGCATTCCACTCATATCAAAATGCCTAAAAAGAAAATTGTGAATGCATCAAATGAGCATGACATTTCATTTAAAACTTTTGATGCTTCTTATGTGCTAACTAACAAATCAGGCAAGGTAGTTGCCAATTATGTTGGGGGCAAACACAAGAGCCCCAAGACATGTGTTTGGGTACCCAAGGTGCTTGTTTCTAATGTCAAAGGACCCAAGACCGTTTGGGTACCTAAGAACAAGGCCTAAATTTGTTTTGTAGGTTTATGCATCCAGTGGATCAAGTTGGATAATCGATAGCGGGTGCACAAACCACATGACAGGGGAGAAAAGGATGTTCTCCTCATACGAGAAAAATGATGATCCCCAAAGATCTATCACATTCGGGGACAGAAATCAGGGTTTGGTCAAAGGTTTGGGTAAAATTGCTATATCTTCTGACCATTCCATTTCTGATGTTTTTCTTGTAGATTCTTTAGATTACAATTTGCTTTCAGTTTCTCAATTATGTAAAATGGGCTACAACTGTCTTTTTACTGATATTGGTGTTACTGTCTTTAGAAGAAGTGATGATTCAATAGAATTTAAGGGAGTGTTAGATGGTCAGCTATATTTAGTTGATTTTAATGATAACAAAGCTGTACTAGACACTTGCTTAATTGCTAAGACTAATATGTGCTGGCTCTGGCATCGCCGACTTGCCCATGATGGAATGAAGAATCTTCACAAGCTTCTAATGGGAGAACACATTTTAGGACTAACAAATGTTCATTTTGAGAAAGACAGAATTTGTAGCGCATGCTAAGCAGGAAAGCAAGTTGGAGTCCATCATCCACACAAGAACATCATGCAACTGATAGTCCGCTTGAGCTACTCCACATGGACCTATTCGGCCCGATCGCTTACATAAGCATCGACGGGAGTAAGTACTATCTTGTAATTTTGGATGACTATTCTCGCTTCACTTAGGTGTTCTTCTTGCAGGAAAAATCTCAAACCGAAGAGACCTTAAAGAGATTCTTAAAACGGGCTCAAAATGAGTTTGGATTGAGAATCAAAAGGATTAGAAGCGACAATGGAACGAAGTTCAAGAACTCTTAAATTGAAGGATTTATTGAGGAGGAGGGAATTAAGCACGAGTTCTCTTCATACACACCTCAACAAAATGGTGTAGTGGAGAGGAAGAATAGAACTCTACTGGATATGGCAAGAACCATGCTTGATGAGTACAAGACTCCGGATCGGTTTTGGGCGGAGGCGATTAACACTTCCTGCTACTCCATCAACCAGTTATATCTTCATCGAATCCTCAAGAAAACACCATATGAACTCCTCACTGGTAAAAGCCCAATGTTTCTTATTTTAGAGTTTTTGGGAGCAAATGCTTTATTCTTATTAAGAGAGGTAGAAATTCTAAATTTGCTCCTAAAGCAGTAGAAGCCTTTTTACTTGGTTATGACTCAAACATAAGGGCATATAAAATCTTCAACAAGTCCACTGGATTAGTTGAAGTTTCTTGTGACATTGTGTTTGATGAGACTAATGGCTCCCAAGTGGAGCAAGTTGATCTTGATGAACTAGATGATGAAGAGGCTCCATGAGTTGCGCTAAGGAACATGTCCATTGGGGATGTGTGTCCAAAAGAATCCGAAGAGCCTCCACAAGCACAAGGTCAACCATCATCTTCCGTGCAAGCATCTCCACCAACTCAAGATGAGGATAAGGCTCAAGAAGAAGAAGATGAAGATCAACACGATGAGCCACCTCAAGAGGAGGACATTGATCTAGGGGGAGATGAAGATGATCAAGAGATTAGGGATCAAAGACCGCCACACCCAAGACTCCATCAAGAAATTCAAAGAGATCACCCCGTCAATTCCATACTTGGTGACATTCACAAGGGGGTAACCACTAGATCTCGAGTTGCTCATTTTTGTGAACATTACTCTTTTGTGTCCTCCATTGAGCTATACAGGATAGAGGATGCACTAAGTGCTCCGGATTGGGTGGTGGCAATGCAAGAGGAGCTCAACAACTTCACGAGGAATGAGGTATGACATTTAGTTCCATGTCCTAACCAAAATGTTGTAGGTACCAAGTGGTGAAAGTGCATTCATCCCTTTTGTGAGTTTTGGTGATTTGGATAACAACACATTTAAAGGTCTAACGAGTTTGCTAAGTGTTGAACAGGAAATTTAGTATGATGAACATACTTGAATAGTGTATAATGATCAGTGAACAAAGGTTCAACATGAGGTTAAATAACCAATGAGACAATGCAAATGGATATAATATGATCTCTACATTGGTTTGAATATATGGACAAGACATGAGAAATCACTACATACATATGATCAGAATAGAGAATGAAGTGATTAAGAAGATAGGTCAAGCCAAAGTGAATAAGATATGAGGAATCGTGAATTGGCTTGACCATATTACTATCAGTCCATATATGCTTCTATGAGAATCAAACTAGAGCTTGATTAATCTTAAGAGTTATATCTAGAAGACATTCAAGCAAGGTTCACAATATTGAAGAGATGATTCTCTCAATGGATGCTGAAAATGATGTGACTCAAGAATGGCTTGATAGGGTGAAGATAGCAAGGAAAGGGCTTCGAGGAACTAAGCGAAGGTGAAGGCCAAGCGACGGCTTGTGGACCGAGGTACCATGGCTAAGGTGAAGAAGAGAGTACTTGGACTAAGTCGATGAACTAATTAGCTATGAAGAGTTATAACATGTTGATGCATCAGCAAGGTGACTTGAAGCCATGATTTGAACTCATACATGGTGATATGGTACAAGTCACAGGGTTTGATTTATGTGTGCTTCAAAAGGTGAGACAAAGATGTTTGTGATCCTTATAAAGCAACGCCATGGAGAAATCACACATGAGATGCCAATGACTCAAGGAGTTTACTTAATTAATTTTATTTAATTTGAGTATAGGAATCGTCGTACTATAAAGGGGGATCCAAAAGGAAGGTTGGTGTTTTGCCAAAGCTCAAGCCTCTATATTCAAAAGCTATTTTTTGAAAACCAAAAATCTCTTTCAAATTCTATGGTTGACCGTGGTTAGGTTTGAGAAACCTAGAGTGTTCTTGTTGAAAAGCAGCTGAACTTCTTAAACTGCAGCTGAGCTTTTCAGCTGAGCTGAACTTCAGCTGAGCTGAGCTTCTTCAGCTATAGCTGAGCTGAACTTCAGCTGAGTTGAGCTTTCTCAACTCCAGCTGAACTTCAACTTCAACTGGGGTCCAGGCAGGTTCAACCGGGGTTCAGGGCAGGTTCAACCGGTGTCCAGGGAAAGTTCAGCCGGGGTATTTTCCTCGGACCTCACTGGTCAAAACCGGTTGAACCGGTCCTAGGGGAGGTTCAACCGGTGTCAGGGTCACCTGACCGGTCTGACCTCCTGACTGGCAGACTGACTGCCAGTCTGACCCCCAGGCGGTTGAACCGGTGTCAGGACCTGTTTTTGCAGTATGACTGGCAGACTATCTGTCAGCCTGCCCCAGGCGGTTGAACCGGTCTTAGGGGCGATTCAACCGGTCTTGGTCAACTTGACCAGTATGCAGGTCAGTCTGCCAGTCAGTCTGACAGTCAGACTGGCAGACAGTCTGCCTGACCTGCCAGGGGCGGTTCAACCGGTCTTAGACAGAAAAATCTGCCCAACGGCTTGTTTTGAGCTCCACCTATATATACTCACTCCTACCTCTCTCCCCACACAGAAGAGCACGACCCAAACTCCATTTCTAACTTGAAGAACACCTCCCACTCTCTCTCACACAACTCTTGCCTTTCCCATTTCAAATCTTTGGAGAGAAATCTTTGAGTGAGTTTGAGAGCTGCGGTTTTTGTGCTTCATCTCCAAATCTCTCTTGCTTTTCTTCATTCGAGCTTTGGTACTACATCGAGTTCTTTGTGGATTCATTACTCTTGGAGCTTCTAGCTCCTAGACGACTAGGTGTCTCTTGTGAGTCTCCAAATCTTGTGGAAGACCACAAGAAAGTTTGTATTACTCGCTTGTTTGAGCAAAGATTAGTGTGTGAGCTTGACCTTTGTGGTCGGCAAAGGGAGGATTAGGGTTGAAAGAGACCCAGCTCTTTGTGGGCGCCTCAACGAGGAAGTAGTGCACCTTGGTGGTGTGACCGAACCTCGGGATAAATCTTGTGTCTCTTGTGTTCTTGTTCATTGTGCTTATTCGTGTTCTTCGTTCTCTCACCATTCCGTGAAAGATTTGTTTATATCTTTTTGGTGTGTGGATTTTGAGAAGTGCCCTTCTCAGATCTACTACTTTGAACCCTGTGGATCATTTAGAACATCTCATTTCCAAAGTTAACCGGGTGAATTTCGAGATCAATTCAGTTTTACCCAGTTTGCTTCTAGTTTTTGTTGAAAAGTTTTAACTTGCCTATTCACCCCCCTCTAGGCAACTTTCAATTGGTATCAGAGCCTAATCCTCGTTCTAACGCTTAACCGCGTGAGGAAAAGATCATGTTGGGGGGACTAAGAAACGAAAGTGCTTCTATGCTTGAAAAAGTTGAGGTTGCCTCGACTTCATCTTTTGGTGCAGATGTTGATCCTAGGGCAATAGACCTTGCCATGAGAATCGCCGAAAGGATGTTCCTCAAAATGAAGAAAGATGAGGCGAAGAACAAGATTGAAGAAGAAAATGATCGATGGAGACCAAACGACGAATCCACCTCTTCACAAGGTTCGTCTTTCAAATCTACTTCTCATATGTGCTTTATTGCTATTGGGAGTGACAGTGAAAGCGAAAGTGAGGATGAGGAGGAGCTAGAAAGTGATAGTGAAGATGAGGATGATCTTCAACAATTCTTCGCTCAGCTAAGCAAGAAACATCGGATGAGCTTGCTCAAACTCATGAAAAGAGCGGAAGAACAAAAAGAAATGCTTCATAAGCAAGAAGACTTCCTCATCAGAAAAATCGAAGACTTAGAGAAGTTGACCAAAGAGCATGAGAAGCTAAAGTGCTCTCATGATGATTTGGTCCAAAGGTATGAAGACATTTCAATTGAGCAAATTAAAGCTGTTAATCATTCATCATATATTGCTCAATTAGAAAATAAAAATGCTATGTTCAAGAACACGATAGAAAGGCTAAATATTGAAAAACTAGCTTTGCAAGAAAAACATGATATGTTTGTGTGCTCTCATAATAAATTTATGGATTCACATATCATGTTAGAAATGGCTCATGAGGTTGTGTTAACTAATTTGAAATCATACCAACCTCACATATACAAATGTACTCAAATAGAAACTATATTATCATGTGCTAACAAATGTTGCTCTCAAGAAAGCCAATCTTCCATTGAGCTAGAAATTTCAGGAATTAGTGATATTTTTATCACACAAGAAAATAAAGAGCTCAAGGAAGAAGTTGGAAGGCTAAGAAAGAGCTTAACTCTTTTGAAGGGAAAGTGTCATGCTCAACCTTCTCAAGATAACCGTGATAATATGGTGAAAAAGATTGAGAAGGGGACAACCGTAGCATACACAAAACCCCTTCAAAAGAATATCAAGCTTTCCAAGAAGGACATGAGCAAAATCCATGGTGAGAAAATTAATGCTCATATGATTTGCTCTAACAATATACCTATGTGCTTCAACAAAGAAAGATCAAAGAGAAGCGATAGGAGGTGCTATGGATGCAAGGAGAAGGGCCATGAAATTGATTCATGCCCCCACATGAAGAATCAAGACCTTGCACGGTCAAGAAAGATAACCATCAAAAAGGATGAAAGCAAAAGGCAAATGCATTGCAAGGACACGCATCACATTTGCTACAATTGCCGTGAAAAAGGTCATCTATTCAAGGTTTGTCCAAAGGGTAAAACTCCTAAGCCTAACTTGTCAATACATTCAAATATGCTTAGGAGACCCAAATTTGACTCTTGTGCTAGAAAGGTGATGAGTTCACCACTGTTGGGGACTTGTTCTCAAATGCTATGAGTTAAGAACAAGGCAACACAGAAAATGTTAATTGGTAAAGTCCTTCGTCCTTCGGAGCATTATTTCCCTTAGGATATAATGACTTTCGGACGAAGGTTATGAAGGGCGTACCTTCATAAGCATAGCATACAGTGACGAAGAAAGAACCATAAGGAATATAAAGGATAACATAGACAATTATATATTATTATCAAATTATCTTTGCATTATTATTATGAAGAAACAGAGATAATGTCGAATTACAAGTGTACCTTCAGCTTGGAGGGAGATGAAAGTACAGGTGTGACGCACAAGCAAATGCCAAATCAGCGTGAACAGTACGGGAATACTGTTCACCTATTTATAGGCACGGGTCGCAGCCCATGCAAGATTACATTAATGCCCTTTACATTTATCAATAACTCTACAGTAATCCACTGAGGTCTAAATAGCCTTTTCATCTTTAAGTCGGTTTCCTTTTCTGCTACCACGCCGAAGTTTTCCCGCTCGCATCTTCGGCGCTGTATCAACCTTCGTATTATTTTGGGCTTCTCTTACAACATCGGACTTGAGTCCGAAGATGCCTGTTCATACATTATACTCCAGAAACACTGTTAAATCATGTTTTTGAGGACCTTCGGAAGCCGAAGGCCCCCAACAGTAGCCCCTCGCAATATTAATTTGTTTAAAATAATAAATTTAGATTGCGATATGGACGAAGGCTTTAAGCCGAAGGTCCGAAAAACACCTTCCCTTTGCTAGAATAGCAACATTCACTGACAGGCGGGGTCTTTCAATTTTCAACGCACTGAGCGTATAAATAAGATCATACCGCGAGCTCTTTTGGCACACCCTCTTGCCATCTGCTCCCGTTCACTCAATTTTTAGCTCTCGCGCACCAAGATTTGCTTAGCTTTTTAAGTTTTGAAGCTTCGGCACTGGAAACAGTTTTTTAGTGTTTCCGAAGATGTCTGAAGAGAAGAAGGCTGCTGCTGAGATGAAGCTGAGTCTCGATGAAGAAAAGAATCTGGGGTTTCTTATAGCAATGTCGAAGACAAATACAGAAAAAATCACCAAAAAGATTTTAGAAGGTTTGTTTGAAGATACTGGTGACAGCGATAGTTATGATGTGGACAGTGGTGGTGAAGACTCCGAAGATCGCCCTTGGCGACCAAGCCATGCGGTTTTCGGCAAATCAACTATCAAAGAAAATCATCTTGTCAACATGAGAGGAAGGTATTTCCGGGATTTGTCCGTTGTGAGGGCCGACGAAGGAGAAAAAACTTGTCCAAACCCTGAAGAGAACGAAGTCGTAGTGTACCGAAGCTTTTTGAAAGCTAGACTTAGATTTCCCCTGAGCAACTTTGTCGTAGAGGTGCTGAAAATATTCGAAGTGTATCTTCACCAACTTACCCCCGAAGCAATCATAAGGCTGAATATCTTCGTGTGGGCCGTGAGAAGCCAAGGTCTGGAGCCTGATGCGAAAAGTTTCTGCAATATACACGAATTATCATACGAGACAAAACCTTGGGGTAAGGAACAGTATCACAATAATTTTGGCTGCTACAGTTTCGTTTCTCGGTCTGGGTCAAGCTGTCCCGTGCCAACCTTTCGGAAGAGAAGGCCCGGCGACTGGATGACAGAATGGTTTTATGTGAAGAATGACCTGAAAGCACGAGAAGATATTAAAGGTATAATTATGCGTCCTATTTGGCAAAGCTTCGGCCTGCGGAGGCCGAAGGTTGAAATGAATGAAGCTGCCGAAGAATGCCAGAGGGCCTTCAGAGTTATTTGTTCTTTTATTGGAACGAGAGATTTGGTTCAAGAGCATATTGCCTTCAGAGTGTGGCCGCTCGCGGAAAAATGGGAAATGCCGCAAGAGACCATAAGGGAGGCTGACGAAGGTGGACTTATCAGGCTGAAGTATACTTTCAAGTTCGGAGATAAATTCATTGAGCCAGATGATGACTGGCTAAAAAGCATTGAAAATTTAAGTGATGAACTACTTGGGGCCTACTCGAAGGCCGAAGATACTGCATTGTCGGTAGCCTTCGGAGGCCGGAAAAAGAAAAGACTGAACCGAGTGTTTGACGCAATCGGGTTCGTCTACCCTGACTATCGCTATCCCATTCGAGGGCAGAAAAGAAAAGGCACGACCTCTGTGAAAGAAGAAACTGCAGCTGCTCCTAGTGAGCCAGCAGCGAAAAGAAAAAGGATAAAGATCCTCACACATCGGCCACGCTATATTGAACCAGCCTCGGTGCCTGAATTCACCGGAGAAACCTCTTTGGCCTCCGAAGCTGAGCAGCCAACCTTGCTGCCGAAAATCACAGAAATGGGCGAAGCGCCAACAAGAACAGAATTGGAAAAACCAAAGGTTTTGCTATCAGAAACCAAAGAGATGGCCGAAGCGCCATCTGCAGAAAAAATGGACGAGGCAAAAGGATCAGCTGAGGGACCAAAAATATCTGAAGTTTTAAGCCCTTCAGCAAATGTTGAGACAACAAAAATCCAAAAGGGGCCAGCGGTGACTCCGAAAAGAAAAAGAATGGTCAACGTGCTAGATGTTTTGGAAACAATTAAATTTTCAAGCACAACCCCGAAGAAGATCGTTGAAACTTCCGAAACGAAAATTGAGATTTTTGATACTAAGGTTCCAGAGCAAGAAACTGAAGCTGAAGCTGGGCCCTCAGAGCCCACGAAGGTTAAATCCTTGGAAACCGAGGAAGAAAAAATGACGAAGCCAACTTTTGTTGAAGAAATCAGTGCTGTTGCCCCCGAAGCATCCCCTAAAGTCCTTGATTATATTGTTCGACATGCTTCGGGGAAAAAATTATCAGAAAAAGAAAAGCAAGAGGCCCAGTTTTACGCCCAAAAACTGTAGTATCCAAAGGGGGCGTTAATATTCAACGGCAGTGGAGAAGAAGACTTTTTGTATTGTCTCCCTGACAGCAAGGAGATTTCTGTCTGTCGGGAGATGAGCAAAAGCTTCGGATTCCCATCACTAGAAGACGGGCTCTCGGTGTTATCGAAAAACGAACTGGCCGACAGTCTGGCATACAATAGCTTAAAGGTACAAAAATGAGATTTTTGTATTTTTTGTTGAAACCAAAATTTTTCGTTTGCTTAAATCTATTGACATACACACATTTTTCTTTGCAGGGCCTTATACTTAGCAATGCCCTCAGGGCCCAAAAAGATGCCGAAGATGAAGGGTGCGCTATAGCCCTGAGCAACCTTCGTTCCGAAGTAATTGAACTAAGGAACGAAGGTCTTGAAAAAGATAAAATATTGTATTCATTGATAGATAGAATAAAAGAAGACGAAGCTACTTTTAAAGGTCAAGCTGAGGCTCAGAAGCGTGAAATTGAAGATCTTCGAAAACAACTGGCCAGAGCCAAAGAGGAACGCCTACTTGAAGAAACGAAGCAAGAACTTAGCGACCAATGGGCAAATCATTTAGAGGGAACTGTTGAAGAGCTTCGTTCATCCAAGAAAAGATGCTATAACAAATCTATGGAGTGTGTTAAGAAGTTGAAAGCTAGCTTCGCCAGCGTCGGCGCATTCTCGAGCGAAGAAAACTTTATAAGAGGCAACCCCGAAGGTCCCATTGAATGGATTAATCACGAAACTGAGGCCTTCGAGGAAATTTTAAATAGCCGTGGAGACATATGTGCTTTCTCGGGTGCCAGGGGGATTGCCACCATTTTGGAGAAAAAGGGCTGCGAGCATGTAAAGATTTTAGCGCAATCCGAAGCTGCGTTACCCTTCGAAGATACAAAAGATCCTTCAGCCGAAGCTAGCATGGTTGGTGGAAAATTTTTCACCGATGTCTGGGATAATGGTGGCCGAGAAATGGCCCGAGAAATTATCCAAAAAAGCGAAAAGGGTATTCACGAGGCTAGGAAAATAGCAGAGACTGCTGAGAAAAGCGCGGAGCCCGAAGGGCAAATAGGTATTAATTAATGGTTTTTATCGTGTTGTAATTTTTGGTTTTAAACTTCGTTCGCAATTTGTAATAGCAATATAGCCGTATCCTGTCCTCCTTTAGATCCTATTAAAGCGGCTCCGGGCCCTCACCCGAAAGGAGATGACAAAATTAAAAAGATGGCTGAAGCTATCATGGATGAAGTTGTTAACCGACTCCTGAACGAAGCTGCGGAAGTAGTACTCAGGGAAGACTAAGTGTTATTGTAAAAACTTCTGAGATGTAACATGTGTGATATCTTGTAATTCTGAATGTAATATACTTATTTTTTATGGTTCAATTCTTTACGATGCATGAAATTTTACATACGTACCTTTTTTGAGTCTTTGACGAAAAAACACCTTCCCTTCTTTTCATGCTTCGTGAAGAAGAATTTTCATTTATCACAACAAAATACTCATAGTGTTCTGATGAAGAATATCCAAGCTTCGTGAAAATATTCTCCGAAGCTACATTCCGAAGATCAATATTGTATCTCCTTGTGACTTAGCGTGATTTTTTCCCCTTTTGCAAAACATTCTTCTGAAGATCGATATCGTGTCCCCTTCTTGTGCCATGCAGCATGATGTATGATGCTTATGCTATGCGAAATGATGTGATGATGTTATGCTATGTAAGATGGTATTTATTCCGAAGATAGACGCACATTTTGCTATAAGTCTCCCTTAGGAGCTTCTTCGCTTTTCACTTTAGCGGAATCAGCGTTTATTTTTCGCTGTAAACCTCCCTTAGGAGCTTCTTCGCCTTTTACTTTCAGCGGTATCAGCGTTTATTTTTCGCTGTAAGCCTCCCTTAGGAGCTTCTTCGCCTTTTACTTTCAGCGGTATTCGCGTTGACTTTTCGCGCTTCGCCTTTTACTTAGGCGGTATCAGCGTTGACTTTTCGCTGTAAGCTCTGCATTCCCTTTGGAACGACTTTGGAGCAGAAAACTTACACTGCGCTCCCTTTGGAACGGCTTTTTGTGACTTCAGCAAACTTACTCTTCGTTTCTTAGAACGACTTTTTGTTGCTTCGAAGAATTTTTGATAACTCAACGGTCCTCTTTGTTATCGCAAATCCTTAAGCCTCAACGACTTAAGCCTGTGGAGAGAATATATTTTCCCTGTGGCAAACAACGAAACTATTACATGAAAATGTCCTTTATTACACAGAAAATTAAAACTGAATGAAAAAGACTGCTATCAAGGTAGGATATTTGTCAATAGATGTGCTTCGACTCTAGCACAGTGCTGTTGACTGTGCGAGCTTCGGACTGTTCTCTGAAGTCCCTTTGGTGTGGAGCATATTGGCTCCCTTCTGGCTGTTGGCCTTGTTGCAGCGGTGGTGGAGGCGGAGGCTGTTGCCAGGAAGCTTGAGGTTGACTCGCCGAAGCGACAGAAACTGCAGGGTGGTTGCCTACATATTCTGGGATGTACGGCGAATGATATGAAGCAGTATGCATGACCTGCTTCGGCTGAGCCTGTTGTGCTGCAGCTTCGGCTATTTCCTTTTGCTTCTGGATGGTAACATGGCACATTCTGGTAGTATGGCCCTTGTTCTCACCACAGAATAAGCAAAAAATTCTTCTTGGTTGATCTCCAAATCTTCCGCCGAAGCCCCTGGCACCTCTGCCTCTTGGAGCTGGTGGTCGGAAGGAGCCTTGTTGTTGCCCCGAAGCCTGCGAGGAACACTGTGGCCTTTGCTGCTGGCTTCCCCTATCATCATTTTGAGTAGAGTTGTGAATTGACCTAACGTGCCTCGGATAAAACCTTCCTCCGAAGCCCCTGGTCATTTCAGAAAACCTGAAAGCCTCCTCCCTCCTTTGACGAAAATCATTATCGGCCCGAATATATTCGTCCATCTTCTGGAGCAGCTTCTCCAAAGTTTGAGGAGGCTTCCTAGCGAAGTACTGAGCTGAAGGTCCTGGCCGAAGCCCCTTGATCATGGCCTCAATGACAATTTCGTTGGGCACTGTTGGTGCCTGCGCCCTCAAAGGCAAGAATCTCCGGACATACGCCTGCAGGTATTCCTCGTGATCCTGGGTGCACTGGAATAGAGCTTGAGCAGTGACCGGCTTCGTCTGAAACCCTTGGAAGCTAGTTAACAACAAGTCCTTCAGCTTCTGCCATGAAGTAATCGTTCCTGGCCGAAGTGAAGAATACCAGGTTTGAGTAACACTCCTGACAGCCATAACAAAAGATTTTGCCATGACTGCAGTATTGCCACCATATGAAGATACTGTTGCTTCGTAGCTCATCAAAAACTGCTTCGGGTCTGAATGGCCGTCGAATATGGGAAGCTGGGGCGGCTTGTAGGACGGAGGCCAAGGTGTAGCCTGCAGCTCAGCGGACAGAGGAGAAGCATCATCAAAAGCAAAATTTCCATGATGGAAATTCTCATACCAGTCATCTTCGTTGGGGAAACCCTCCTAATGAAGGTCTTGGTGTTGAGGCCTTCAGTTGTGCTCATCCTGAGCAAGATGACGAACTTCTTCAGAGGCTTCGTCTATCTGCCTTTGGAGTTCAGCTAGCCTGGCCATCTTTTCCTTTTTCTTCTGCACCTGTTGATGAAGCATCTCCATGTCTCTGATTTCTTGATCTAGCTCATCCTCTGGTGGTGTCGGGCTGACAGCCTTCCTCTTCTGGCTTCGGGCCTCCCGAAGGGAGAGAGTCTCCTGGTTTGGGTCCAGCGGTTGTAGGGCTGCAGCCCCAGTTGCTGAAGCTTTCTTCGGCGCCATAGCGAAGGTTTATGATCGCCGAAGGTGTTCAAAAACTCAAAGAGTGGAAGTGAGTTCACCGGAGGTGGGCGCCAATGTTGGGGACTTGTTCTCAAATGCTATGAGTTAAGAACAAGGCAACACAGAAAATGTTAATCGGTAAAGTCCTTCGTCCTTCGGAGCATTATTTCCCTTAGGATATAATGACTTTCGGACGAAGGTTATGAAGGGCGTACCTTCATAAGCATAGCATACAGTGACGAAGAAAGAACCATAAGGAATATAAAGGATAACATAGACAATTATATATTATTATCAAATTATCTTTGCATTATTATTATGAAGAAACATAGATAATGTCGAATTACAAGTGTACCTTCAGCTTGGAGGGAGATGAAAGTACAGGTGTGACGCACAAGCAAATGCCAAATCAGCGTGAACAGTACGGGAATATTGTTCACCTATTTATAGGCACGGGTCGCAGCCCATGCAAGATTACATTAATGCCCTTTACATTTATCAATAACTCTACAGTAATCCACTGAGGTCTAAATAGCCTTTTCATCTTTAAGTCGGTTTCCTTTTCTGCTACCACACCGAAGTTTTCCCGCTCGCATCTTCGGCGCTGTATCAACCTTCGTATTATTTTGGGCTTCTCTTACAACATCGGACTTGAGTCCGAAGATGCCTGTTCATACATTATACTCCAGAAACACTGTTAAATCATGTTTTTGAGGACCTTCGGAAGCCGAAGGCCCCCAACAACCACATTCTAGGACCAAGGCTATTTGGGTGCCTAAGTCCTTATTGGCTAACCTTGATGGACCTATCATGAGATAGGTACCAAAATGTACTTAATAAGTTTTGCAGGTACCCAGAGATGATATGAAGCTTTGGGGTGCTTGAGCGGTTCAACTCAATTCTTATCTCAAGCTATCGATCTTACATTGTCTATCCTTTAAGATTGACCCAAAGATGAATTGAGTTGTTATATCACTAACTTCATATTCATCTCTAGCAAGAACTTGTGTTGTAGGGAATAAGGATTAACCTTTGTGGGAATCAAGCAAAAGACCTACAACCAAGTGATATCCAAAGGATGGTAATAATTAATCTTAAGTGCACATTGCTTTTAATTAGTATATTCCTTTGTGTCTTTTGTAGCCACATAGAAAAAAATGAAGCACTTGAGAATGAACTTAAAATATTTTACCTTGTCTTGGAAAAGTTCCAAGCATATGGTAGATTGCAAGTTTATATTTTTATATTGTGATAATCTACATGCTTTAAATTAGTTGAATGTATCTTGTGGCATATTTCCAATTTATTATCGTATTATTGCCATGACCTAGACATAAAGAGGATTATCCCATGTTCTTAAATGAATATAGTGCTAAGTAAGAAATTCAAATTCTTAAAGCACTTACCAAAAGAGGAATTCTCTATATGACTAGACTTGTGAGACTAATGTTTCTATCTAAGTGTTTATGTAGTCTCAGAACATGAGAATGTGTTTCTCAAATGGAGTGTGACATTCAACATTCAAAAAAGATCGAACCAATACTATGTGATGTATTCATTCTCATTTGGTTTTGAGTCTTCTACATTAATCACTCACCATGCTATGAATTAAACTTGCCATGTAAACTTAATTAAATAATCATGTTTTTTTCACCTTGTTTAATTTTGGTGTTATGCATGATGCTTGTAAGGGCAATTTAGTTCATATCATGAGGTTTCCTTATTTTAGTAACCTTCTTGTCATTCATATACTAGAGGTTTCTAAATAGGAAACTATTGTTTGTGTTTCTAATGCAATCTCTTTAAGCCATTTCATGGAAATTCATAAGTAGAGATTGTGCTCTTTCATTTGGTAAAATCACAAGCATTAAAGGTTAATCTTCACCTAAAAGAAAGATTAGGAATGCTCAAGGCAAAGGTATGGAACTAGTTGTTTCATTTGGTATGTTACCAATAATAGTTCCTTTCAAGTGGCATTCTTTCAATTGGTAATAATCTATTTTATGGAAATAAATGCCAATATGAAGGTTAAATTCCTTTTGGCTTAAATTTGTAAATTGGTGCATATTATTAATTCACTCATCCATGTGCATTAATTTAAAAGAAGTTTAATTTATGCCTTTATGCCTCATAAATGATGATTTGTTTGCCATTCATATATAGATATCATCATTCATTAAATACTTCCTTGTACTACTAATGCCTCTTTTCAAAGTGTTTTATCGACTAGTTTTAAAAGGAAAAAAGATAACAAAGAAGGAAGTCTCCACAAATGATGAAAATAAGAATACTAAGGTGACACCACCACAGATAGTAAGATCTACCAAATTGGTATAACAAATGGTACGTTCTATATGGTGGTAAGTATTCTTAGGCATAAGTTAATTCATTGCAAATTTGTCATGCCTTGACCATGATATGTAATGTACTCCTCATGAGACTCTTAACTGAATTGAAAGTGCATGTGGTAAGTCATTCAAATACTTGATGCACATATCTAGTGGGAGAACATTATTTATCTTGTGTCGTAGAGAATAAGTTTCCCTTGAGTAAGCTATACTAAGACAATCCAAAATGATAAATTTGTATCTCATTCATATGGATTGTAATCTTTGTTTTTTTAATAGCTACTCTTGATGCAGTTTAAAATTCCCTTATAGTTAAATCTAAAAGTGCATAAGAATCTTTTTTGTTGATATTCATCTCATACATATGCACTAACATGGATATGATTTTTAAATTGTAAAAGGTACAATTAGTGATCCATACTCTCTAAATTTTGGAAACCCATATTTTGATATCTTAGAAATCTACTTCAATCGGTATCCATATGCTTCACATTGAATTGGATCACTAAGTTGTAAATTACATGCATAACTTGTCTTTATGATATGAATGCTTGTGCGATTAACCTTAATAAGCTAGGTGCACCCAGGGTCAAGCTAGGTTCATCATCAAGAAGGCAACACAATGATGTATCAAGAAAAGGAGAAAAGGCTCATATTCTTAACTCTAGATTTTATCTATGTGATTAAATATTGACTTGAAACCATGTAAGATGGTTGTCAAGTATATGTGGGTGCCTACACAAAGATAAAGGTTACAATAAGGATTGTGTGGGTACTCAAGGCTCTTCCTACTAATCTCAAAGGACCCAATTCAAATTGGGTACCAAGATATGAAGCTTAAACTTGTTTTGCAGGATCACGCCTTCAATGGATCAAGTTGGGTGCTCGATAATGAATGTATAAATCATATTTGGAGATAGTAGCAAGGGTGGTAACAACTGAATCTCAAGTGCATATTATTTTCAAATCTTATCTCTTTTGTGACTTGTGTAGCCACTAAGGAAAAAGAAGCACTTGAGGATATACATCAGTTGTTGATTATGAAATAAAGGTCCAATTGGAAGATGAATGAATATTATCATATGGTCAACAATCCAAAATTATGTGACGTATTCTCTCTCTAGTTAATTTGGATTTGATTCTTCTATATTAGACACTCACCATAATATGGATTAAGTCGGCCCTTTATACTTCATTGAATAACCATGCATATATCCATGTCATTCAAAATATATTGTACATAAGGGCTCAAGGGAAATTTAGTCCATATTATGAGGTTTCTCTATTTTTAGCAACACGCTTGCCTTCCACATATAAAGGGTTGCTAAATAAGAAACTAGTGTTTGTGCTACTAATGTCATCTCTTGTGTTGAGTTTATCCATAGAAAATCTATGTTAAGATATGGTGCTTGTTTTAAATTGGATAAATCACAAGCTTAAAGGATACTATTCAACTAAAGTAGAAGAAGTTGATAAGAGGCCAAGGTATGAAAACTTACACTCCTTCAGTTGTTTTAGTATTCTATCCTTAGTGGGATGTACCATAGTATAGGTTAAATTCCTTGCAATATAAAATGTTCAATAGTGCATATAACTTTGACATCAACTATATGTGTGCACTAATTTAAAGGAATTTAGTCTATCCTTTTGGGTATTCAATAATGATGATTCATTTGCCATCCACATATAAGGATCATCATTTGTGAAACCCTCTCTTGTGTTTCTAATGCTCTCTTTTCTAAGTGTTTCAACAAGGTTCTCCCAAGTTCTTTGAAGATGAATTCAAAATCTACAAATATAAGAGTCTTGGTTGTTTCAATCATTGAGCTTCAATTGATCTCATATCAAGTATGATTGAATCAAGAAAAGATGAAGAAGTTCATGATCACTTGGTTGGATGAAATCGTAAAGAGAAAAGAGATCACAGTGATTCAAGAAGGGAGTTATATTTTTTTGTCAACCAAATAATGAAGATGTAGTGACATATTTATATGATATCCTTCATTATGAGGTTTTGAGGTTCATATTAGCATGCTTTACCCTTCAGGATTTCAATTGATATACTTTCAATTCTTAAACTTTCAATTGGTTTAATTTTCATCATCTATGTAAAGCATGTTATGTTAAACCAAGATATAGTGCAAACATCTCCTTTAACCTCGTATTGTTGATGTGCATAAGTGTACTTTGTGTACTCTTGCATGCACAAATTGAGGGAGAGTTTAGCCTATATCTTGTGAGACTAATGAATTCTTTCAAGTTCATGTTGTGTAGTCTCACACCTTGGAGAACATCAAATGAGGATGAATGGTTCCATAGAAATGAAGAATTTCTCTTGATTGTTTGAAGAGGATAAGTTTCTCTTTGAAATGTCAAGCCTATCAAAAGCTAAGATGGAAATTCATGATTATAATGGAGACCATGTGGCGTAGAACAAAGGTGTGTCACTCCATGAACTATTGTATTACAATTGTGTATCTAGGCTCTTACATGCTAGTGTGTGCATGTATATGCAATATCTTAAGTCACGCCATAAGGTTGCACTTGTGGTGACGATTAAAGAATCTCTAGATATTTGATTAATACCTCTTGCGGTGATGTCATAAGTTTGTCTTAAGTCATCTTAGTGAGGTATGAGTCAAACATGCTAACTTCTCAAGAATCTTGGCTTAAAATATTGCATATCATGTCTATTAGTATACCTTTTGGATTATGAGCAATTCCTTCAATTGGTACAATTTTACATTTTCGTACTTTATTTGTACCAAGGTTCAAATTGTAGGACTTAATCCCCTAGCCTCACAAGTCGAAGTGCATAAGTTAAACAAGTATTCATCACTTGTATGCACACATTTAAGGGGAGAATAGTCTATAATTTGAATCTTTGAGACTAACTTCGTTTTCAAGTCTATTATGTGTGTAGTCTCAAATTAGAAAGGAATTTTCGGGCGAAGACAATCGCTTCCACTGCAAATTTTTGATGGGTATCAAAGATTCTTTGCTCCAATAAATGTATCTTTTATACATTCATAAGAGAATGAGTTTCTCTTGTATATGCTACTCCAACGTCATCTAACATTGGTAAATATGTATCACATCCTTTTGGATTGCGAATGTCTAAAGTAGCATAGCTTATAAATTCTCCTGTCTAGCACTTAATTGATTAAATAGTGCACATGTTCCTTATGTTGCATGATTATATTCAGTTGATACTCCTTTTATGCTAATGGTACTTTAAATTGCAGATAAGTACTCTCAACTGGTATCAATTGAATTCATATATATGTGCGCACTAAAACTTGAGGAGGACTTAGTGTAATATGCAATTAGTGGTCTGCTTATCTAAAAAAATTGTATCAATTGTTGTTTTTCAATTGGTATTTTCATACATGATTACTAGTTGTATAATCCATACTTGTGCAATTTTCATGTTGCCTCTTGTTATGATAAGAAAATGCTAGGTGACATCTAGACTCGAGGTATCAAGATTTATCTTTCAATTAGTATGACAATATTCATTTGATATCTTGGACCTATGTCACAATTATGCCAACAAGAGCTTGCAAATGAATTCTAAATCCAACACAAGTTTGGAAACCCCTTGAAAAGGTAAAACGCAAAGGTACATCACTTGTGACACTTATCTATTACCTTTGTGCCATTTAAGGATCATTTTCATGATAGTGTGTTCACATCTCGCTTAATCATAATTTCTACCATTTATATTCTTTGTATCCTTTTTGGAGATTTATGACAAAGGGGGAGAAATTTTGCATTAAAGCTTACCTTTAGTATTATGTAACTAAGTGTTAGAATACTTTTAAGAAGGGGAGAAATAATTAACAAAAAAAGGGGAATCATAAGAAAAACATAAGATGTAGAAAGTTGATGAGTGCATACTATGTCATGAACATCACGTTTATTTTATGACACACTGCACCCCATGAATAGTATGATATAAGTTGTCTCCATACTTTGACCCAAATATGTGCTTTTGGCATTTGAGTACAAAAGTGTTATTTTTCTGAAATGCACATATTTAGGGGGAGGAAACTATATCATAGGATTCAAAATCTTATTAATCAAATCTTATGTAAGCTTTAAATGTGTTGTCATCAATCACCAAAAAGGGGGAGATTGAAAGTGCATTCATCCCTTTTGTGAGTTTTGGTGATTTGGATAACAACACATTTAAAGGTCTAACGAGTTTGCTAAGTGTTGAACAGGAAATTCAGTATGATGAACATACTTGAATAGTGTATAATGATCAGTGAACAAAGGTTCAACACGAGGTTAAATAACCAATGAGACAATGCAAATGGATATAATATGATCTCTACATTGGTTTGAATATATGGACAAGACATGAGAAATCACTATATACATATGATCAGAATAGAGAATGAAGTGATTAAGAAGATAGGTCAAGCCAAAGTGAATAAGATATGAGGAATCGTGAATTGGCTTGACCATATTACTATCAGTCCATATATGCTTCTATGAGAATCAAACTAGAGCTTGATTAATCTTAAGAGTTATATCTAGAAGACATTCAAGCAAGGTTCACAATATTGAAGAAATGATTCTCTCAATGGATGCTGAAAATGATGTGACTCAAGAATGGCTTGATAGGGTGAAGATAGCAAGGAAAGGGCTTCGAGGAACTAAGCGAAGGTGAAGGCCAAGCGACGGCTTGTGGACCGAGGTACCATGACTAAGGTGAAGAAGAGAGTACTTACACTAAGTCGATGAACTAATCAGCTATGAAGAGTTATAACATGTTGATGCATCAGCAAGGTGACTTGAAGCCATGATTTGAACTCATACATGGTGATATGGTACAAGTCACAGGGTTTGATTTATGTGTGCTTCAAAAGGTGAGACAAAGACGTTTGTGATCCTTATGAAGCAACGCCATGGAGAAATCACACATGAGATGCCAATGACTCAAGGAGTTTACTTAACTAATTTTATTTAATTTGAGTATAGGAATCGTCGTACTATAAAGGGGGATCCAAAAGGAAGGTTGGTGTTTTGCCAAAGCTCAAGCCTCTATATTCAAAAGCTATTTTTTGAAAACCAAAAATCTCTTTCAAATTCTATGGTTGACCGTGGTTAGGTTTGAGAAACCTAGAGTGTTCTTGTTGAAAAGCAGCTGAACTTCTTAAACTGCAGCTGAGCTTTTCAGCTGAGCTGAGCTTCTTCAGCTATAGCTGAGCTTTTCAGCTGAGCTGAACTTCAGCTGAGTTGAGCTTTCTCAACTCCAGCTGAACTTCAACTGGGGTCCAGGCAGGTTCAACTGGGGTTCAGGGCAGGTTCAACCGGTGTCCAGGGAAAGTTCAGCCGGGGTATTTTCCTCGGACCTCACTGGTCAAAACCGGTTGAACCGGTCCTAGGGGAGGTTCAACCGGTGTCAGGGTCACCTGACCGGTCTGACCTCCTGACTGGCAGACTGACTGCCAGTCTGACCCCGAGGCGGTTGAACCGGTGTCAGGACCTGTTTTTGCAGTCTGACCTGCAGTCTGCCAGTCAGACTGGCAGACTATCTGTCAGCCTGCCCTAGGCGGTTGAACCGGTCTTAGGGGCGGTTCAACCGGTCTTGGTCAACTTGACCAGTATGCAGGTCAGTCTGCCAGTCAGTCTGACAGTCAGACTGGCAGACAGTCTGCCTGACCTGCTAGGGGCGGTTCAACCGCCCTATGGGGCGGTTCAACCGCCCTATGGGGCGGTTCAACCGGTCTCAGACAGAAAAATCTGCCCAACGACTAGTTTTGAGCTCCACCTATATATACTCACTCCTACCTCTCTCCCCACACAGAAGAGCACGACCCAAACTCCATTTCTAACTTGAAGAACACCTCCCACTCTCTCTCACACATCTCTTGCCTCTCCCATTTCAAATCTTTGGAGAGAAATCTTTGAGTGAGTTTGAGAGCTGCAGTTTTTGTGCTTCATCTCCAAATCTCTCTTGCTTTTCTTCATTCGAGCTTTGGTACTACATCGAGTTCTTTGTGGATTCATTACTCTTGGAGCTTCTAGCTCCTAGACGACTAGGTGTCTCTTGTGAGTCTCCAAATCTTGTGGAAGACCACAAGAAAGTTTGTATTACCCGCTCGTTTAAGCAAAGATTAGTGTGTGAGCTTGACCTTTGTGGTCGGCAAAGGGAGGATTAGGGTTGAAAGAGACCCAGCTCTTTGTGGGTGCCTCAACGAGGAAGTAGGGCACCTTGGTGGTGTGACCGAACCTCGGGATAAATCTTGTGTCTCTTGTGTTCTTGTTCATTGTGCTTATTCGTGTTCTTCGTTCTCTCACCATTCTGTGAAAGATTTGTTTATATCTTTTTGGTGTGTGGATTTTGAGAAGTGCCCTTCTCAGATCTACTACTTTGAACCCTGTGGATCATTTAGAACATCTCATTTCCAAAATTAACCGGGTGAATTTCGAGATCAATTCAGTTTTACCTAGTTTGCTTCTAGTTTTTGTTGAAAAAGTTTTAACTTGCCTATTCACCCCCCTCTAGGCAACTTTCAAGTGGGTATTCCGCAACAAACAAGATGAGCATGGTTTGGTGACTAGGAACAAAGCCCGACTTGTTGCAAAAGGTTATTCACAAGTCGAAGGTTTAGATTTTGATGAAACCTATGCACCCGTAGCTAGTGTTGAGCCAATTCGTATATTACTTGCCTATGCTACTCACCGTGGCTTTAAGTTGTATCAAATGGACGTGAAGATTGCCTTCCTCAATGGCCCTATCAAGGAAGAGGTATATGTCGAGCAACCTCCCGGCTTTGAAGATAGTGAGTACCTAACCATGTGTATAAGCTCTCAAAGGCGCTTTATGGGCTCAAGCAAGCCCCAAGAGCATGGTATGAATGCCTGAGAGACTTTCTTATCACTAATGGCTTCAAAGTTGGAAAAGCTGACCCTACTCTCTTCACTAAAACTATTGCTAAAGACTTGTTTATATGCCAAATTTATGTTTATGATATAATATTTGGGTCTACTAACAAGTCAACTTGTGAAGAATTTAGTAGGATTATGATACAGAAATTTGAGATGTCTATGATGGGGGAGTTGAAGTATTTTCTTGGATTCCAAATCAAGCAACTCCAAGAGGGAACCTTCATCAGCCAAACTAAATACATTCAAGACATCCTTAAAAAGTTTGGAATGAAGAATGCTAAACCCATCAAGACTCCCATGGGAACAAATGGACATCTCGACCTCGACATGAGAGGTAAATCCGTAGATCAAAAGGTATACCGGTCGATGTGCTTCACGACCGGACATTATGCTTTCAGTATGCATGTGTGCAAGGTTCCAGGCAAATCCTAAGGAAGTTCAACTTAGGGCCATGAAAAGAATCACGAGATACTTAGTTTACACTCCTAAGTTTGGGCTTTGGTACCCCAAGGGATCTACCTTTGATTTAGTTGGGTATTCCGATGTCGATTATGCTGGATGTAAAATAGACAGGAAGAGCATATCAGGGGCTTGTTAGTTTCTAGGGAGATCCCTGGTGTCTTGGGCTTCAAAGAAATAAAACTCAGTAGCTCTTTCCACCGCCGAAGCCGAGTACATTGCCGCAGGTCATTGTTGTGCGCAATTACTTTGGATGAGGCAAACCCTTAGGGACTATGGCTAAAAATTGAGCAAAGTCCCTCTCCTATGTGATAATGAGAGTGCAATCCGCATGGCGGATAATCCCGTTGAACACAGCCGCACTAAGCACATAGACATCCGGTATCACTTTTTGAGAGATCACCAACAAAAGAGGATATCGAAATTGCTTATGTTAGCACCCACAACCAATTAGCCGATATCTTTACCAAGCCACTAGATGAAAAGACCTTTATCAAAGTTAGGAATGAGCTAAACATCTTAGATTCTCGGAACTTTGATTGAAACATTGCACACATAGCTAATTTATATACCTTTGATCATGTCTCTTTCATTTGGTACAGATGCATATTTCTTATTCTTCTTGTGCCAAAGCTAAGACTAATGTGCTCTCAAGTGTATTTCTATGATTAGTCTTAAATTGAAAGGGAAATGGAGTATTCGGCAAAGACAAGGCTTCCACTCCAACTCTGACGGTATCATTTATCCTTTTCCATTACTCGGGAAACTCTCAATTGGTATAACCCTTCACTCATATTTCTTTTACCAATAGGGGAGAAAGTATTAGGCCCCAAAGGGGGAGAATTGTAAAGGGCTCTCAAGTTCTCCATTTTTGGCGATTAATGCCAAAGGGGGAGAAAGTATTAAGCCCAAAACAAAAGGACCGCACCACCATTTTAAAATTTTCAAAACCCAAAGGAATAAATTATTTCAATCGATATTTGAGTTGATTTTCAATTGGTATCTTATTTGTTTTCAAAATCTCAAGATATTATAAAAATTTCAATTGGTATAACTTCAGTTGGTATTTGTTTCAAAAAGGGAAATTATTTCAAAACCCTCTTGAAAACTAAGAGGAGAATCTCTTCAGGGGGAGCTTTCATTTAGTCAAAGGAAAAACATTTGAAACAGGGGAGGAATTTCAAATCTTAAGAATGCTTCTTGAAATCATATTCTTATACCTTTGGCTATTTGCATAAGAATTTGAAAAGGTTTTTCCAAAATATTTGCAAAAACAAGCAAGTGGTGCAAATGTGGTCCAAAATGTTAAATAGAAGAAAGCAATCACATTTATTCTTAGCATTTGTTTAAAGTCTTTTAATTGGTTTAAATCTAAGTAACCTATGCACATCTATCATAATTGCAAACTAGTTACATATTTACACTTTATAATTGCTTTGGTTTTTATTGGCATCAATCACTAAAAAGGGGGGATTGAAAGGGAAATGGGCTTAATCATTTCCTATAATCGATTTTGGTGGTTGACGTCCATCACAAACCACTTGGACTAATTAGCTTGCCAAGATGTTATTTATCTCAGGTGCATAAGGTTCAACACAAACCAAGAAAGAAATTCAGTTGGAGACTCAAATAAATTTGGAGCAAAGGACTTGAGAGTGTGCTGCCTTTGGCACACCGGACAGTGTCCGGTGCACCAGGCCGAGCAGCGCTCGAACAGCTCACTCTCGGGTTTCTCCAGGGCATGCTCCGCTATAATTCACCGGACTGTTCGGTGAGCCAACAGAGCAACGGTAACCTAGCGCCAACGGTCGTCTGCCAAAAGTGAATAGTGGTGAACAGTGCACGGTAGAGCTCGGAGCAGAGAAGTCAGAGTACACCGGACATGTCCGGTGTGGCACCGGATTGTCCGGTGCAGCTACATGACAAGGGTTCCAACGGTCGACCGCTCCAAACCCCAACGGGCGCCACCGAACTGTTCAGTGTGCCCATCGCCAGCAAAAACAACCAACTACTAGGAAGTGGTTGGAGGCTATAAATATCCCCAACCACCTCCTTCAATGGCATCCAAGTTTTCTAAACTCCATATTCATTGCAAGAGCAAAGCCAAACACTCCAAGACACATTCAAAGCATTCAATCCACTCCAAGCTCCCAAAATCAACTCTAGTGCTTAAAGACTTGTGAGAGGATTATTTGTGTTCTTTTGTTGCTCTTGTGGCTTGGATTGCTTTCTCCTCCTCTATTCTTATTCTCATAAGGGCTTTGTAAAGCTAGCAAGAGATACCTAAGTGTGTGGTGATCCTTGCGGGTTTTTAGTGACCAAAGTGATTAAGGAGAAAGCCCATCCAGTCTAAGTGACCGTTTGAGAGAGGGAAATAGCTGAAATAGACGAGGCCTTTGTGGCCTCCTCAACTGGGACTAGGTTCTTTGGAACCGAACCTCGGTAAAACAAATCACCGTGTTCACTTGTGTTAATTTCCATTTGATTTGTTTTCTCTCTTCTAGAAGTTCCCTTGCTCATATAAATTTGAGTTGGCTCCCAAAGTTATCTGCATTGATTGAGGAACTCTAAGCAAGGAGAACTATCTTCCGCTCACCGATTTAATTCTAACGCTAACCCCGGCCTTAGTGCGAGTTTAAGTTTATAAATTTCAGGTTTCGCCTATTCACCCCCTCTAGGCGACTTTCAGCCGTCTAAGCCCGAGGGCTCGTTCCTCTGTCCGAGACCGGTCCGCTGTGGGCCTAAACGGGCCAGGCCAGCCCGGTAAGCACGGAAAAAGCGGGCCAAAAACGGGCTAAACGGGTCGGTAAGCACGATTTAGTGCAAAAAGTGGGCTTGACGGGCTTAGAGGTAAACGGGCCGTGCCGGGCTAGCCCACCGTGCTTAGTTTCCTATCCGAGCCCGGCCCGCTTATTCGTGCCGGGCCGACCCAAACCCGTATAAAAGCGGGTCGGATTGGGCTCGTACCGGCCAAAAAAACGTTCTTCGAACCGGGCTTTCGTGCTTTATGTACATCAGTAGTCGTGACATGCTGAGCCACGGGGTACGGGCCACGAGCAAGGCCTAGGTATGGCCCACTAGGTTAATAACTGTGACGGGCCGGCTCACGGCCCAACGGACCTATAACAGTTCATGCTGTTTAAATTGCAAAGATAAGCTTAAAATATGCATATATGAGGGTTTAAAGCGTAGTTGTTAGATCTAAGCATATATTTACATCCACATAACCAACAAAATAAACATGTTTTTATGTTGTATACTCTATATTAAAGTATAATATAGGTAATTGTATAGAAAAAAAATAAAACTAGACCGTGTCGGGCCTAGCACGTCGTGCCGCGCCTTAGGCCCAGGCACGGATCGGTAACCGGGCGGGGCCGACACGAGTCTGCTTCGCTACGTGTCATGCCGGGACTAGGACAAGCCAAACCCGTGCCGCGTTTTAGGTTACCCGGCAAGCTCGATCCGCCTAGACATGTATACGTAAGAATCACTCCAGGGAGACACTTAAAACAAACCATTTTCCCACTGCAGTTGATTTTCACGAATCTCTCGCACCAAACGAGGACAAGAGCATCTCACTAAGATGATACTCAACCATCCCACGAACTCAGGGTTATCTAGGTGACGATAATCACCGAAAGTAATAGGAGTGTAGCCGACCCAACTCATCAAACTAATACCATAACATGCATGAACTCTACTCAATATGCTATGAGTGCTCCAATCTAGTTTAGCCATGCTAGAATGACGGGCGAGACAAAACAGGTCCGATTTGGGAAAAAATATTTTAAAAACATGTTGAAAAAAAGTTAAAAGAAATCCTATCAGCCGGCCAGTCCGTTCGTCCCATACTCCAAGCGGCGGGCGGCCGACGCCTGAATAGGATCGTCTGATCGTATGACAGCCGCAACTGTGCCGGCCGGGGCTGCAAACAAAATTAACCAGAGTTTGACTCGGTTTCTTTGGTGTCCTTTTTCTGGTGGTCAATACTGCAACCTCTAGCTAGCTCCGATCCTCTCAAATACTTCGACTCCTAAGATCAATGGGCACTCGACAATCCACAAGTATTATATGGCTCCTGCATATATTCATGTTTCTTTCAGCATCAATCCTGACTTGCACTCGTTAGAAGTTAGAAACTAAAACAAACATCTTGCTTTTAAAAAGCTAGTTTCAAAGAAAACAAACTAAACGCTAAAAATAGCATGTCCTCAGGAGCTTTTATGTCTCCTGGTCCTGGCACTTTTTTTAGAATATTAAATTTTACGAAAAAGTCAATAATTGTTTTTAGAATTCCGTCAGAAAACCAGCTTTTAAGCCGAAAGCTCAAACACTACAGTACAGCTCAGATGAATGAACCCGCCGGAGCTCTTTTAGATCCAGTAGTCTGTGTCCTTTTCTTTTGACACTAAAATGGTGCATATTTATTCTCAGATTCACTGAATTGGTGAAGAAATCCAATTTTAGGGTTACTTTGTGTCTTTTTCTTTTCTATCTATATTTTACAACGGTCACCCAAACAAATGTGTCCAGAACTATCGACCATCGAGTAGAGCGCATCGTGGTAGGCTCCCCTTATAGTCGCACACAATTGCCCGGGGTGAGAACGTTGGGGAAGTCCTTGTCAACGGCGGTGCCGATGATAGTGGTGACCTAACGGTGTCGTCGTAGGAACTGGAGTTGCCGGTGGAGCATACGACGGAGACGCCATAGATAACGACGTGGAGGGAGCCGAGCGTGACGGGCTCCTGGAAGAGGATTTAGTGTCGTCCACGAGGGGCACGTCTTGGCCGAGAGAGACGGAGATGACGTCGACGCCGTCCGTCATGGATGGCAGCTAGCAGCCAACCTTGTAGGCGACGACGCATGCCCACAGCATGCCGCCCTTGGCAAAGCTGCCGACGGCGATGGAGAGCATGTGGGTGCCGCGTGGTCCTTGGTGTTGCGCATCCAGTTGCCGTCCATCACATCCGAGTTGCTGAGCAGAGTATGTCCCTAACTCCCTGTTGAATAACCTTGCGTTGATGAGCTTGTTGTAGTCGGCGACGTCGTGTGTTGGAGGGAGTTCTGCCAGGAGCCTTTCCAGTGGGCTGACATCTGGGCGTCGTCGTCCCTCCCGTCCATGGCCCCCGACGTGCTCACCCCGGGCCCGAAGCGTCAAGCTCGCGACAGCCACACATTGCCCTCACCACAAAAAGGTCACACTTGGCCTCCGCGCCGTCCTCACGCTCCATCCCTACATGGCCGGCCGGCTTTCCTCGCCTGCCTCGGCTTCCCTACCCCCCGATGATCTCGCCTCGGCCATGGACACGACGCCTCCTGGCGCGCTCGCCCCGGCCCTAACTGCCGTGCGCTGTCCTCACCGAGATCACGCTCTCCCTCCCCGCCGACCTTGCGCTCTGTCCCACTATGGCCGCGTGGGAGCTCGGGCCGCCACACCCCCGGACAGCTTCGTAGCTAGGGCGCCCTTCCAATTTTTATGTCGGCAGGCCAGTCTTGTCAAGAAACCGAGCTCCGATTAATCAACAAGGACAAGTGGCATGGAGAGACCAGGTCATCAGGTAGTTAGCTCCGGCAAGGGGCTAGTACCTACACGGTCTCCGGTCACTTTCACTCGCTTTCTGCCGACGAGCAAACCGAACCGATGGCCGATAGCCGATGGACGACCAAGACGACCGCGACGCAGAAAAGTAGAGCGAGGCAGGAGCGTCAGAGCGTGGATGCGGTCATCACTCCACTCGACTCGGGGCCTGCTGAGTGTGCTATGACTTCTCCTTACTATTCCTCCAGTCCCTAGTAGAGTAGTAGTAGAACAACCCGTTCGTGCGTGGTTGGTGAGCAACTTGAACGGCGACGCCATGCCCATACACAATACAAGGATGCATATATGCATGCGCAAATTAGGTTTTGGGAAGATATAAGGTGTGGCATTCAAAGACTTATATCCTAACCTATACGCTATAGTCAAAAAAGAAGAAAGTTTCGGATGTCTTTAGAACTAGAGTGCTAAATGTGGCTTTTTGAAGATCTTTGGTCAGTAATAATTTAGTGGCTTGTCTGCAAATTATAGCCACAATTATAAATACTGAACTAACTGATCAGAGAGACACATTCGAGCGGTCTTTACACCAGCATGGGCGGTTCACGGTTCGTTCAATATATCGAGCTCTCATAATGTGTATGTTGCACATAGAAGTCACTCTTTATGGAAACTTAGGATTCCTCTAAAGATAAAGGTTTTTATGTGGAATCTAATCAATAGCATAGCTCTTACCAAAGACAACCTAGCAAAAAGCAATGGAAAGAGAGTTTAAAATGTGTTGGATGTATTTTAGATGAATCCACCAACACCTTTTCTTCGATTGCTATATTGCTAGGTGTGTATAGTGGTGAGTTCAAGTTTCCTTTAATATCTTACCACCTAAAAGCATTCATCATATGTTTGGAATGTGGATGGAAGGGGTAGAAGGGAACCTTAGAAACAAGATTTGGTTCGGAACTTGTGCCTTTTGTTGCGCAATTTGGTTAAGTAGAAATGATGTTATTTTTAACAATGCAAAAGTGCCTACTCCATTGCAGGTAATTTTCAGAGGAACGTACTGGATGAGGCAGTGGACAATACTACTAAAGGGAGAAGATGAACCACAAGTAAAACTGGGACGTCGTCTACTTAAAACGACCATGATGCAGTTTTTCGCTTCCAATGGATAGAACTTTTTCAGTAGGCTAGACTGTGTTTTGTCTTCGCCTTAGATTTTCAGTTGTTTATGCTGTTGAGAGAACCTTTCTTAATCTTTGTATGTTGGACATCTTCATGCATATTTACATGCAGCTGCCTTTCCTAAAAAAATATATGCATGCGCCCAAAGTTTTAACTGTATGCCAAAGTTTTTACTGTCAACTTGTAGCATGCATTACTAACTCTTCACCTCAGTGTTAGTGTGCCCAAGACTTGATTAGGCTACTGGCAAGGTAGTGCTTGTAATGTTTCTATCCACATACACCCATTGCAGTGGGGCTTCCAGCTATATATGCATCAAATCAATAAATAGATTGTTCATCATTAATGTTGTCCTCCACGAAAAAGCTGTCAATAATTTCACACGCGGCTAATCATCAATAATTATGCATATCATCCAACAGAGGATAAACTAACACATACATATGGTGGTTGTGCATTATGGTCTAACTAGGTATGTGCCTGTGCGTTGCGACGGCGTATAAATTATACGATATTGGATAAAATGTTAGAGTACAACGATTACATAAAAATAAAGTATATGGATTCATACAGTCACCACATGACTTCAAGAAGATCAAAGGCCCACAACACTTGTTGCTACTACTAACACATTTTTCCATTTCTAGCAGGCAGCATGGACATACCCCACAAGTAAAAAATCTGGAAGCCTACACTCTGCAACTATGAAAAGGAACAAACAAAAAGGATGTGGGGTTCACCACATTTCTTCTCCTAGACGAGACCAAGGGCCTATCATCAGATCCCTGCCTTTCTAAGGGCGTCATTGGTGTCAAAAGCATTGGTCAGCGGTCATGACCTCCACGATGTCGACTATCTGTTCAAAAACCTCTTTGTCATGTACCAACCAATCTATCATTGGTGAGTGGTGCCTGGTGTAGCTGACTGATTGTAAACCACAAAAGGAAATCATAAGGTATTCCTGCCACTAACACAGAGTAATAGATACTAGACTACACACAAAAAATAAGTAAAATGATGCATTTGCAACAATGCATGTAGCCATTTTTTCCACTATGGCCGGGTTGATTTTCATTACTGGAAAGCAACGAAATTACAATAGTTTTCAGACACCTGATAAATTAAGACCCAAAAAACTATTATTGCTATCCAAACTAAGCACACTGGCCTCAAACCAGAAAAGCAACCCGAGCAGTAGACAACTACTTCCCAAAACAAAAAAACAAGGTTCTAGATCCATGCAGGTGAGCAAAACATAGTAACATGCCCAAATCGAAGCATTGTGTACCTACCCCTTTTAAATGGTCATGACTACTAAATCTAGAAGCCATATGCAATCACCAATTGACAATAGAAGCATCACGTAACAAGAAGAAAGTGGCTATGTGCCTCGCCTTAAGTTTCTTTCTTAAGCTCACCAGATGATTCTAGTTTGTAAAAACAGTTGCTAATAATCAGGTTTCTAAAAATTAACATTTCTCGTCTTGGTGCCGTACCAGATGCTGTGCAATAGAAGAACCATCAAATAGATATGTGCCGATTAGGTATAATACACAAGGAATACTAATGTGAGTCAAGAAAGCTTCTTCATGCAACTAACTAATATCCTATGCCTCGTCATGACAAGTGCTGAGGCATGTGGAGAACCCAGTTATGCTATTAGGACATGAAGCACTACCCTAACTAAAATAAAAGATGCATAAATAAAGCGACGTACATTTTACAAAGATGAGATGTGAAGTAACAGATTAGAAAGAGGGTTATTTGGTGGCAGCTTTGCAACCAGAAAGTAAATATTACCGATGATCCAAGTTCACCAATGAGTAACATCTATTTCTTTCCATTCTGATCAGAAGACTTTGAACCCTTTATGTCACCCTAAAAGATGTTGGGAAAAAAGTGCATAATTCAGTCAATCATGGTACATAAAGACAATAGATGACCAACACAGAACGATATGCAAAGATTACCTTTGTCTTCAATGCCATCAATCAAGGATAATAAACATTCAATATTCGTTGTCCATTGTGAAGATAAAAAACAACCCATCATCATAGGAGAAAAATGATTCTGAAGGAAACAACTCAATACTATGGCAAATGATAACTCTGAAACATAAATTTTTATGTTCCAAATAAGACAATGCTTTAGAATGACATAAATCCAAATTTGTCTCCTAAACGCGCACATATTGTGCCTTGGCAGTTGAACAAAAGATATAATGAACGAATATATACCCAATAAACAGGATTAGAGGAGGATAACTGGAATGATACCTCCTGGTAATTGTTGAGGTAGATCTTGAGGGGCTCAACGTATTCCTCAAAGCCGAGCGTACCCAAGGACCAAATGATGTCGTCGTCGTTGATGGTCTTTCGCCTCTCCTTGACGCACTTATCACTCGCCCTGCAGAGATGAATGGACAGCGAGTCGGCATGCGAGGCCAAGGGGTGGGAGCATCAGAGTTTGAGACAATTGGAAGCCGGACGAGGAGAGAAGGGAAGGGGACTTACTCGCTGGTGATGAAGCTGATGAACTCGGAGACACACTCCTGGATGGACTCCCTGGCATCCCTAGCGATCTTTCCGTTCTCCGTCACCGCGCGGCGCATGATGCGCCCGATGTTGGCGACAGGCAGGAATCGGTCCTACTCCTTGCCCCCGCCGCCGGCATTGGCCTCCACTTCCGACATGCCGAGACCCTGGACGCCGCCATGGTGGCGCCGGCCGTGAGACGAGATCGGCACCCAGACGACGACACGAGAGCGATTGAGCGAGCGTGCGAGCGAGGCGGAAAGGGGCTCGGGTGTTTGGTCGGTCGGTAGTGCTGCAGTGGCTTTACCTGTTGGTGGCGGTGATCGATGGCGGCAGATGCCGAGATGCATGGGAAGGAAGGGTGCCGTCGTGTGTCACCTTACTCAAGATGACCAGGATTGAAGGCCTCAGCACATGGAGCTTCATCAAGAGAGCTCATTCAACGACGATGAATGGTACGATGACTTTCATCATGGTAACTTTACTTTTGATGATGCCTCTCCCCTAGCAGCAGAACTACAGGCTATCCCATGGCCATAATCCTACAAGGCACCCCAGTTGCCCATGTTCGATGGGCACTCGGGCCAAAAGCAATTCTTGATGAGCTATGAGGCAATAATATCCTCATATGGAGGCAACACCGCTGTCATGGCAAAGTCCTTCGTCATGGCAGTCTGAAGTGTGGCCCAGACATGGTACTCCTCTCTTCGGCCAGGAACAATTACATCATGGCAGAAGCTCAAGGACATACTGGTCACTAGCTTCCAAGGTTTCCAGACGAAGCCGGTTACTGCTCAGGCATTGTTTCAATGCACACCAGACCAGGAGGAATACCTTCAGGCGTATGTCCGAAGGTTCCTACGACTAAGAGCACAAGCACCCACAGTGCCCAATGAAATTGTCGTTGAGGCCATGATCAAGGGACTTAGGCCAGGACCTACAACTCAATATTTTGCTAGGAAGCCTCCGCAAACCTTGGAAAAGCTGCTTCAGAAGATGGATGAGTACATCCGGGCTGATAATAATTTTCGCCAAAGAAGGGAGGAGGCCTACAGGTTTTCCGAGATGACCATGGGCTTTGGAGGGAGGCTTCATCCTAGGCTGGTTCGGTCAATTCATAACTCCAATGCCAATGATGAAAGGGCCAGCAATGTTCAACATACTCATCACAATTCTCAGTCTTGAAGCATGATTTCTTTCAGACCACCAGCTCCGAGGGGCAGGGGAGGAAGAAGTTTCGGTGGAGGGCGATTTGGCAATCAACCTAGAAAACGGTACTACCTTTTTGTGGCGAGGACAAGGGCTACACAAGGACATGCCAGGTCACAATTCAGAAGTAGAATGAAATTGTCGAAGCTGAGGTGCGGCAGAGTCAGCTGAAGCAGGTCCTCTACACTACTTCGTGTTACTCCCCATATATCCTAGAATATGTGGCCAATCAACAACCCACGACTTCTGTTGCTTCAGCAAGCCATTCCCGAGCTTCATGGCCCTAGTTACCACCACCACCACCACTGATCCACAACCAGCAGCCAGAAGGGCGCAATCATACTCAGCAACAGCACGACCTTCGAGAGGAATCCGAAGCTCGCACAGTCAACAGCACGGTGCCTGAGTCGAAGCATATTTACTGAAGGAGCTACGATGGCTTGGCCAAGGAATTTGATGATCGGATGTATTTTAATATTTTCTGTCTTTTATATTTTCCTGAAAGAAAAACAATACATCAGGGATGAATTTTCAACCTTATATAATTGTCGTAACACCACCGAGTTGACAGAATCAACTTCCGAAGCTACAAAGCCGTTCCTAATTGAGCGCAGAGTAAGTTCTGAAGCTACAAAGTCGTTCCTAAGGGAGCGCAGTGTAAGTTCTGAAGCTCAAAAGTCGTTCCTGAGGGGATGCAGAGCCAAAATGCCACCTAAATTAAAGGTGAAGAATCTCCAAAGTCGTTCCTAAGGGTATGCAGAGCTTAAATACCACCTAAGTTAGAGGTGAAGAAGCTCCAAAGTCGTTCCTAAGGGGATGCAGAGCTTGGCTCCAAAGTCGTTCCTAAGGGGATGCAGAGCTAAAATTCTACCTAAGTAAAAGGTGAAGAGACTCCAAAGTTGTTCCTAAGGGAATGCAGAGTTTGGGTGTGTTTTCGTGTGGGTGATTATCTTCGACATAAACATCATATCGCATCATACCATCACATCATTTCGCATAGCATTACATCATACATCATATCGCATTAGCAACAAAAACTGTGGAGAAGGAAAGACGCTTCTCCCATAATATGTGATGGATTATGAAACAATGTGCTGAAGCACAAAGTATACCTTCGGTAGATATAATGTTACACACCAAGGAAATCTTCACCGACAATGATATTATACAACAGTTGTGGCATAGAAGGGGGTGATTTTTTCTTTGCGAAGAATGAAAAGAAGGGAAGGTGTTTTTTCGCCGAAGGCTCAAAAATGGTATGTACACAACTTTCATGCATCACAAAGAAATATATTACATTAATATACATATAAACACTTGATGTTTGACTCATACACAAATATTACATTTCCTAGTAAAACAAGAATCTAATCTTCCTTTAGAATTCTTTCGGCGGTTTCATGTAAAAGTTTGTCGACGACTTCATCAACAACTTCGTTAGCAATTTGCATAACATCTAAAGCTTCTTTCATAACCGGATCAGCTTCGGGGTTGTTTGGCTCCGGTGGGGGAGAGAGGTCGGCTGTAATAAATACATGATGGTGAGTTACGAAGGTAAAAACGAACAACAAGGCAAAAAGTTTCAAATAAAAGTACCAATAATCATGGCGCGTTTGACAGCTTCTTCAGCTTGCTTAGCTTCCTCACGAGCGTTGTGAGATTCTTTCTCATTCTTTTTAATGGCTTCATCAGCCATCTCACGACCACCCTTCATCCACACATCGGAGTAGAATTTGCCGCCCAGGGTAGAAGCCTCAACCGAAGGGTCCTTAGTATTGTCAGCAGATAGAATAGGTTATGGCTAGGCCGCAGCCTTGATATGTTCACACCTAGCCTTTTCTAAGATTGCTGCAATCCCTCGGGCACCGGAAAAAGCACAAAAATCTCCGCGATCGCTAAGGATCTCATCGAAAGCTTCGGCTTCTTCACTTATCCATTGGATAACCCCTTCGGGGTCGACGCGAATAAATATCTGTTCTGATGAATACGCCACCACCTTTGCAAAGCTATCTTTTAGCTTCTTCGCGCAGTTCAAGGATTTTTCATAACACCTTTCCCTGGAATCACGAAGCTCTTCAACATTCTTTTCTAGCATTGAGCTTGTCCATTCACTTATCTCTTGCTTTGCCTTCGCAACTTCAAAATTTTCATTCACTTCGGCAAGTTTTTTCTTTAGATTGTCTACTTCGGCTTTGTGAATTTCGGCTTTTGCATTAAGCCTGGCTTCGCTGACTTTTATTCTATGTACTAAGGAGAGTAGAATCTTATCTTTTTTAAGGGCTTCATTCCTCAGTATGATGACCTCTGACCAAAGGTTCCCAAGTGAAATTTGATAGCTTTCGTCATCGGCTTCTTTTTGAGCCCTTAAAGCTTTACTAAGAATTAAGCCCTAATAACAAAAATATATGTGTGAGAACATAAAAACAGTAAGAAAATCAATAAACATAACTTAAACATAACTTATTTTACGTGCAAAAGTGTATATACCTTCAAGCTACTATAAGCAAGGCTGTCTGCAAGTTCATCCTTCGACATCGCAGATAAGCCAAGCTCTAGCTTCGAGAATACCATATTCTTTGACATTTCTTGACAAACAGATATCTCCTTGTTGTTTGGTAGGCAATATAGAAAGTCATCTTCGTCAGTGCCACTGTATACCAAGGATCCTGGGGGATACTTCAGATCCTTGGCATATTGCTTAGCCTCAGCAATTTGCTCATCTGCTTGTTTTTTCCCTCCAGCGTGACGCACTATAAATTCTAATTCCTCAGAAGATGCATCAGGAGCAGGGAATTCAGATCCTTCGGTAGCCTTCTCTTTTTCTAACGGTAACGGTACTTTCCGACATCCGAAGGTTTTGCTTCAGTTTTCTTTTCAACAATCTCTGCATGCCCTGCTTCAGCGAGAGCCGAGGGCCCAACTTCAGTTTCAATCTGTGTCATGGCAGCTTCGGCAGATTCCTTTGTATTTTTGTATCCCATGCTAGGTGCATCTACAGAGACAGGAGTTAGTACCTTTGTGGATTCCATAACAGCATCCAATACACTCGCCATTCTCCTCCTCTTCGGAGTTATTGAAGCAACCTTTTGAACCTTTGGTAGTTTCGCTTCTTGCAATGAACTCAAAATTTTTGTCTGCTCCGCTGCTGTCTTCGGGATTGGCTCTTCGGTTGATTCCATCCTGGCCTCGGCACTAGCGGTGTGACTTGGCTCAACGGCAGAAGAAGGCCCTTCGGCAAGCTTCAGCACTTTGGTCGTTTCAATGTACCTGGTCCAATGTGTCAAAACTTTAACCTTTTTCACCTTCGGCGTAGTAGAGATAGCTGAAGCAGTAGCCTTTCTCTTCTTTCCCTGCTTTCGCGAGGGATAGCAATAGTCTAGGTAAACAAAAATAAACAAAACCAATGACATCAAAAACCCTGTTTAACCTTTTCTTGCCTCGCCCTCCGAAGGCTGCCGTCATGGCATCATCTTTGGCCCTTGAGTAGGCACCAAGCAACTCGTCGCTGGTAGCGTCAATGGCATCTAGCCAGTCGTTGTTTGGTTCATCAAATTGGCTCTTGTATTTGAATGTATACTTTAGGTAAATCAAGCCACTCTGGCTAGACCCAGCAGCAGCTTCCTTCAGTATCTCCCACCCACTCCCGAGTGGCCACACCTTGTAGGCAATATGCTCTTGGACTAAGTCTCTGGTGCCTATGTAGGTGCATACCGTGTTATAAGCAACTTGGCATGCTTGAATGTCGTTTCCAAGGGCAAGAGATGGTCTTCTAATGCCGAAGTGAGACCATATGGGACATTGGATAATTTCCTTGATGTCTTCCCTCTCAAACAGATCGTTCTTTACATAAAACCATTCTTGCATCCAGGCTCCTGACCATCTCTTGCGAAACGTTGGCACTGGATTGCTTACTTCGAAATGGGTCACGAAGCCATAACAACCGAAATTGTTGTGGTATTGTTCTTTTCCAATAGCCTTCGTCTCATAAGACAATTCGTGCAAGTTGCAGAAACATTTCGCATTCGGCTCTTGTCCTTGGCTCCTCATGGCCCAAATATAAACCCATATCCTGATGATGGTTTCAGGGGTAAGCTGATGAAGGTAGACTTCGAAGGTTTTCAACACTTCGACCAGTATACTATCCAAAGGGAACCGAAGCCCTGCCTTCATAAAACTTCTATAGACAACTACCTCGTCAGCTTCGGGCAGAGGGACATTACTCTCTCCTCCAGCCCGTACAATAGAAACATCACGAAAATACCTTCCTTTCATGGCATCAATCTGTCCTTGTTTGATTATCGACTTTCCGAAAACAACATGGCTTGGCCTCCAGGGCCGATCTTCGGCATCCTCATTCTCACTTTCAGCATCAAAGTCTTCACTGTCACTGGAATCCTCAGATATTCCAGCTAATGTTTCATGTGCAATTTTTTCCACATTAGTCCTCTCCATAGCTTCGTAAAACTCAGACAATGCTGGGTCCACAGTCTTCTTCTCACCAGCCATTAGATCAAAACTTGTTGAAATGTCGAAGCACAAAACAAGAGAGTTTAAACTAGCGGGTACAGTGTACGCAACTAAAATAACACAAGAAAACGCTTTCAATACGAGCTCATATTTATATGCATAGCCCCACAGCTTGGTGGGTCCAGCATGTCAGTGTCGTTCGCTATTCTAGCGAAGGGAAGGTGTTTTTTCGGACCTTCGGCTAAAGGCTTTCGTCCAGGTCATAGTCTAAATTTGTTACAAGGAAGCAAATTAATACTACGAGGGGCTACTATTGGGGGCCTTTCTCTTCCGAAGGTCCTCAAAACCGTGACTAACCATATGTTTTTAGTTGGACATGAATTATTATAGGGGGTTTCGGCTCCTAGATAAAGACCTTCTCTAATGGCGAAAGTGTACACGGCGTAAAGGAGCAACCCGAAGGTGATAGGAGTAAGCGCCGAAGCTATTGCCAGAGAGCTTCAACTAGATATGGTGACGAAGACCAAGGACGACACCAACTTAAAAGGGGGGAAAGACCACTTAGTCCGTGATAATTTGTATTACAATCACGAGTAAATGTCAAGGGCATGAATGCAATTTTGTCCGAGCTGTGTCCCGTGCCTATAAATAGATGAACAGTAGCACCGTACTATTCACGCTGGATTGTAATCACTCTCATGTCATTCTCGCTCTTCCACCTTCTAGCAAGTCGAAGGTACAATTGTAGTACAACTATTGGCAATGTTTATTCATGCTCAATAGATATGATAATAATGATAACTCATTGGTATATGACAATTATTATCTTTAACCCTCTGTATACTTGTGTATACTTTCATTTGTCTATTTACATTTATGCTTATATGATAAAAATGATGAAGGTATGTCCTTCATGACCTTCGTCGGAGGATCATTATATCCAAGAGGAAATAATACTTCGAAGGATGAAGGTCTTTAACCATTAACAATTGTGTTGCCTTAATCTTAATTTATAGCATTTGAGAACAAGTGACCAACACCTTCTTTGTATGTTTTACAACAACAGGGTCAACTTCAAGAAGGGGAGCAAGGTTGGACAACATCAAGTACTACATCAACACCTTATGTAGGCACCAATGACTTTGAGTCGAAGATGACTCAAAACCAAGAAGGGGATAATGATGAGTACATGGACATCAACTATATAGTTAAGGCCCAATCAATCATAGATTCCCAAACTCAAGAAAAGTTTAAGTCCAGTTTATTCGCGAATCCGGTTTGGACTGCAGGAGTTGGTCTCATGAAAACGGACACCCAGACAACATACAGACTCCATTTTTGACGTTTTAGATACCATTTGAAAGCTAAGAAGCTAAGCTTTCCAACCCATTTGGTCCCACGTTAAAATATGCTCGTAGCTGATGGCAATCGTCGTAACAAGAGGACGTCCAGAATCTGCCATAAATCAGTGACACCTGTTTCTTGGCCTAAATGCCTTGTACATCCTAGAGTTGCTCAACCACCGCCTGAGTCAAGGACGACTCCAATTCAAGTGGGGGAGGATGATGAGGACATCACTCTCATATAAACAATGCATGGATCGACAACACGAGCATGAGCACGACAGCAAAATCTCCAAGTTCGTTCTAACCTAGTCAATTATGTTTTAGAGCTTACGCTAGGTGCCATGAATGTTTTGATGATTATAAACCTTGGAGAGGACCAACAAGGAATTGAGAAAGGCCAAGATATCAAGGAGGGGAAGCTATGACGTTCACAACAAGAGAAAACCAAGTCCGACTCAATTTCGTCTCCACCTTGGAGTTCAGGACCAGTCTGCACTAAAATGGACGCCCAAGATGCATACTTACTCCGATTAGGTTGGCCTTTGTATATATGGAAAGCTAATAATATAAACTTTTGAACCCAACTAGAACCACCTTAAAATTCATCCAGAGTCAACAGAAATCGTCGAAACAAGTCAGGATTCAGATTCTGTTTTGTTACTGCGACACTACTTGTTGGGCTGTTGGGCCATGTATCGTGTTGGAGCCCATTAGGGGTACCTCCAGGGGTTGTGCATGCCCCTATCCTCTATTTTAACAGCACCTGTCGCCACATTAGGGTTTGGGTTTTCCATAGATCATATCTGTTATAGAACAGTATCGCCGACCTCACCTCGTAATCAAAGCAGTTCTGATTGCTTTCTTCCTGTTTTTGCTTGTGTTCTTGATTGCGCTTACTGGGACAAGCCTTCATGGCGAGGTCACTCGTGTGTCACTGGTGATAACCAACGGAGCAGTGGTGTAGTGATTGCGAGGATTCGTTCGCTCGGAGCCTTGGATCATCAACATCGAGATCTCCACCCAATCAAGTTATCATACCTGACGGAAAATCAGGCCATGTCCTGTATCAAAGATGGAGAGAGGAGGGAGTGAAAGTCGCCTAGAGGGGGTGAATAGGTGAAACCTATAAATTATAAATTTTGAACACGAACTTCACCCGGGTTTAGGATTAGAAACAAGTAATAATGAATTCAGAGTGCGGAAGAGAGTTCTTCTTGCTATGAGGTGCTCAATCAATGCAGATGACTTTGGGAGCTAACTCAAAATATTGTGAGCAAGAGAACATAGACGGGGTAGAGAAAGAATCAAATTGTAGGATAATGATCAACACAAATGAACACAATGATTTGTTTCCTGAGGTTCGGTTCCGAAGAACTTATTCCCCGTCGAAGAGGCCACAGAGGCGAGTCTTTTTCAACCCTTTCCATCTCTCAAACGATCACTTAGACCGGTTGAGTGCTTCTTCTTAATCTCAAGGATCATTAAGACCCCGCAAGGACCACCAAACACTTAGGTGTCTCTTGCTAGCTTTACAAGTCACTAGAGAATTTAGAAGGGGATGAAGAAAGCGTGATTAAAAACCAAGCGACAAGAGAAACAAATGAAACACAAATCACACTCTCAAGTCACTAATCACTAATGATCACTTGTCTCAATTGTGGAACTGGAGAGGTTTGGAAGCTTTGAATGTGTCTTCGAATGGATTGCTTGCTCTTGTATTGAATGTGTGTGAGTAGAATGCTTGGGTGTATTGAATGTAGGTGGTTGGGGTTGTATTTATAGCCACCAACCACTTCCTAGCTGTTACCCTTGTTCTGCCAACCGCGGACGGTCCGTGCCCCTGGTTCGGACGGTCCGCCCTCTGCACATACGGTTGAAATCGCAACGGTCAGCAGTAACGGCTATATCAACGACTATAGTGCATTAAATGTGTCGTCAGATGTCAGATAAAGCAGTCGTAGACGGTCTGCGAGGACGCTAAAAATGCATTTTACCGAACCCGTCACCTTTAGGTTTTTCTGGTTTTTCAACAGACAGACAGTCTGCGCATGAGGCCAGACAGTCCGAGCTTGGACCCAGACGGTGCTCTCATTACCTTCGGACAGTCCACAGTGTAAACACGTGATTTGCATAGTTCCTGTCTGAGGCTCACCCTGGTGTCACGGACACTCCTCTAGAAGGGCCCGGACGGCCCGCACACAGGTGAATTTCAAAAAAGCTTCTCCTGTCTGGAATAATCTACGGTATTCCAAACAGTCAACTTAGAATTGATGTAGATGAACTTATGCACCTGAGAAATAATCAACTAGCCAAACTAGTTAGTCCATAGTATTTGTGATGGTCATCAAACACCAAAACCAATTATAGAAAATGGTTGAGGCCATTTCTCTTTTAGGGAGGACAAAGAGGAGGGAGAGGGAGAGAGGTAGAGGGAAGGAGAGAGGTAGAGGGGGAGAGAGATGTAGATGGAGAGAGTGGAGGGAGAGAGGAGAGGGAGGAGGGAGGGGAGAGAGGAGGGAGTGGGAGAGAGGAGAGAGGTATACTAAATACTATATGATATATAAAAAGTATACTAAACAATATATAAAAATATATTAAATGTAATATTAAAAAGTATATTAAATAATATATAAAAGTATACTTAATGTAATATATAAAAAGTATAGTAAACAATATATAAAACTATACTAAATTCAATATATAAAAAATATTTCTACTGGCGGTTCACAAAAGAAACTGGCCAGTAGAAAACCATTCCTACTAGCGGTTGTCATAGAGAACCACCAGTAGAAATGGCTCAAGCCTTATTTCAAACTATGGCTCCTTCTACTCTAGCCTTATTTCGAATCATGGCTCGCAGGTTTTTTAGTTTACGTTCAATGTGATACATCCACCTATATTGTACAGGTCCACCAACATTTGCCTCATATGGAATGTGAATAAGTAGATGTTGCATCAGATTGAAGAATCCATGTGGGAATATTTTTTCTAGCTTGCATAGCAACACTGGTATTTCTTTCTCCAACTTCTCCATCATATTTTAATAATTTCTTTAGCACAGATCTGCCTATAGAAATAGCATAGCTCAGCTATTGCTTGCCACATGGCGTCGGGCATGTAACCACAAAACATGACAGTGATAATCCTCTCCATTAGTATATAGAAGTCATGGTTCTTTAACTCAGTTAATTTTCTCGTTTTAAAATTCACAGCTCTTTTCAAGCCCGCAGCATAACCATCAGAAAATTTAATTTTTTTCATCCATCTCATCACCTCAATCTTGTCCTTAGAGGTAAGACAGAACAAGGCATGTGGTGGTTTGCCTTGTTATTGAGCACTTGGGTTGGTCGGCCACAAAGCATTGCTAGATCTCTTCGAGCTTTCGGACTGTCCTTTGTTTTTTTTTCAAAATGCATGGAGGTGTGTATGAGGGCTTCAACAACATTACTTTCTTAGTGCATGACATCAATGTTGTGCACAAGAATCAATGACGACATATAAGGGAGCTCTCACATACCACATATATGTGTATAGTTGTAGTCCATTCTGTATCCTTGGTACTTGTCCCCTTTTTCATTTAAGACAAGGTTGTTCAGCTAAGCATAGATTTATGTTGCGTTCAGACGTTTTGGCGGTCCTTTCATGACCATGGTGTTCTTTATAAAAATTTTCTTATCGCTCCAAAAGGGGTGTTTCCCGGGCAACTAGCGTCGATGACAATCAAAGTAAGTGATCTTTCCACCATGAGCAAGACAGAAGCAATCTGTATCTGAACCGCAATACGGACATGTCAATCTACCATGTGCACTCCAACCGGCAAAAATAGCATATGCCATGAAGTCATGCACCGACCACAAATACGCGACTCAAAGTTTGAATATCTATTTTTTAAACACCGTATGCTTCGACTCCTTTCCAAAGCTCCTTCAACTCTTCAATAAAGGGTTTTAACATGACATTAAGTTTTGTTCCAGGATGGTCCGGGCCAGGTATGATCAAGGAAAGAAATATAAATTCATATTTCATACAAAGACAAGGTGGAAGGTTGTATGTAATAACAAAGACGGGCCAACATGAGTATGACGATGTCATTTGACCAAAAGCTGTGAAGCCATCGGTCACGGGGCCGATTTGAACATTTCTCGGTTCAGCAGCAAAGTCTGGATAAAACGTGTCCAGAGCCTTCCAAGCATCCCCATCTAAAGGGTGCACCATTAGCTCATTCTTCTCACGGACACCTTCGTTATGTCGTTGCATGTGCATGGCAGTTTTTTCGATAGAAACAACTGTTTCACACGAGGAGTTTGTGGCAAGTAGTGAAGCTACTTATGTGCAACATCTATCATCACCTTGTCACCCTCATCATTAAAAACTTACACAAATCTAGATTGTTCACATTTCAGACATTTTTTCTCTCTCGCATGCTCCTTCATGAAAAGCATACAATTATTTTTGCACACATCAATCTTTTCATAATCCATACCAAGACCTTTGATAATTCTCTTTGAATGGCACATGTCTTTAGGCAACTTATTAGGCTTTGGCAACACATCCCCAAATAACTTTAAAATCTCATTCTAACAGTTGTTCGAGCAAAAGTACTTGTACTTAATGGCCATGAGCCGAGTCACAAAAGCGAGTATACTCACATCTATGTGTTCATGCAACGACTCTTCATAGTCTTTTACTAGCTTAAAAAATCTTGAAACCTCTGGTGTGGGAGGATCCTTGGAGCTTAAGTTTAACTCTAGACATAGCGAATCTAGCATCTCATGCATCACATCACCGCCAGCAAAATCATTGTTCTCCTCCTCTTATACATTTGGGTTGGCTACTACCTCACCATGATGTTCTCACACCTCATATTCGGGCATAAATCCAAACTGATAGAAATGTAGGCTAACTCTTTCCTTATTAAGGAATATACTATTTTCATGTCGCATACAAGGGCATTTGACAATGTCGGTTAATGACAAGGAGAACACATGATCCACAAAATCTTTGGTCTTGGCTACCCACTCATCAGAATGTCGTCCATTCCTACTCCATCTATTGTACATCGATGCACGATCTTCAGCCATGCCTGAGACTATTAGAGCGAACCATATCGTAAAAACATCATTCAACTTCCTCAAGGATATCGGTCCTACATCTATAGGCAAGGATATGTCCTAAACCCATCCAAGAGTGATCGAGAGAACGAATAACCTCATTGTTCTCTATCTGCACGGTAAATATGATGCAGTGGAAAACTATGAGGTTATGCCACCGAAATTTCATTCGGATCCTACTGGCTTGTCATAAATCCACTTCTTGTCGATCACTCTGAGGATGTCTATAATAGGGACAATTCCAGACGGGTACGTCTCACGTGTGTCGAGCATGTGAGACGAACCTATCTAAAACGGGCGACACATAGGTTACGCTACTAACAAATCAAATAACGCATGCTAATAAGATAGTAAATGACTCAAAATACTATAACGCATTTCTCAAACTACATAATAATCCATACCAATATGAAATTAATACCTTGAATCACAAAATACAAAAACATGTGCTATTAATGAAATCAAAACAACAAAAATGCATGCTAATTTTGAATTGAAGTTAACGTTATATTAATTAATAGAATGAAACTGTCATTTCAACGCATCATTAACTAAACATGTGATTGATTATATTTTCAAATGCATAAACATGTAACTAATCAAAAGTAATGAAAAGCGACCTATTGAAACAAAAAAAATCACACAAACATTGATTAAATAAACTATTACTCACTAATTTCAGCGGCTAATAAAAAATGGCCGCCGAAAATAAATAAATAAATATGTAAAATATCATCTCTGGTGCTAGGTCGCAGTGACACCACATCACGGTGGTGGTTGATGACACCCTTGGGCGGGACAGAAACCAACAGCGTGGTGGGGCGAGCCGGCTGAGCACAGAGCAGGGTGGTTCGTGGACGGTCGAGGCAAGGTGGAGCGGGCCAGAGCGTGGGTGTCGGCCGACGAGCTGACGGCGGGCTGGGGCGGCCGCGCGATGCGAGGCCGGGTGGCAGCACTTGCTGGGGTGGGCCGGATAGAGCAGGGAGGCCGCACCGGAGTTGTGCCTGAAAGTCACCTAGAGAGGGGTGAATAGGCGAAACCTGAAATTTATAACTTTAAACACGCACTAAGGTCGGTGGTTAGCGTTAGAGTTAACACGATGATTTGTTTTATTGAGCTTCGGTTCCAAAGAACCTAATTCCCGTTGAGTAGGTCACAAAGACCGGAACTATTTCAACCATTTCTCTCTCTCAAACGGTCACTTAGACCGATTGAGAGAGAGAGAAAAGCACTTGAGAAAGAAGGCTATAGAAGGCTCACTCGGTGAAGGCGGCGCTCGGTAAAGGGCCGTCAGCAGCCGTCTATAGCTGACGGTCGTTAATGTTTGCCGAGCGCCGAGCTTTGGCACTCGGCAAAGATGCTTCTTTGCCGAGTGTCAAATGCATGACACTCGGCAGAGCAACCTTTGCCGAGTGCCCCAGCTGGACACTCGGCAAAGTGTATTTTTATTTTTTTTTATTTTGCCAACTAAACTTTTTGTGGTATATTCCTACACTATATAGACCTACATGTACCATTTTAGGACAATTATAAAAGTGTTTTCTATAACTACTAGATTTAGTTCGTTTATTTGAATTTCTTCGAAAAATTCACATTTAACCGCAAGTCACTCGAAACATGGAAAAAAATCCATGCAAAAATTGTATCCATGCTATTTAGCACAAGTTACGACCGATTTCAGGCACAGACCGGAATCTTCGAGCACCATGCTCACTAAACATGACTGTGAACTTGCCATCCAATTGTTTAAAAATTGTATAAAACACAAACAAAGTCGGAAAATTATGAAACTTGTCCACATGTCATGATATCATATGTAGAGGTTGTGATAAAAATTTTTAGAATATTTCGAGAAAGTTGTGAGGCAGTATGTATAGAAACCTAAGAGAATATCATTGAAACTATATGATTTCATGTATAGTTCTCTTAGGTTTCTATACATAATGCCTCACAACTTTCTCGAAACATTCTCAAATTTTTATCACAGCCTCTACATATGATATCATGACATGTGGACAAATTTCATGATTTTCTGACTTTGTTTGTGTTTTATACAATTTTTAAATAGCTGGATGGCAAGTTCACAGCCATGTTCAGTGACCATGTTGCTCGAAGTTTCCGGTCCGCTCCTGAAATCGATCGTAACTTGTGCTAAATAGCATGGATATCATTTTTGCATGCACGGTTTTCCAAGTTTCGAGTGACTTGCAGTTCAAATGTGAATTTTCTGAAGAAATTCAAATAAACGAACTATACTAGTAGTTATAGAAAACACTTTTATAATTCTCCCAAAATGGTACATGTAGGTCTACATAGTGTAGAAACATACCACAAAAAGTTTGGTTGGAAAAATAATAAAAATAAAAATATACTTTGCCGAGTGTCCAGTTGGAGCACTCGGCAAAGGTTGCTCTGCCGAGTGTCAAACGTAGGACACTCGGCACAGATTTTTTAAAATTGTTAAAAGTACCTTTGTCGAGTGCCTGTTAGTGGGCACTCGGCACAACTACCTTTGTCGAGTGCTTGTCAGTGGACACTCGGCAAAGGTACCTTTGCCGAGTGCCCGCGATCTGGCACTCGGCAAAGTATATTTTAAAATAAAAAAAACTTTGTCGAGTGCCAGATCGCGGGTACTCGGTAAAGTCTCTTTACATAGCCCCATCTGGGCTTCTTCTTCACTTCATTCACTGTTGTCGCCCTCATTCACCGCCGCCGCCGCTCTTCACACACTGCTCCCCCACACCATCGTCGGCCCCCCACACCACCGCGCGCCCCCACACCGCCGCGCCCGGCCCCACTCCGTCGCGCCACACACCGCGGCGCCCTCACTGCTCGGGCCTCAACAGCCGTCGTCGCGCCGCCACGCCGCGCCCCACGCCGCCCCGGTCCGACTATGCCGCGCCCGGCACCACGCCGCCGTGCCCCCACGCCTCACCCTCAACCGCAGTCGCGCCTGGCACCACACCGCCAGACCTCAATCGTCATCACGCCCCCACCGCCGTCGCACATAAGACGGTAAATCCTTCTGTATATATGTGAGCATGCGATTGATAATGTGATGGATAGTTAGAGTTATATGATCTCTAGCCACTAGGTAATTAGAATTTGTATATGATCCCTATGCCATCGATATGATGTCCAATGCATGGTGTGGATAACCTTTTTTCTAGTAGATTAATAAAAGAAAAAGAAAGAATGCCGAACTCTAAAACATGCATATTCTAAGGATAGAGCGGATATATATATATATATATATATATATATATATATATATATATATATATATATATATATATATATATATATATATATATATGTCGGGGACCATAATTAGGGGTACCCTCAAGACTCCTAATTCTCAGCTGGTGACCCCCATCAGCACAAAGCTGCAAAGGCCTGATGGGTGCGACTAAGTCAGGGATCGGTCCATTCGAGGGACTCGATCACGCCTCGCCAGAGCCCAGCCTCGGGCAAGGGCAGCTGACCCCGGAGGATCTCCGTCTCGCCCGAGGCCCCCCTCCAGCGACGAACAAACTTCCGGCTCGCCCGAGGCCCAGTCTTTACCAAGAAGCAACCCTGGCCAAATCGCCACGCCAACCGACCAAATCGCAGGGGCATTTAATGCAAAGGCGGCCTGACACCTTTATCCTGACGCACGTCCTCCAGTCGATGGAGCCGAAGTGACCGCAGTCACTTCGCCGCTCCACTGACCGGCCTGACAGAAGGACAGCGTCGCCTACGCCGCTCCGACTGCTGTGTCACTCGACAGAGTGAGGCTGACAGGCAGTCAGGCCCGGCCTCAGGCACCATAGGAAACTCCGCTCCGCCCGACCTAGGGCTCGGACTCGGGCTCAGCCCCGGAAGACGGCGAACTCCGCTCCGCCTGAGCCAGGGCTCGGACTTGGGCTCACCCCCGGAAGACGGCGAACTCCGCTCCGCCCGACCCAGGGCTCGGACTTGGGCTCACCCCCGAAAGACGGCGAACTCCGCTCCGCCCGACCCAGGGCTCGGACTTGGGCTCATCCCCGGAAGACGGCGAACTCCGCTCCGCCCGACCCAGGGCTCTGACTTGGGCTCAGCCCCAGAAGACGACGAACTCCGCTCCGCCCGACCCAGGGCTCGGACTTGGGCTCAGCCCCGGAAGACGGCGAACTCCGCTCCGCCCAACCCAGGGCTCTGACTTGGGCTCAGCCCTAGAAGACGACGAACTCCGCTTCGCCCGACCCCAGGGCTCGGACTTGGGCTCAGCCCCAGAAGACGACGAACTCCGCTTCGCCCGACCCCAGGGCTGGGACTTAGCCCTGGCTTCAGCCGACGGTCTCCGCCTCGCCCGACCCAGGGGCTCGGACTCGACCTCGGCCACATAAGACAGACTCGACCTCGACCTCGGAGGAGCCTCCACATCGCCCAACCTAGGGCGCGGACCGACCACGTCAACAGGAGGCACCATCATTACCCTACCCCAAGCTGACTCAGGCTACGGGGAACAAGACCGGCGTCCCATCTGGCTCGCTCCGCCAGACAAGTAATGATGGCACCCCACACGCTCTATGACGACGGCGGCTCTCAGCCCCCTTACGGAAGCAAGAGGACGTCAGCAAGGACTCAACAGCCCCGACAGCTGTCCTTCCGCCAGGCTCCAGCGCTCCTCTGACGGCCACGACACCACATGAACCGGGTGCCAAAACCCCTCCGGCTGCCACAATGGCATGTACTTAGGGCACTAGCTCTCCTCCGCTAGACACGTAGCACTCTGCTACACCCCCATTGTACACCTGGATCCTCTCCTTAATTACGCCTATAAAAGGAAGGACCAGGGCCCTCTTACAGAGGGTTGGCCGCGCGAGGAAGAGGACGGGGCAGGCGCTCGCGTGAGGCCGCTCGCTCCCTCTCCCGCGTGGAAGCTTGTAACCCCCTACTGCAAGCGCACCCGACCTGGGCACGGGACAAACACGAAGGCCGCGGGATTTCCACCTCTCTCTCTCGCTCCGGCTGCCTTTTCTTCCCCCCTTCGCGCTCCGTCTCGCGCCGACCCATCTGGGCTGGGGCACGCGGCGACATTTTCACTCGTCGGCCCAGGGACCCCCCGGCGTCAAAACGCCGACAGTTGGCGCGCCAGGTAGGGGCCTGCTGCGTGTTGACGAACAGCTTCCCGTCAAGCTCCAGATGGGCAGTCTCCAGCAACCTTTCCAGCCCGAAACAGTGCTCCGTTTCGGGAGTCTTGAGTTCATGTCCCTCGACGGCAGCTACGACATGATGCTCCTTCCCCCGCCGTGCGGCAGCGACAATGGCGGCCGACAGCCCGCCCGCCGGCGGCGGAATCGACGACGTCTTCCCCGCGTGGCGGAAGAACAACATTCGAGCTCACCCCGCCCTCTCCCCCGCCGACGGAGGAGGAGGCGGGGCAACCAAGGCCAAGCAGGAGGTGGCACCTCGTCGGATGTCGAGCGAGTCGACGACGCCGGCGCCCCAACGGGAGGCGCGTTGAGCATCGACCTCGCGTTTGAGATGAAGACGAGGGCCGTCTCCCCGCAACACGCCAATTCCAAGCAAACGGACGACGCCAGCACGCTCGCGAAAGGCTTGCTGGGCGTCACCCTCGTACCTGAGACGACGGTGCAGTCAGTCCCTGACGTGACTTCATCACCGCCCGTCGACCAAGAGGTACCGACCGATTCCCATTTCACGCCTCTTGGATTCAGCCTCGACCCGCCGAGCGGCTTCGCTTTGGGGGGCGCTCTAGTAGAGGCGAGTCCGAACCCTCTGGGGTATCGTATGTGGTCACCCTGGGACCGGCTGACGGACGTCTCGACCTACGGGCCCTCGGGGTCCGAGGAAGATGACGAGCCCGACTTCTATTGGGACTTCTCCGGACTTGGTAACCCCAGTGCCGTGCGGGACTTCATGACCGCATGCGACTACTGCCTTTCCGACTGTTCCGACGGTAGCCGCAGCCTCGGCGACGAGGACTGCGGCCCAAGTCGCGAATGTTTCCATGTCGATCTAGGGGGTCCCTCCGAAGGCAACCATCTTGGTATGCCGGAGAACGGTGATCTCCCTAGGCCTGTGCCTCGCGTTGACATCCTACGGGAGCTAGCTGTGGTCCCCGTTCCGGCGGGGGATCATGAACCACAGCTCGAGCAAATCCGCGGGGTGCCGGCTAGGCTCGACGAGGGAGCAGGAACACTTGAGCCGATCCGCCAGGACGTCGAGCAGGAATGGGTGGGCCAACCTCCGGCCGGAGAAATGTGTCATCTGCCCCAGGGTATCCAGCACCGCATCGCCGACGATGTCAGGGTAAGGCCGCCACCCGCTTCCAGTGGGGTCGGCCAAAACCTGGCTGCAGCGGCAATGCTTCTCCGCGCGATGCTGGAGCCATCAACCACCGAGGGGCGGCGAATCCAGGGAGAGCTCAAGAATCTCCTGGAGGGCGCCGCGGTCCGACGGGCCGAAAGCTCCGCCCCCCGAAGGCAGGGGTACCCCTCGGAACATCGCGCCGCGACTTCCCGATTCATGCGGGAAGCCTCGGTCCACACCGGGCGCACGCGCAACACAGCGCCTGCGGCCCCGGGACGCCTCGGCAACGAGCACCATCACCGCGCCCGTCGGGCCCACCTCGACGAGAGGGTGCGCCGAGGCTACCACCCTAGGCGTGGGGGACGCTATGACAGCGGGGAGGATCGGAGTCCCTCGCCTGAACCACCCGGTCCGCAGGCTTTCAGCCGCGCCATACGACGGGCGCCGTTCCCGACCCGGTTCCGAACCCCGACTACTATCACAAAGTACTCGGGGGAGACGAGACCGGAACTGTGGCTTGCGGACTACCGGCTGGCCTGCCAACTGGGTGGGACAGACGATGACAACCTCATCATCCGCAACCTCCCCCTGTTCCTCTCCGACACCGCTCGTGCCTGGTTGGAGCACCTGCCTCCGGGGCAGATCTCCAACTGGGATGACCTGGTCCAAGCCTTCGCCGACAATTTCCAGGGCACGTACGTGCGCCCTGGAAACTCCTGGGACCTCCGAAGCTGCCGGCAGCAGCCGGGAGAGTCTCTCCAGGACTACATCCGGCGATTCTCGAAGCAGCGCACCGAGCTGCCCAACATCACCGATTCGGATGTCATCGGCGCGTTCCTCGCTGGCACCACCTGCCGCGACCTGGTGAGCAAGCTAGGTCGCAAGACCCCCACCAGGGCGAGCGAGCTGATGGACATCGCCACCAAGTTCGCCTCTGGCCAGGAGGCGGTTGAGGCTATCTTCCGGAAGGACAAGCAGCCCCAGGGCCGCCCACCGGAAGATGCCCCCGAGGCGTCAACTCAGCGCGGCGCCAAGAAGAAGGGCAAGAAGAAGTCGCAAGCGAAACGCGACACCGCCGACGCGGACCTTGTCGCTGCCGCCGAGTACAAGAACCCTCGGAAACCTCCCGGAGGTGCCAACCTCTTCGACAAGATGCTCAAGGAACCGTGCCCCTATCATCAGGGGCCCGTCAAGCACACCCTTGAGGAGTGCGCCATGCTTCGACGCCACTTCCACAGGGTCGGGCCACCCGCGGAGGGTGGCAGGGCTCGCGACGACGACAAGAAGGAAGATCACGAGGCAGGAGAGTTCCCCGAGGTCCGCGACTGCTTCATGATCTACGGTGGTCAAGCGGCAAACGCCTCGGCTCGGCACCGCAAGCAAGAGCGTCGGGAGGTCTGTTCGGTGAAGGTGGCGGTGCTAGTCTACCTAGACTGGTCCGACAAGCCCATCACCTTCGACCAAGCCAACCACCCCGACCACGTGCCGAGCCCGGGGAAATACCCGCTCGTTGTCGACCCCGTCATCGGCGACGTCAGGCTCACCAAGGTCCTCATGGACGGAGGCAGCAGCCTCAACATCATCTACGCCGAGACCCTCGGGCTCCTGCATGTTGATCTGTCCTCGGTCCGGGCAGGCGCTGCGCCTTTCCACGGGATCATCCCCGGGAAGCGCGTCCAGCCCCTCGGACAACTCGACCTTCCCGTCTGCTTCGGAACACCCTCCAACTTCCGAAGGGAGACCCTCACGTTCGAGGTGGTCGGGTTCCGAGGAACCTACCACGCAGTATTGGGGAGGCCATGCTACGCGAAGTTCATGGCTGTCTCCAACTACACCTACCTCAAGCTCAAGATGTCGGGCCCCAATGGGGTCATCACCGTCGGCCCCACATACAAACACGCGTTCGAATGCGACGTGGAGTGCGTGGAGTACGCCAAGGCCCTCGCCGAGTCCGGGGCCCTCATCGCCGACTTGGAGAGCCTCTCTAAGGAGGTGCTAGACGTGAAGCGTCACGCCGGCAACTTTGAGCCAGCGGAGATGGTTAAGTCCGTCCCCCTCGACCCCAGCGGCGATGCCTCCAAGCAGATCCGGATCGGCTCCGAGCTTGATCCCAAATAGGAAGCAGTGCTCGTCGACTTTCTCCGCGCAAACGCCGACGTTTTCGCGTGGAGTCCCTCGGACATGCCCGGCATACCGAGGGATGTCGCCGAGCACTCGCTGGATATCCGAGCTGGAGCCCGACCCGTGAAGCAGCCTCTGCGCTGATTCGACGAAGAAAAGCGCAGAGCCATTGGCGAGGAAATCCACAAGCTAATGGTGGCAGGGTTCATCAAAGAGGTATTCCATCCCGAATGGCTTGCCAACCCTGTGCTTGTGAGAAAGAAAGGAGGGAAATGGCGGATGTGTGTAGACTACACATGTCTAAACAAAGCATGTCCGAAGGTTCCCTACCCTCTGCCTCGCATCGATCAAATCGTGGATTCCACTGCTGGGTGCGAAACCCTGTCTTTCCTCGACGCCTACTCAGGGTATCACCAAATCAGGATGAAAGAGTCCGACCAGCTCGCGACTTCTTTCATCACACCCTTCGGCATGTACTGTTATGTCACCATGCCGTTCGGCTTGAGGAATGCGGATGCGACGTACCAGCGGTGCATGAACCATGTGTTCGGCGAACACATTGGACGGACGGTCGAGGCCTACGTCGATGACATCGTAGTCAAGACGAGGAAAGCCTCCGACCTCCTTTCCGACCTTGAAGTGACATTCCGATGTCTCAAGGTGAAAGGCGTGAAGCTAAATCCCGAGAAGTGTGTCTTTGGGGTTCCCCGAGGCATGCTCTTGGGGTTCATCGTCTCCGAGCGGGGCATCGAAGCCAACCCGGAGAAGATTGCGTCCATCACCAGCATGGGGCCCATCAAGGACTTGAAAGGCGTACAAAGAGTCATGGGATGTCTTGCGGCTCTGAGCCGTTTCATCTCACGCCTCGGCGAAAGAGGCCTGCCTCTGTACCGCCTCTTAAGGAAGGCCGAGTGCTTCACTTGGACCCCTGAGGCCGAGGAAGCCCTCGGGAACCTGAAGGTGCTCCTCACCAACGCGCCCGTCTTGGTGCCTCCCGCTGCCGGAGAAGCCCTCTTGATCTACGTCGCCGCGACCACTCAGGTGGTTAGCGCCGCGATCGTGGTTGAGAGACAAGAAGAAGGGCATGCATTGCCCGTCTAGAGGCCAGTCTACTTCATCAGCGAGGTACTGTCTGAGACTGAGATCCGCTACCCACAAGTTCAGAAGCTGCTGTACGCTGTGATCCTGACGCGGCGGAAGTTGCGACACTACTTCGAGTCTCATCCGGTAACTGTGGTGTCATCCTTCCCCCTGGGGGAGATCATCTAGTGCTGAAAGGCCTCGGGTAGAATCGCAAAGTGGGTGGTGGAAATCATGGGCGAAACAATCTCGTTCGCCCCTCGGAAGGCCATCAAGTCCCAGGTCTTGGCGGACTTCGTGGCTGAATGGGTCGACACCCAGCTCCCAACAGTTCCGATCCAGCCGGAACTCTGGACCATGTTCTTCGACGGGTCGCTGATGAAGACAGGAGCCGGCGTAGGCCTACTCTTCATCTCGCCCCTCGGAAAGCATCTACGCTATGTGCTACGCCTCCATTTCCCGGCGTCCAACAATGTGGCTGAGTACGAGGCTCTGGTCAACGGGTTGCGGATCGCCATCGAGCTAGGGGTCCTACGCCTCGACGCTCGCGGTGACTCGCAGCTCGTCATCGACCAAGTCATGAAGAACTCCCACTGCCGCGACCCGAAGATGGAGGCCTACTGCGATGAGGTTCGGCGCCTGGAAGACAAGTTCTACGGGCTCGAGCTCAACCACATCGCCCGGCGCTACAACGAGACTGCGGACGAGCTGGCTAAAATAGCCTCGGGACGAACAATGGTTCCCCCGGACGTCTTCTCCCGAGACCTGCATCAACCCTCCGTCAAGATCGACGACACGTCCGAGCCCGAGGCACCCTCGACTCAGTCCGAGGCACCCTCGGCTCAGTCCGAGGCACCCTCGGCCCAACCCGAGGCACCGTCAGCTCGGCCCGAGGCACCCTCGGTTCAGCCCGAGGTACCCTTGGCCCCCGAGGGTGAGGCACTGCGCGTCGAGGAGGAGCGAAGCGGGGTCACGCCTAATCAAAACTGGCAGACCCCGTACCTGCGGTATCTCCACCGAGGAGAGTTATCCCTCGACCGAGCCGAAGCTCGGCGGTTGGCGCGGCGCGCCAAGTCGTTCGTCTTGCTGGGAGATGGGAAGGAGCTCTACCATCGCAGCCCCTCAGGCATCCTTCAGCGATGCATTTCCATCGCCGAAGGCCAGGAGCTCCTACGAGAGATACACTTGGGGGCTTGGGGCCATCACGCCGCACCTTGGGCCCTTGTTGGAAACGCCTTCCGACAAGGTTTCTACTGGCCAACGGCGGTGGCCGACGCCACTAGAATTGTCCGCACCTGCGAAGGGTGTCAGTTCTAGGCGAGGCAGACCCACCTGCCCGCTCAGGCTCTGCAGACGATACCCATCACCTGGCCTTTTGTTGTGTGGGGTCTGGACCTCGTCGGCCCCTTGCAAAAGGCACCCGGGGGCTACACGCACCTGTTGGTCGCCATCGACAAATTCTCCAAGTGGATCGAGGTCCGACCCCTCAACAGCATCAGGTCCGAACAGGCGGTGGCGTTCTTCACCAACATCATCCATCGTTTTGGGGTCCCGAACTCCATCATCACCGACAACGGCACCCAGTTCACCGGCAGAAAGTTCCTGGACTTCTGCGAGGATCACCACATCCGGGTGGACTGGGCAGCCGTGGCTCACCCCATCACGAATGGGCAAGTAGAGCGTGCCAACGACATGATTCTACAAGGACTCAAGCCTCGGATCTACAACGACCTCAACAAGTTCGGCAAGCGATGGATGAAGGAACTCCCCTCGGTGGTCTAGAGCCTGAGGACAATGCCGAGCCGAGCCACGGGCTTCACGCCGTTCTTTCTAGTCTATGGGGTCGAGGCCATCTTGCCCACAGACTTAGAATACGGTTCCCCGAGGACGAGGGCCTATGCCGACCAAAGCAACCAAGCTAGTCGAGAAGACTCGCTGGACCAGCTGGAAGAGGCTCGGGACATGGCCTTACTACACTCGGCGCGGTACCAGCAGTCCCTGCGACGCTACCACGCCCGAGGGGTCCGGTCCCGAGACCTCCAGGTGGGCGACCTGGTGCTTCGGCTGCGACAGGACGCCTGAGGGCGGCACAAGCTCGCGCCTCCCTGGGAAGGGCTGTTCGTCATCGCCAAAGTTTTGAAGCTCGGAACGAACAAGCGGACCGACAGTCAAGGCGAGGTCTACACCAACACTTCGAACATCCAACAGCTACGTCGCTTCTACCCTAAAGATATGTTCAAGATTTTCGTATACCTCGTTCCCACGCAAAATTTGGTCATCAAGGAAGGGTCAGCCTTGCCTCAGCAAAGCCCGACCCTCCCTCGGGGGCTAGAAGGGGGGAACCCCCTCTGCGTCAAAATTTTCAATCAAAAAGGCTTCTGCGTTCCCCCGCCTATGTCGGAAGCAGGACCCCAAGAAGCGAACGCGGGTGCATGTAAGTGGCAAGGCTGACTGAGCCGAGGGACTCCTACGCGGCTACGCCTCTGGGTTACGGATACCTCACTCGTCACCCACCACGAAAAATGACTCCCACTTGGGCAAGCCACCCTGCTACTGACGGGCGGGGCCGGACACACAAAATGAAAGGAAAAGGGGCACGACTTTATGCTACGATAATAAAGTGTTCAGGCCTCAGTGGCCGCAAAAGACACACGTGCATTCAAAGGAAACTGCTCCAACAGAGTTAGGCGCCGCCCGGGGAAGGAGTCGTGCCTTCGGCTTCGTCCCCACCCTCAGCAAAGTCCACCCCGGCTTCGAAAGACGGCGCAGGCGGGAGGATCTCTGCCTCGAAGGTGGTCGCCAGCGCTGCGCTCGGACCCACGGCGGCCGTGTCGAGCCTCTGGACTTCAGCCAGGGCGGCTTCATCTTCGTCAGGAAGGCAATACCCCTCGCTGACCCGCTCCAGATCCACGACGTAGTGGGAAGCGAGCACGGAAGGCCCGCCTGATGCCGTGGTGTAGCGCCTCGCGGAGTCTGCCGCGCACGTGATCGCCCAAGGCCTGCAGGCGACTTTGAGGGGAGCTTCCTGAGGGGACGTCGCCGAAGCCAAAGACCCGGCAGAAGTCCGAGATGGCCTCGGACATGGCCGCGTGGTCGGCCTCCCTCTGCTCGGCCGCCCCGGCAAGCGCCCTGGTGGACTCATCAAGGGCGGACTCAAGCTCTGCGAACAGCCAGAGCGCAAGGCCTCAAACACAAGCGGAGGAAACAAGCTGAAACGAAAACCAGAAATGGCCAGGACATACCTCCAGCCCGGGCACGCTGCTCTGAAGTTGCGGCCTGGGCTACGGCTAGGTCTGCTGCAAGGGCTCCAGCCCGGCTTTCGGCCTCGGCAGCCCGGCCCCGGGATTGGTCTCGCTCATCGGTGACCTGGTCGAACTCCGACTGCCATCGCTGCACCTCTGCGCGTGCCGCTGCCGCCTCTGCTCTCAGATCGGCGCCGAGCAACCGAAGGTCCGCCACCTCGGCGCCCTGCTGGGAGAGGCACGTAGTAGTCCCGGCAAGCGAGGTCCTCAGGGATTGCAGCGAGCCCCAGATATCAACCTCGTGGCGGATGAACAACGACTTGGCGGCGCTCAGATCCGTCAGATCCTAAGGGAAGGAAGCGGGGCGTCACAAAAGACGCCTTGGTCACAAAAAAGGTATGCCTGAAACCATTACCTGGAGGATCTTGGGGACGTCCCTGCAGAAGACCTCCAGCGATGACCGGAGCGACCCCACCGTTGCCTCGGCACACTCGTGGAGCTCGTCCCAAGACTGCTCCTCCCGCTCATCGTCAAGAACGAAGAAGGGATCCGAAGCCTCACGGGTCCGGAACCGGAGCAACTGGTGCCGCCCCTCGGAGCTCCGCCGCGCAGGGACAAGGCTTCCGCTCGGCGGGACGGACCGCGTCTCCACGCCCCCCTCCTCTGAGGCACCGAGCGCCGACGCCTCGGCCATCTCAGCGTCGGCAGCAACGGGTCGCTCCCCGACTGGGACGACAGCGGCTTCAGCAGCAGCAGGCACCAGCACCGGCGGCATGTCCGGTGGGCCCGAGGCCACGTCCGCGCCAGCCGCCTCCTCCAGCACGATGGCCGCCTCGGCAGAAGAGCCGGCCTCGGGAACTCGCTCCACGACGACTGGTGCCGCCTGAGCCCCCCGCTGTGGAGCGCCTTGCGAGAAGGTCAGCTGGACAGCGAGGCCCGGCGAGGCACTCGCTGCGGAGGCCGACGCCGTCTTAAGGGCTTTCCGGGGAGCCAGGTCGGTCAGGCCATAGCTTCGCTTGCTGAGGAGGAAAGAAAAGTCGCGGTCGGGACATATGAATGAGGAGCCAGGACGAAGACGTTCCAAAGTACTTACCCGCTCCGGGCCATGATCAACCGCGCCTGGGGAGAGGTCTCTCGGATCTCGACCCCCGAAGGTACCACCGAGGTCCGCCTCGCCGCCGGCTTCGGTACCGTCCTCGCCTGGGGCACCTTCGACGCCCGGTGACGGACTGCCCAAGCGCTGCCATGGCGACCTGAGGGCCGCTCTCCTGCGCTGCCGGCGTGGGCGACGGCTCTCGGGGGACAGATGATGAATACATGGATGTCAACTATATAGTCAAGGCCCAATCAATCATAGAGTCCCAAGCTCAAGGGGAGTTGAAGTCCAGTTTATTCGCGAATCCGGTTAGGACTGCAGGAGTGGTCCTCACGAAAACGGACGCCCAGACCACATACGGACTCCGTTTTCGACGTTCTAGATATCGTTGGAAAGCTAAGAAGATAAGCTTTCCAACCCATCTGGTTTCACGTCAAAATATACACGGAGCTGATGGTAATCGTCATAACAAGATGACGTCCAGAATCTGCCAGAAATTAACGACGCCTGTTTTTGGGCCTAAAGGACTTGTACATCCTAAGGAGAGAAGCTCGGCCACCCCCTTGGCCACCGCCTGAGTCGAGAACGACTCCAATTCAAGTGGGGGAGGATGATGAGGACATCTCTCCCATACAAATAATGCATGGACCGACAACACGAGCACGTGCACGACAGCTAAATCTCCAGGTTCGTTCTAACCTAATCAATTGTGTTTTAGAGCTTACGCTTGGTGCCATGGATGTTTTGATGATTAGGAACCTTGGAGAGGACCAACAAGGACTTGGGAGAGGCCAACATGTCAAGGAGGAGAAGCTAGGACGTTCACAACAAGAGAAAGCCAAGTCCGACTCAACTACGTCTCCACCTCGAAGTCCAGGACCAGTCTGCACTAAAATGAACGCCCAGGATGTATCCGAACTCCGATTAGGTTGGGCTTTATATGGATGGAAAGCTAAGGAGATAAGCTTTCCAACCCAACTGGAACCACCTTAAAATTCATCCGGAGTCAACGGGAATCGTCGAAACAAGTCAGCGTTCAGATTCTGTTTTGGTGCTGCGACACCGTTTGTTGGGTTGTTGGGCCGTGTATCGTGTTGGAGCCCATTAGGGGTGCGACCAAGGGTTATGCACGCCCCTAACCTCTATTTTACCAGCATCCACCACCACATTAGGGTTTGGGTTTTGCTTAGATCATATATGTCATCGAACAGTATCGCTGTTCATCGGTTTGTGAGACCCCACCTCGTGATCAATGCAGTTTTGATTGCGTTCTTCCTGTTCTTGCTTGTGTTCTTGATTGCGCTTGCAGGGATAAGCCTTCGTGGCGAGGTCACTCGTGTGTCACGGGTGATAACCAACGGAGCAGTGGTGTAGTGATTGCGAGGAGTCGTTCGCTCGGAGCCTTGGATCATCAACGTCGAGATCTCCACTCAATCAAGTTATCGTACCTCACGGAAGATCGGGCCTCGTCCTCTATCAAGTGGTATCAAGATTCCAGGTTGCCTGTGAGGTACAATCCTACCATTAGATTTATTTTGTTCGTCCTATAACCCACAAAAAAGCCAAAAAAATTACGATCTGTTTATCCTGACCTAAAACCATCGCCTTAGCCTTTGCACAATTCAGTTTTGGAGTCCGCAGTTCTGAGTTTGTGTCCTAGGTTGAGTTTGGTTGCTGGTTTAGATTTGTTTTGGTTCAGTTTGATCCTTTCCATCCTACAAAATCGACCTCCAAAACAGATCCCATCTACAAAACCGATCCTAACTGATCCTATTTTATCTCATCATCACGTCCTTATCAGATTAGTTTCTATCTAGTTCGGTATTTTGATCATAACTCTCGCATACGAACTCGGAATTTAGTGTTCTTGTACTTTCTGGAAAGCTTAGAAAATTATCTACAACTTTTATATTTACGAGATTTCCAGAAAATATCATAATCGAGGAGTTATCTATCTTAGAAGTAAATCTATTTGTGATCCTGAAATTTCGGACCAGTCTGTATTTCGGGGTCAATATCTCCCACTTATTTTATCCAAAATAGGCGATCCATATATCCAAAAGAAAGAGAAAAAGAAGACCTACAACTTTTGTGTTTTGAGTTTTTGAGTTTCGGGTCTCTAAATTTGTCAAACAATCTGTTGAAGTTAGAGCAGAAAATCTGTGATAGACAGACGAGAATTTTTTTGATAGTCTTGTGTTATATCTTGTTTTTGCGGCACTCTTGTAAAAAAAGGAATATAAAAAGGCAAGTGCAAAACAAAAAAGCCGCACAAAACAAAGAAAAAGAAGAAGAAGAAAAAAATCAGAGAAAAAAAGAGAAAAAGAGTGCGCATAAGCAGGAACACCATTGATCTGTGCACCTCTGTGATTGTTTTTCATTCCAACTTGTTACCTTGCTGTTCCTAGATCCTTGTCACCTCCTTTGTGTCTTCCTCCAACTGTGCTAATACATTCTCTAGGCCAGCAACTAGGACGAGTACTTTGGACACTTATTCAGCATTGCTATCTATTACTGACTTGTGTGCCACATATATATATTTAGTCAGCCTTCCCAAAGCTCCACCTTTCTCTCGAGCAGAACAGGTACTCCTTTGCAATCACACCCACGCTCGTTGGACAGTCACACCGGTCACCGTTTGCCACCTGCAGTGCTAGTAAGAACCTTGTAAGAGCGGGGTAAGACGCTTCATAACTTGTGTTCCACCACCACCACCACCCTGAGAGATAGTTGTAGGATTCACTTTGTTTGTTGCCTTTTTGTCTCTGTTTTGTGCTAACAATGACAGGACCAAAGAACCAAACGGATAAGGAGAAGGAACCTAAGCTTAACGACGATGAGTGTGTCTCTCATCTGGAATTGAAGGAGATGATGCGCGCATTGACTAAAGCTTTTCAGAGCCACACCATTGATGATGATTCGTCTCCCTCAGGTTCTATATATCCATCTTTCTCTTCTTTTGATGCAAATATTGCAAATGAATATACTGAATGGGAAATATCAATGGATAAGATTTTTGCACGACGTCGTATATGTGATAGGCGAAAAATTAAAATTGTGGCTAGTACTTTAACGAATGATGCGTTAGTTTGGTGGAATAATTTGCATGACTATGAGAAACCACAAACTTGGACTGATGTAAAAGCACTAATGAGACAACAATTTGTTTCTATGGATGATACTAAAAATAATTTAAGTAATTCTACCGATATCATGCCTTCAGATAAATCTGAGTTGCCTTTGTTACAAGAAGATTGTCTTGTTGTTCCTTATGATAAAGAAGAGTTGTGTGATGATAATACTATTATTTCTATGCCACAACTAAAGAACAAACTTGATGTTGTTGCTTCTGATCCTATTAATTGTGCCAAAATTAGAACATTCAATCATATAACTAGTGTGCATGATGAGCTAAAATTGTTATCTTCTTTAAATATTTTGGGCTATATTGAATTTGATGTTCTATGTAATCTAAATAATTCAGAGGAGAAACTTTCTTTTAGTGCTAATTTACCATGGTTATCTAAACATACATATCATTTTATTGGAAGATATAATTGGAAAGGAGAATATATGGTACATCGAGTATATATTTGTTCAAATATGAATTCTCCTTTTTTCATAAAACAAAATGATCAACTAGAAGGCTGTGTTAAAGCTAACCATATCACGTCCAGTTCCACTTGTACTTCTTTGTATGTTTTACAACAACAGGGTCAACTTCAAGAAGGGAAGCAAGGTTGGACGACATCAAGCACTACATCAACACCTTTTGCAGGCACCAACGACTTTGAGTCGAGGACGACTCAAAACCAAGAAGGGGAGAATGATGAATACATGGATGTCAACTATATAGTCAAGGCCCAATCAATCATAGAGTCCCAAGCTCAAGGGGAGTTGAAGTCCATTTTATTCGCGAATCCGGTTAGGACTGCAGGAGTGGTCCTCACGAAAACGGACGCCCAGACCACATACGGACTCCGTTTTCGACGTTCTAGATATCGTTGGAAAGCTAAGAAGATAAGCTTTCCAACCCATCTGGTTTCACGTCAAAATATACACGGAGCTGATGGTAATCGTCATAACAAGATGACGTCCAGAATCTGCCAGAAATTAACGACGCCTGTTTTTGGGCCTAAAGGACTTGTACATCCTAAGGAGATAAGCTCGGCCACCCCCTTGGCCACCGCCTGAGTCGAGAACGACTCCAATTCAAGTGGGGGAGGATGATGAGGACATCTCTCCCATACAAATAATGCATGGACCGACAACACGAGCACGTGCACGACAGCTAAATCTCTAGGTTCGTTCTAACCCAATCAATTGTGTTTTAGAGCTTACGCTTGGTGCCATGGATGTTTTGATGATTAGGAACCTTGGAGAGGACCAACAAGGACTTGGGAGAGGCCAACATGTCATGGAGGAGAAGCTAGGACGTTCACAACAAGAGAAAGCCAAGTCCGACTCAACTACGTCTCCACCTCTAAGTCCAGGACCAGTCTGCACTAAAATGAACGCCCAGGATGCATCCGAACTCCGATTAGGTTGGGCTTTATATGGATGGAAAGCTAAGGCGATAAGATTTCCAACCCAACTGGAACCACCTTAAAATTCATCCGGAGTCAACGGGAATCGTCGAAACAAGTCAGCGTTCAGATTCTGTTTTGGTGCTACGACACCGTTTGTTGGGCTGTTGGGCCGTGTATCGTGTTGGAGCCCATTAGGGGTGCGACCAGGGGTTGTGCACGCCCCTAACCTCTATTTTACCAGCAGCCACCACCACATTAGGGTTTGGGTTTTGCTTAGATCATATATGTCATCGAATAGTATCGCCGTTCATCGGTTTGTGAGACCCCACCTCGTGATCAATGCAGTTTTGATTGCGTTCTTCCTGTTCTTGCTTGTGTTCTTGATTGCGCTTGCAGGGATAAGCCTTCGTGGCGAGGTCACTCGTGTGTCACGGGCGATAACCAACGGAGCAGTGGTGTAGTGATTGCGAGGAGCCGTTCGCTCGGAGCCTTGGATCATCAACGTCGAGATCTCCACCCAATCAAGTTATCGTACCTCACGGAAGATCGGGCCTCGTCCTCTATCAACAGACGCCTCGGCCTGACTCCCCGGGGTCACCTCGACTTCCCCGGCCGAGGGGTCAAGTACCCCCTCGGTCTGCCCCCACTCTTCGGGCCGGGGCCTCGGCGTCCCGACTCCGGGAACTAATGGCGCCAGCCCGCTCGGGGGCTGGCTTGACGACTCCTGGCCTAGCCTCAAACCCGAGCTGAGGCCGAGGCGGGCAGCCATGTCGTCATCCTCGTCATCATCTTCATCATCGTCGTCGTCGTCAGGCGTTTCCGGTGACGGCTCCCTTAGGAGTCCCTCCCTCTCCTGCCAACGACGGAGCTTTTCCAAGACGTCTCGGGCCCACGTCCGCTCGCGGGCCCGGGCCTTCTCCGCGTCCTTCTTTTTCTTCTTCTCCTCCGCGGGTACCCGCCGCGCTGCTCGGTCCACCGTGTCCTCTGGGACCCGTGGCCGGGAAGGCTTGTGCCACCCTACCTCTTGGGGACGGATGGAAATCCCGACCGTAAGGACCAAGGGCAACCTGACGCAAGGAGAAGGAAGGAGCGGACACTCACCAGGGTCACACACCCATGGTCGGGGCGCATAAAGGGCTGAGAGAAGGCACTGGCGTCCGGTTTTCCCAACGCGACGGCCACCCGCCCGTGGAGAACGTCGATGGGAAGAGGATCCGAGGACATCAGCGAGCCCTCCAAGTCAGCCTCCGGCGTCATCTCCCAAAGCGGCAACCGCCGCTCCGCCAAGGGAAGCACCCTACGGCGGTGAATGGCGGCAATCACTCCCGCGACGGTGAGTCCTCCTTTCCGCAACACCTCCAGGGCCTTGAGAAGGGGCTCGAGGTTCTTCTGTCTGTCGTGCGGGGTCCCGTAGCGCCAAGCATCGGCGGCGGCGGTGACCATTCGCTGAGAAAACGGCGGGAGCATCTCGCCGTCATTCTGGAGGTAGAACCACCGGCGCTGCCACCCTTTATTCGAGGACGCAAGGATGGCGGGGATGTACAGCGACGCCCGCGACTGCCTCAGCTGGAGGATGCAACCGCCGGCCCGCACTGCCGCGCGGACCCTTCTCTCCCCCGTCGGCGAAGCAAAAAGCTCCGCGGAAAAGAGATGAGTCCACAAGTCCCAGTGGGGGGCGATCCCCAAGTATCCTTCGCACACCGCTACGAAGATGGCGGCTTGCGAGATGGAGTTGGGGCTGAGGTTGTGCAACTCCACCTCATAGTTGTACAGGATCGCCCGCATGAAGCGGCTCGCCGGCACACCGAACCCCCGCTCGTGGAAGGAGACGAAGCTCACGACGTACCCCGGCGGCGGGGACGGGGCGGCTCCGGTCGCGGGAGGAATCCACTCCGGCTGCCTCTCATCAGAGAGAAGGCGAAGTAAACCCTCGGCAACAATATCCTCCAGGTCATCCGCTGTGACCGTGGAGAAAGGCCATGGATCACGCGGCGAGATGATGGTCACCCGGTCGGCCATCACCAAGCAAAAGGGGTGGCGGCAGAAAGGACTGGGTGGGCGGTTTCCTTTTCTCCGGCTAAACCTCTCAGGTTGCGAAAACCTAAGGAGGAGACGAGAAGCAGAGCAAAGAACCGTCACCAGACCCTCCCCCGAGTATATAAAGACCAAGGCGAGACCCGTTCAACGTTTCGCCCGGAACCGCCGCGGGATTCAAAGACCCAAAGCGAAACGGCCGTTCCTCGAACGGCTCGCGCACGCGCAACGGCCACCTCGCGAACCGCCCACTCCGTCGCATTAACTCCGCGGCACGACAGGCGGCGCCTCTGGCAGGAGAAGCGAGCGAAGCTTCGCCTTCGCCATAATGACCGCGTCAAAAAAGGTACGCCGCGTCGTTCGACTTTGTATCCTTTTCCTTTTCCTCTTTCTCTCTCTTACAACAGGGACCGGGAAAGGGGGATACCCCAAAAAGGATCCTTCTCCGTGAAGGGAACAGGCTCCGAGCCTCCCTACTGATCAGAGGTTCGAAGGCTGGCCCCTTGGAGGGGTTTAACAGTCGCCTCAGAGCGCGTGGGCTCCACACCCACTACTAGTCAGAGGTTCGAAGGCCGGCCCCTCGGAAGGGTTCAACGGCCGCCTCAGGCTACTCGGGCTCCGTGCCCACTACTGATCAGGGGTTCGTAGGCTGGCCCTCGAAAGGTTCACAGCCGCCTCAGACACGGAGCGAGGGATGACCATGGGTACGTTCGATACATAACCAAGGCTCGGGCTACGCTCCCGAGGTACCCTAGGACATTTCCGAGACCAGCTGGAACGATCTTGTAACGGAATCCCATCAGAGAGAGGCGTCGAGCCCTCGGACTCCGTCGACAGGGACCGGGTCTGGCAGATCACCCGCAGGTACTTTTGGGCGCGCCTCTGGGCCTCTAGCCGACCCCTAACAAATCGGGGACGGACGTTCGCTCGGATTACCCGCCAGCAGCTCACCGGAGACACCATGTTCGACGCCCTCCGAGGAAAACATGGCGCTTTGCCCCCTCCTCCTTGCGGAAAGGCGACGCAGGGGCGTATGTAAAAAAGTCAAGTCTGTCCCTGACCGTCCTCTCGCCCTGTGCAGAGGCTCGGGGGCTGCTCTCGCAAACCCGGCTCCGGCCAAATCATTGACAGCGTCAACATACTAGCCCGAGAACTTGGGACCCGACCGTGCACCCGGGCTACGGCGAGCTCGCATGAGGGAACGACCAGACCAGCCGAAGCATTGCGCGAGGCATTAAGACCTCGGAGGAGTCAAACCACTCCTCCGAGGCCTCGGAGGCTACACCCGGCGGGTGCGCTCGCGCGCACCCACCGGAACAAAACGCAACCGAGAAAGGCTGGTCCCCTTGCAAAAAAGTACGACAAAAGCCTCCAAGCGAGTGTTAACACTCCCTTCGAGGCTCGGGGGCTACTGTCGGGGACCATAATTAGGGGTACCCTCAAGACTCCTATATCTCAGCTGGTAACCCCCATCAGCACAAAGCTGCAAAGGCCTGATGGGTGCGACTAAGTCAGGGATCGGTCCATTCGAGGGACTCGATCACGCCTCGCCCGAGCCTAGCCTCGGGCAAGGGCAGCCGACCCCGGAGGATCTCCGTCTCGCCCGAGGCCCCCCTCCAGCGACGAACAAACTTCTGGCTCGCCCGAGGCCAAGTCTTCACCAAGAAGCAACCCTGGCCAAATCGCCATGCCAACCGACCAAATCGCAGGGGCATTTAATGCAAAGGCGGCCTGGCACCTTTATCCTGACGCACGTCCTCCAGTCGACGGAGCCGAAGTGACCGCAGTCACTTCGCCGCTCCACTGACCGGCCTGACAGAAGGACAGCGCCGCCTGCGCCGCTCCGACTGCTGTACCACTCGACAGAGTGAGGCTGACAGGCAGTCAGGCCCGGCCTCAGGCACCATAGGAAACTCCGCTCCGCCCGACCTAGGGCTCGGACTCGGGCTCAGCCCCGGAAGACGGCGAACTCCACTCTGCCCGACCCAGGGCTCGGACTTGGGCTCAGCCCCGGAAGACGGCGAACTCCGCTCCGCCCGACCCAGGGCTCGGACTTGGGCTCAGCCCCGGAAGACGGCGAACTCCGCTCCGCCCGACCCAGGGCTCGGACTTGGGCTCAGCCCCAGAAGACGACGAACTCCGCTCCGCCCGACCCAGGGCTCGGACTTGGGCTCAGCCTCGGAAGACGGCGAACTCCGCTCCGCCCGACCCAGGGCTCTGACTTGGGCTCAGCCCCAGAAGACGACGAACTCCGCTCCGCCCGACCCAGGGCTCGGACTTGGGCTCAGCCCCGGAAGACGGCGAACTCCGCTCCGCCCGACCCAGGGCTCTGACTTGGGCTCAGCCCCAGAAGACGACGAACTCCGCTTCGCCCGACCCCAGGGCTCGGACTTGGGCTCAGCCCCCGAAGACGACGAACTCCGCTTCGCCCGACCCCAGGGCTCGGACTTAGCCCTGGCTTCAGCCAACGGTCTCCGCCTCGCCCGACCCAGGGGCTCGGACTCGACCTCGGCCACGCAAGACAGACTCGACCTCAACCTCGGAGGAGCCTCCACATCGCCCAACCTAGGGCGCGGACCGACCACGTCAACAGGAGGCGCCATCATTACCCTACCCCAAGCTGACTCAGGCTACGGGGAACAAGACCGGCGTCCCATCTGGCTCGCTCCGCCAGACAAGTAATCATGGCACCCCGCACGCTCTATGACGACGGCGGCTCTCAGCCCCCTTACGGAAGCAAGAGGACGTCAGCAAGGACTCAACAGCCCCGACAGTTGTCCTTCCGCCAGGCTCCAGCGCTCCTCCGATGGCCACGACACCACATGAACCGGGTGCCAAAACCCCTCTGACTGCCACGATGGCATGTACTTAGGGCACTAGTTCTCCTCCGCTAGACACATAGCACTCTGCTACACCCCCATTGTACACCTGGATCCTCTCCTTACGCCTATAAAAGGAAGGACCAGGGCCCTCTTACAGAGGGTTGGCCGCGCGGGGAAGAGGACGGGACAGGCGCTCGCGTGAGGCCGCTCGCTCCCTCTCCCGCGTGGACGCTTGTAACCCCCTACAGCAAGCGCACCCGACCTGGGCGCGGGACAAACACGAAGGCTGCGGGATTTCCACCTCTCTCTCTCGCTCCGGCTGCCTTTTCTTCCCCCCTTCGCGCTCCGTCTCGCGCCGACCCATCTGGGCTGGGGCACGCGGCGACATTTTCACTCGTCGGCCCAGGGACCCCCCCGGTCTCGAAACGCCGACAATATATATATATATATATATATATATATGAAAAGGGTTTTAGTGTTTTTGCTCTAGTTATATATATCTTTGGGGTTCCTTTTTTATTGAAGGAACAAGAATCTACTTAATGTAGTAGGTTATTTGGCTTGGAACGATTACCATCATCACCGCATTCTAGTATTTGTGCGTTGGTTGCATGTCCTTATCATTTTATGCATTGGACACACATCATGTATTGATGTCTCATGGATTGAATATATATAGATGTGATTTTCGGCCATCGTGTCGTTGAATTATGCGTGGATGTCAGCCATGGTGCTGATACATTTATTTGCAAGATTTTGAAACATCCCCGTGCAGGGGAGGTGTTGCTGAAATTTTCTATTGATAGGCTTCTATTAGAGGATGGAGGACCATGAGTGGATGTACACGGGTCGTAGAGGAAGGAACGATATCACTCCTGAATGGATTAGAAAGACCGATGATTTCGTGGAACGGGCATATGGCGAAGCTGCTAAAGGAGCAAGTCTAGTCCCATGGTGCAGCAAATGTGCCAACCGAAAAAGAAAACCAAAGAAGACGATGGTAGAACATATTTGGAAGAATGGATTTACGCCGGGCTATACTCGGTGGATCTTTCATGGTAAAGTGCATCGTACGAGAGAGGAGGTGCTGAGGCAACACGTCGAGGATTATGATGCCGATGCGGGGGTAGCGGATATGTTGAACGACTATCACGAGGCACAGTACACAGGAGGATGTACGGATGACGAGCCAGAGCTGACTGCAAAGGTGTTCTATGACATGTTTGACGCGGCACAGAAGCCCCTTCACGGCCAGACAAAGCTTTCTCAACTGGATGCAATTGGGCGTGTAATGGCATTCAAGTCGCAGTACAACATGAGTCGAGACGCATTCGATGGCTTGTTGACGGTTATTGGGAGCCTGCTTCCGGATGATCACATTCTGCCAAAGAGCATGTACGAGGCATAGAAACTCCTTCGTGCACTCAAGATGACGTATGAGCAGATACATGCTTGTCTAAAGGGTTGCGTGCTATTTAGGAAAGAATACGCGGAGGCAAAGTACTGTCCCAAGTGTAAATCGTCTAGGTTCATGGAGGTAGATTCTGGTGATGGACAGAAGAGGCAGCTCGACATACCCTTGACAATCCTACGACACCTTCCGTTGATACCGAGGATCCAACGTCTATACATGACCGAGGAATCCGCAAAACAGATGACATGGCACAAAAATGGAAAACGATACAATCCTGACAAGATGGTGCACACATCCGATGGTGAAGCATGGAAACACTTTGATGCCATTCACCGTGAGAAAGCGAAAGAGGCTCGTAATATACGTGTTGCGCTGGCCACAGATGGCTTCAATCCCTATGGAATGAGCGTTGCCCCGTACACATGTTGGCCTGTGTTTGTTATCCCAATCAATCTCCCCCCGCTGGTGTGTGCTTTCAAAGGCAGAATATATTTGTGTCGTTGATAATTCCCGGACACCTAGGGAATAAAATGGGCGTGTACATGGAGCCTTTGATCGATGAATTGGTACGTGCCTGGGAGGAAGGTGTATGGACGTATGACCGAGATACGAAGACAAACATCAGAATGCATGTTTGGTACCAGTACTCCATGCATGACTTACCGGCGTATGGGCTATTCTGTGCCTAGTGTGTTCACAGTAAGTTCCCATGCCCAGTTTGCAAGGAAGCTCTTAGGTTCATTTGGTTGAAAAAGGGTGGCAAATATTCGTCCTTCGATAAACATCGACAATTTCTCCCTCCTGACCATCCATTCCGCCTGGACATCAAGAACTTTACGAAAGGTGTCGTAGTGATAGATCGCCCACCTGCAACGATGACTGGTGCCGAAATTTGTCAACAGATAGATGGGCTTGTGGCCAATACAGAAGGTGGTTTTGTGGGATATGGTGAGCAGCATATGTGGACACATAAGTCGGGCTTGACTCGGCTCCCCTATTATGACGACCTGCTCCTTCCACACAACATTGACGTGATGCACACTAAAAAGAATGTTGCCGAGGCACTTTGGGCAACAATTATGGACATTCCTGATAAGTCAGAGGATAACATAAAGGCAAGAGTGGATCTGGCAGCGTTATGTGATAGACCAAACCAAGAGATGAAGCCGCCAAGTGGTGGAAAGACATGGAGAAGGCCTAAGGTCGATTTCTTCCTAAGCAGGGCCTAGAGGAAGGAAGTACTTCAGTGGATCAAGATGTTGATGTTCCCTGATGGGTATGCAGCTAACCTGAGTAGGGGGTGAACTTATCTACTATGTGAGTCTTAGGGATGAAGAGTCATGACTTCCACATATGGATTGAACAGATTCTTCCTACGATGGTTCGAGGCTATGTCCCTGAGCATGTCTGGCTAGACCTTTCAGAGTTGAGCTATTTCCTCCGTCAGCTTTGTGCAAAAGAGTTATCTCAGACCGTGGTTGCAGACTTGGAAAGATTGGCACCTGTGTTACTGTGTAAGCTTGAGAAGATATTTCCACCCGGCTTCTTCAATCTAATGCAGCATTTGATTCTTCATCTCCCCTATGAGGCACAAATGGGGGGGCCCGTGCAGGGACATTGGTGCTATCCAATCGAGAGATGTCTAAAGACTATTCGAAAGAAATGTAGAAATAAATGCAAAATCGAGGCTTCCATTGCAGAGGCATACATTCAAGAGGAGGTGTCAAACTTCACAACAACTTACTATGGTGACAAACTGCCGAGCGTGCATAATCCACCCCTCGTTACAATGATGGCAGCAATGAATCGAACCTCAGCATATTTCGAGGCCAACTCGGAAGCGCAAGTGGCTCAACCACCAAGACCCTGACATATAAAGAGTGGTGACATATCATGCTATATGTATTGACCAACCTTGAAGAGGTGACGCCGTACATGGAACAATTTTATCATGAATTCTGGCGTCGATCAAGGGACCCCATTCCACAGGAATATGACACTCTTCTTAGAAAGGGTGCGAGAAATGGATTGCCCGATTTCATTTCCTGGTTCAAACGTAAGGTATGTGCTTTGTTTGTCAAAGAGATTCATCTATGAACTCAATTTAGTGTCTTTTAACTTGTGAATACTTGCAGGGCCAAAGAGATCCATCTGAGTGTCGACTTGAGACAAGTAGCCAACGGCTTTGCTTATAGGGTCAAGAAATATTCTGGGTATGATGTCAATGGATACTATTTTCGCACAACAAACTACGACCAAAGTCGGCCCAATCGGAAAACAACGTGTTCTGGAGTCTTTACGCCCGGCCTTGACGATGTCGATTATTTTGGACGAATCGAAGAAATATATGAACTCAATTTTTATGGTTCCAAACCTCTTACTCCAGTGATATTCAAATGTCATTGGTTTGACCCTCAAGTGACGAGACGGACACATTCTAATCTTGGGATAGTCGAAATTTGACAAGATTACACCTTACCAGGAGACGATGTCTATATCGTGGCCCAACAGGCCACACAAGTGTATTATCTCCCATATGCGTGCCAAACGAAAGAACATCTTAAGGGTTGGGATGTTGTGTATAAGGTATCGCCGCACGAGAGATTACCTGTTCCTAACGATGAAGATTATAACTTAGACCCGGACACATATGATGGAGAGTTCTTCCAAGAAGATGGGCTAGAAGGGCGATTTGAGATAGACTTAACCGAAGCTATAGGAATGGACATAGATATTGAAATGGTTATTGATGAGGAGGATGATGAGGTGCAAAATTATAATGACTTAGTAATCCTTGAAGGCAATGACATTAATGACGAACTTGCACCTTCAGATGGTGTTGACTATGAAATGGTTGATAGTGATGATGAGAGTTATGATCCGGCTAACCCCGACACATATGAAGATTATTTTTAATCGATGTAATGCTATATGACTTTTTTTATTTCACACTTGTTTTTAAAAACATCTTTGTATATGTGCTTATTTGTTTACTCTTAATTGCAGGTTGTTGGACAAATATGGTGGGCGGTTGGCTGAGGAGGAGGAGGGGGAGGAGGAGCAGGACGGCGGACGAGGCAGAGCAGGACGAGGCACAGCAGGCGGTGCAGCAGGACGACCTTGCCCAGCAGTAGGCGGCGCAGCAGGACGACGACGACCAGCAGTAGGACGACGACGAAGCTCAGCATGCCGCCTCAGGTTCTGGCGCCTCAGGTTTGAGGAGCGTCTACCGGCAAGGTCCCGCGAGTCTCCCTCCGCGTCCCATAATTCAGGACAGGCGGTCGCTGATTCGGCCAGATGGGGAGAGGCATTTAACTTTATGTTCTTCATTCTTGTTCATATTATGTGTTCAAAATCATAATATAAACTAATATTTTTTATTTATCACTTAGACAGGTCTTGGACGGTTGTGGACAATGTTGGGGGTCATCGTCGCAACCCCAATGGCATCCTCGGCCTGTTGTGCAGGGAACACTTCCCTAGACTGGTTGAGTACGCCGGAGCGGGCCCAGCCTACAGCTTCGACCACTACGTCGTCGCCCCCGATGTAGTAGACCGGGACGGTCGGGAATTCAATAATAAGGCAGAGCGGGTGAAGCAAGAGTTATGGGTAAGTCTTAGTATAATGTAAAATATGTCGCATTCGTTGCACATTCTTGAAATATTGTATGGATACATCGTTTTTGTATGCAGGATTTCTTCATATGCGAGGCTAGATACGAGGCTAGGGCGGATGTGGTGGCCACCACGAGCTGTAAGAAGCTCGTCGTGGACATGCACTATGAGGCTCGAATCCAGGCCATCGTCAGCTACCACGGCTCCGTCCTTGGGGAGAAGGTGACCAAGCAGCAAGCCTGAACCATGTCGTTGACTAGAGACCAGTACCTGCAGGTAAAGTCATGCATGTTTGGTACCAGTACTCCATGCATGAATTTAATTTTATCTTCTGATATGCAGTGTACGTGTTTACTTTGTAGATGATTCCATATTGGTGCGCCGCACATCCTCGGTGCTAGGAGCAGATGGTGGATAGGTGGTGCTCGCCTGAGTGGGACGAGGCGCACAACGCTAGCCGAGAACGACGTATGATGATGCAAGGTCCCTCCCACCACCAAGGCAGCCGGAGCCTAGGCCAATATGCAGAAGCATGGGTACGCCATCTTTTTTATTTAGGTATATAGCATTGGATTAGATTTTATTTCTAACTATCTCGTTGGTTTTCTTGCAGTCGGCGTCACATGGTGGCCGACCTTGCTCCATCTTCTCAACCTATGCTATGGCCCATAAGGGCAAGGCGACGTCCGACGTCACCTACAACCCGGATGACGGGCCCGAGGCGTATAGCAACCCCGCCATCTACAGCCGCCTTCATGACTACACCGCCATGGCGCAGGAGGTCCATGGCCCAGAATATGATCCGAGCACCGAGCAGATCAACCCCAATGTCCTCATGAGGGTCGGAGGAGGCAAGAGACATGGGCGGTACTGGATTGCCGACGGGGCAATCAACTCGTCGTCTACTCCCACTCTGTCTTAGGTGCGAGCAAGGAGCACGGGCTCGAGCCAGCCATACGACCTCGACACGACAGCTCACAGCATCGCATACACCAACTCGAGATTAGTGCTTCTATAACTCGTCATTTCGTCATTTCTTGAGTTATATACCTTCTCTTTGAGTTACTATAACATTGGCTTGTTACATTACAGACCCAACTAGAAGAAGAGAGGAGGGAACGTCAAGAGATGGAGGCGAGGATGATGGCGGAGCGGGAGGCCCGCCTAGCAGATCAGCAGAGGATGGCGAAGATGTTCCAATACATGCAAAGCCTTGGCGCCGCATAGGGTTTCGCTCTGCCACCTCTATTGTTCCCTACAATTGACCCTGCACTGTTCCATACTCCTGTGAGTATCAAAATTGTAGTTAGATGTTGGTAATGCATCTGGTATAACACATGCAATCTCTTCTCTATGCAGGGCCAATCTGGGGCGGCATCCAACAACCCTTATGAAGTGTGCAGCCCATCGCAGCACCAGTCCAACTGCCCCCTCGATGAGAGTTATGTTTTTAGTGTTTAGACTTCAAAACTTATGTTGAATACTTATGGCAGAGCTTGAGACTTATGTGTTGATACTTATGTTTGTGTTGAGAACTTGTATATTAATGTTTGTGTTGGATATTTATGTCTGTGATGATATCTGTGATGTATATATGTGATATATGTGATGATATATGTGATGTATCTTTTTTTTGTTTGGATGGAATAGAAAAATAAATTAAAAAGGTGTGTACTGGTCACTTTGCCGAGTGTTACACTCGACAAAGAGGTGCTTTGCCGAGTGTCAGGACCATAGCACTCGGCAAAGAACCAAGACCTGTGCATCGGTATAGCTTCTTTATCGAGTGTGGTTGCCCTGGCACTCGGCAAAGAACCTGACAAAGGGTCTCGCCGACGGATTCTTTGCCGAGTGCTGGCTGTAGACACTCGGCAAACAAGTAACTACTTTGCCGAGTGTATTAAGAGACACTCGGCAAAGACGCCGTCTCCGTCACTCCAGCGCCGTGACGGCGGCTTTTCTTTGCCGAGTGTTAACTGACACTCGGTAAAGTCTGTGCCGAGTGCCCGAGAAAAAGTACTCGGCAAAGAAGCCTTTGCCGATGTACTGTTCGTCGAGCCCTCTTTGCCGAGCGCGACACTCGGCAAAGACTTTGTCGAGTGTTTCAAGCACTTGGCAAAGTGGCCGATTCCGGTAGTGGGAGGCGGTGGTAGGAGGCGTGGGGGGGCACACGACAATGGTAAAATGGTGGCGGCTGGGAGCACCGCGGACCGCGTGCTTGCGAGCGAACAAAAAGAGAAAGACGGCGAGGATATTTTTCATCGGTTGGGTAGTGATAGCTGAAAATAACATTAATTTTAGTGGCACGTCCAGTAACCACTGAAAATTATGCTAATTTTGGCGGCCTGCAAAAACAACGGTTGTCTGTGCAGGGCGTCGAAAATGAGCTCCTGTTGTGTTTAGTCGAGCTAATAGGTTGGTTGGTTAATCCTACTAGTGATTCTGCATGCGTCAAGTGGAGACAGTGGACTACACTAAGAGTGTGTTTGGTTTGGGGAATAAAGTGATCCATCTTCTTCTCACTCCTCACTTTTTTGTTTGGTTTGTGGAATAGAATGGGTTGATCCATCACCACCACATTCCTCATAAGTTAATAATTAGTATATATATGAGGAGTGGATTGATTCCACCAAAATTAATGGAATGAACTTATAATGCATCACCTCATAAAGCATAGAGTGACTCCACAAACCAAACACACCATAAAAGTATAAGGGGGCAATATTATCTTTTGCCAAATTTTATGTACCCCAATCCGGCTAATAAACTAATTAGTTTGAGCGGATAAGAGTTATCTATAGAGGAGGAGGCCCTTAAACTTAAGTGCGTGAGTGACAGGCTTAATTGGTGGTTATATATACTAGTGAATAAATTAGTATACGAATTGGTTGGCACCAACAATGATGAAAGAAAGAAGGCAGAATGTGAAAATAATCACACAACTCAAGCTAGCCATTAATTGAAGTCGATGGATGGAGGACTTGATGAAGCAACAAACACAGATCGCACCGCAACGTACGGTTTGGCATCTGCATCCGGGCAGCAATTAAAGATGCACACAAGTTACGCATGCATGGCGACGATAGATAGATAGATAGATAGATATGGATCCCATGCATTTTTGATTAATTAATGAATTCAGCCACCAAAGCTGCCTGGAGGTTGATTGGTCGTCACAAGCTGCTTGCTGTACCAAAATTTAATTAAAGGTAGCAAGCAACACACCACCACCACCACCTAATATTCATTTCATTTCACAGCTGCGCTTTATTTGCTATAGTAGCTAGCGGTGGAAGAAGAAGAAGCAATCTATAAGCTAGTACATAGTACTCCTACTACGGTAGTAACCAGTGGCGGCCCTGAGATATTAGAGGCCCGGGGCAAGGCTTAAATAGAGGCCCATACAATTATTTTTTAATGTATAAAAATATTAATATAAGTACTTAAGAGCCATTTAAAAACATTCATATCAATATAAACATTCGATAAATTTTGTTCTTCTTCAATATTACCATTTTTAGTAGGAGATGAATTAAATTTAGGCTCATGATCATTCACACCATGTTATCTCGCGTTGTTGTGACGTACAATCACGAGCTCTTACCTCTCATACGAGTAGAACCAATTAGTTAAAAATTGAGTTTTTTAAGCGTGTGCCCTCAGTTTTGCTGGTGTACTCACTTTTATCCTTAGTCGTGTTTTTTCTCGGTTTAGTGCTTCTGTTGTATAGCATGTTCTATAGCACTGGAAGGACAAAACTAAAAAAACACAACTAAAGATAAAAGTAAGAACACCAACAAAACTAAGGGCAACAAAGTGTATATATATATATATATATATATATATATATATATATATATATATATATATATATATATATATATATATATATATATATATATATATATATATGCGTCGAATGGGTGGGGCCCTCGGAGATGAGGGGCCCGGTGCGGCCGCCCCGTTCGCCCGCCCTCAGGGCCGGCGCTGGTAGTAACAACATTCTTGGATCCAATCCATCGACGTTAACATGCATAAAAAAAGAAAAGACTACTAGAAAAGGGCAGCAGCAATTAATTAACTAAAACACACAAGAGCTATAGCTGCTAGCTAGCTTAATTAGCTAATATAATACTAATAATATATGTGATGCGTTACTGCCGGCCGGCTGGCAGCTTGCCGTTGCCGCCGCGGAGGAAGTGCAGCAGCACGGGGCTCTTGCACCGCGGGCACTTGGGCTGCTGCTCCTCCCCGGACACCATCACGTACATGAGGCACTGCGGGCACCCCACCACCACCATCGGCTTCGGCGCCACCGCCTGCTGTACCTCGTCCTCCGCGTCCGACGACACGCACGAGCTCGCCGGCGACTCGGCCGCCGACCCGCCGCCGGACATCGTCGTCGTCGGCCTCTTGCCCTGCTCGCTCATGCACGCACGGTTACCTAGCTACCTAGCCAGCCAGTCACAGAAGACGGGGATTTTGTTGTGAAAGGATGGTGCAGCTCCAGACCACTATATATATAGTGCAGAGCTGTGCTACTACGTACTGCGGTGTGACTTGCGTTGCAGCCCCGGACCAAAGGCTAAAGTTTAAAATATATATAGGGATTGTTGGCTAAAGTTAAAATAGTTTAACTAAATCATATTATTCATATATATGTACTTGTGCTTTCGTGCCCTCCTTTTCAAATAAATAATATTCCCATGCAAGCATTGTATATTGTATCTTCCACACTAGTCTTTATTCATATTGTACAACCTCCAGATTCATACGAGCTACTACTTCCTAACATTAATTACCTTTCACGAGATAACTTGTTCCTTACAGTAATTACTAATTAACACCACCCGGCCTCTAGCATTTTAGCTATACAACTTGCTGGGAACTTGTTCTCAAATGCTATGAGTTAAGAACAAGGCAACACAGAAAAATATTAATTATAAAGTCCTTCGTCCTTCGAAGCATTATTTCCCTTAGGATATAATGATTTCCGGACGAATGTTATGAAGGACATACCTTCATAGACATAACGTACAATGACATAGAACGAATCATAAAGAATACCAAAGATAACATAGATAGTTATATCATTATCAATTTATCTTTATTATAAAGAAACAGGAATAATATCAAATTACAAATGTACCTTCAGCTTGGAAGGGAATGAAAGTACAGGTGTGACGCACGAGCAAATGCCAAATCAGCGTGAACAGTACGGGGGTACTGTTCACCTATTTATAGACACAGGACACAGCCTATGCAAAATTACATTTATGCCCTTTACATTTGATAATGATTCTATAGTAATCTATCGAGGTCTGAATAGCCTTTTCATCTTTAAGTCGGTTTCATTTTTTGCCACCACGCCGAAGCTTTCCTGCTCACACCTTCGGCGCTGTATCAACCTTCGTATTACTCTGGTCTGTTGTGGTACCGACTTGAGTCCGAAGATACCTGTTCACACATTATACTCCAGAAATACTGTTAAATCCTGTTTTTGAGGACCTTCGTAAGCCGAAGGCCCCCAACAGTAGCCCCTCGCAATATTAATTTGTTTAAAATAATAAATTTAGATTGCGACATGGACGAAGGCTTTGCGCCGAAGGTCCGAAAAAACACCTTCCCTTTGCTAGAATAGCAACATTCACTGACAAGCGGGGTCTTTCAATTTTCAACGCACTGGGCGTATAAATACGGTCATACCGCAAACTCATTTGGCACGCTCTCTTGCCATCTGCTCCCGCTCACTCAATTTTTAGCTCTTGTGCACTAAGATTTGCTGAGTTTTTAGTTTTGAAGCTTCGGCTTTGAAAATAGTTTTTTAGTGTTTCCGAAGATGTCTGAAGATAAGAAGGCTGTTGCTGAGATGAAGCTGAGTCTCGACGAAGAGAAAAACTTGGGGTTTCTTATAGCGATGTCGAAGACCAATACAGAAAAAATCACCAAGGAAATTCTAGAAGGTTTGTCTGAGGATACTGGTGACAGCAACAGTTATGATGTGGACAGCGGTGGTGAAGACTCCGAAGATCGTCCCTGGCGACCAAGCCATTCAGTTTATGGTAAATCAACTATCAAAGAGAATCATCTTGTCAACATGAGAGGAAGGTATTTCCGGGATTTGTCCGTTGTGAGGGCCGACGAAGGGGAGAAGACTTGTCCACACCCTGAAGAGAATGAAGTCGTAGTGTACCGAAGCTTTTTGAAAGCTGGGCTGCGATTTCCCTTGAGCAGCTTCGTCGTGGAGGTGCTGAAAATTTTTGAAGTCTATCTTCATCAACTTACCCCCGAAGCAATTATAAGGCTGAATATCTTCGTATGGGCCGTGAGGAGCCAAGGTCTAGAACCTGATGCGAAAAGTTTCTGCAACATACACGAATTATCATACGAGACAAAACCTTGGGGTAAGGAACAATATCACAATAACTTTGGCTGCTACAATTTCGTTTCTCGGTCTGGGTCAAGCTGTCCGGTGCCAACCTTTCGGAAGAGATGGCCCGACGACTGGATGACAGAATGGTTTTATGTGAAAAATGATCTGAAAGCACGAGAAGATATCAAAGGTATAGTTATGCGCCCTATTTGGCAAAGCTTCGGCTTGCGGAGGCCGAAGGTTGAAATGAACGAAGCTGCCGAAGAATGCCAGAGAGCCTTCGGAGTTATTTGTTCTTTTATTGGAACGAGAGATTTAGTCCAAGAGCATATTGCCTTCAGAGTATGGCCGCTTGCAGAAAAATGGGAAATGCCGCAAGAGACCATAAAGGAGGCTGACGAAGGTGGTCTTATCAGGCTGAAGTATACTTTCAAGTTTGGAGATAAATTCGTTGAGCCAGATGATGACTGGCTAAAAAGCATTGAAAATTTAAGTGATGAGCTACTTGGGGTTTATTCGAAGGCTGAGGATACTGCATTGTCAGCAGCCTTCTGAGGACGAAAAAAGAAAAGATTGAACAGGGTGTTTGACGCAATCGGGTTTGTCTACTGTTGGGGGCCTTCGGCTTACGAAGGTCCTCAAAAACAGGATTTAACAGTATTTCTGGAGTATAATTTGTGAACAGGTATCTTCGGACTCAAGTCGGTATCACAGCAGACCAGAATAATACGAAGGTTAATACAACGCCGAAGGTGTGAGCAGGAAAGCTTCGGCGTGGTGGCAAAAAATGAAACCGACTTAAAGATGAAAAGGCTATTCAGACCTCGATAGATTACTATAGAATCATTATCAAATGTAAAAGGCATAAATGTAATTTTGCATAGGCTGTGTCCTGTGTCTATAAATAGGTGAACAGTACCCCCGTACTGTTCACGCTGATTAGGCATTCGCTTTTGCGTCACGCTTGTACTTTCATCTCCTTCAAGTTGAAGGTACATTTGTAATTCGACGTTATTTCTGTTTATACATAATAATAATATACAATTGTCTATATTATTCTTTATATTCTTTATAGTTCATCCTTCGTTACTGTGTAATGAATTTATGAAGGTTCACCCTTCATAACCTTCGTCCGAAAACCATTATATCCTGAGGGGAATAATGCTTCGAAGGACGAAGGACTTTACCGATTAACATTTTCTATGTTGCCTTGTTCTTAACTCATAGCATTTGAGAACAAGTCCCCAACATCTACCCTGACTATCGTTATCCCGTTCGAGGGCAAAAAAGAAAAAACACAACCTCTGCGAAAGAAGAAGCTGCAACTGCTCCTAGCGAGCCAGAACCGAAAAGAAAGAGGATAAAGGTCCTCACACATCGGCCACGCTATATTGAACCAGCTTCGGTGCCTGAGTTTACCGGGGAAACTTCTTCGGCCACCGAAGCTGAAGAACCAACCGAGCCAACCTTGCTGCTAGAAGTCGCAGAAACGGCCGAAGCGCCAACAAGGATAGAATTGGAAGAACCGAAGATTTTGTTACCAGAAACGAAAGAGGAGGCCGAAGCGCCATCCACAGAAAAAATGGAAGAAGTAAAAGAAGCAACTGAGGGATCAAAAACATCAGAAGTGTTGAGTCCTGCAGCAAATATTGAGACAGTAAAAAACCAAAAGGTGACAGCAGTGACTCCGAAAAGGAAGAGAATGGTCAATGTACTAGATGTTCTGGAGACAATTAAATCTTCAAGCACACCTCCGAAGAAGACTGTTGCCATTCCCGAAGCAAAAACTGAAATTTCTGATACTAAAGCTCCAGATCAAGAAACTGAAGCCGAAGCTGGGTCCTCAGAACCCACAAAGATAAAATCCCTGGAAATCGAGGAAGAAAAAATAACAGAGCCAACTTTTGTTGAAGAAATCAGTGTTGTTGCCCCCGAAGCATCCCCCAAAGTCCTTGATTATATTGTTCGCCATGCTTCGGGGAAACAATTATCAGAAAAAGAAAAACAAGAGGCCCAGCTTTACGCCCAAAAACTGAAGTATCCAAAGGGGGCGTTAATATTCAATGGCAGTGGAGAAGAAGACTTTTTGTGTTGTCTCCCTGACAGCAAGGAGATCTCTGTCTGTCGGGAGATGAGCAAGAGCTTCGGATTCCCAACACTGGAGGACGGGCTTTCAGTGCTATCGAAAAACGATTTGGCCGACAGCCTAGCATATAATAGCTTAAAGGTGCAATAAATGGGATCTTTATAATTTTTGTTGAGACTAAAATTTTCGTTTGCTTAAATCTATTGACGCACAGACATTTTTCTTTGCAGGGTCTAATACTTAGCAATGCCCTCAGAGCCCAAAAAGATGCTGAAGATAAAGGGTGCGCTGTAGCTCTGAGTAACCTTCGTTCCGAAGTAATTGAACTGAGGAACGAAGGTCTCGAAAAGGATAAAATATTACATTCATTGATAAGTAGAATAAAAGAAAACGAAGCTACTTTTAAAAGTCAAGCTGAGGCTCAGAAGCATGAAATTGAAGATCTTCGGAAATAACTGGCCAGAGCCAAAGAAGAACGCATACTTGAGGAGACGAAGCGAGAACTCAGCGACCAATGGGCAAATCATTTAGAGGGAACTGTTGAAGAGCTTCGTTCGTTCAAGAAAAGATGCTATATCAAATCTATAGAATGTGTTAAGAAATTAAAAGCTAGCTTCGCCAGTGTCGGCGCATTCTCGAGCGAGGAAAACTTTACAAGAGGTAACCCCGAAGGTCCCATCGAATGGATCGATCACGAAGCTGAGGCCTTCGAAGAAATTTTAAATAGCCGCGGAGACATATGTGCTTTCTCGGGTGCCAGGGGAATTGCCACCATTTTAGAGAAAAAGGGTTGCGAGCATATAAAGATTTTAGCGCAATCTGAAGCTGCCTTGTCCTTCGAAGATGCAAGGGATCCTTCGGCCGAAGCTAGCATGGTTGGTGGAAAAATTTTCACCGATATCTGGGATAATGGTGGCCGAGAAATGGCCCGAGAAATTATTCAAAAAAGCGAAAAGGGCATTCACGATGCTAGAGAAGTAGCTGAGGCTGCTGAGAAGAGCGCAGAGCCCGAAGGGCAATTAGGTATTAACAAATAGTTTTTATTGTGTTGTAATTTTTGGTTTTAAGCTTCGTTTGCAATTTGTAATAGCAATGTAGTCGTATCCTGTCCTACTTCAGATCCTGCTAAAGCGTCTCCGGGCCCTCAGCCGAAAGGAGACGACGAAATTAAAAAGATGGATGAAGCTATTTTGGACGAAGTCGTCAATCGGCTCTTGAATGAGGCTGCAGAAGTTGTTCTGAGAGAAGATTAAATACTATTGTAAATTAAACTTCTGAAATGTAATATGTGTGACATCTTGTAGCCCTGAATGTAATATACCATTTTTTATTGTTTAATTCTTTACGATGCATGAAATTTTACATACGTACCGTTTTTGAGTCTTTGACGAAAAAACACCTTCCCTTCTTTTCATGCTTCGTGAAGAATAATTTTCATTTGTCATAACAATATTCGTAGTGCTCTGATGAATAATATCCAAGCTTCGTGAAAATGTTCTCCGAAGCTACACTTCCGAAGATCAATAGTGTATCTGCTGGCAACTTAGCATGATCTTTCCCTTTCAAAACATCCTTCCGAAAATCGATGTTATGTCCCCTTCTTGTGCCATATGCAGCATGATGTATGATGCTTATGCTATGCGAAATGATGCGATGATGTTATGTTGTGTAAGATGGTGTTTATTCCGAAGATACACACACATTCCTGCGATAAAACACATAATCTTTTGAATCAGCATTGTCTTTTTACCATAAGCCTCCCTTAGGAGCTTCTTCGCCTTTTACTTCAGCGGAATCAGCGTTTATTTTTCGCTGTAAGCCTCCCTTAGGAGCTTCTTCGCCTTTTACTTTCAGCGGTATTCGCGTTGACTTTTCGCGCTTCGCCTTTTACTTAGGCGGTATCAGCGTTGACTTTTCGCTGTATGCTCTTCATTCCCTTTGGAACGACTTTGGAGCAGAAAACTTACACTGCGCTCCCTTTGGAACGACTTTTTGTGACTTCGGCAAACTTACCCTGCGCTCCTTAGAACGACTTTTTGTTGCTTCGAAGAATTTTCGATAATTCGAAGATACTCTTTGTCACCACAAATCTTTAAACTTTAATAACTTGAGCCTGAGAAGAAAATATATTTTCCTTGTTGCGAACAACGAAACTATTTGCATGAAATCTAAACAATGTTCTTTATTACACAGAAAATAAAACTGAATGAAAAAGACTGCTATTAAGGTAGGATATTTGTCAATAGATGTGCTTTGACTCTGGCACAGTGCTGTTGACTGTGCGAGCTTCGGACTGTTCTCTGAAGTCCCTTTGGTGTGGAGCATATTGGCTCCCTTCTGGCTGCTGGCCTTGTTGCAGCGGTGGTGGAGGCGGAGGCTGTTGCCAGGAAGCTTGAGGTTGACTTGCCGAAGCAACAGAAACTGCAGGGTGATTGCCTACATACTCTGGGACGTAAGGCGAATGATACGAAGCAGTGTGCATGACCTGCTTCGGCTGAGTTTGTTGTGCTGCAGCTTCGGCTATTTCCTTTTGCTTCTGGATGGTAACATGACACATCCTGGTGGTATGGCCTTTGTTCTCACCACAAAACAAGCAAAAGATTCTTCTTGGTTGATCTCCAAATCTTCCGCCGAAGCCCCTGGCGCCTCTGCCTCTTGGAGCTGGTGGTCGGAAGGAACCTTGCTGTTGCCCCGAAGCTTGTGAAGAGCACTGTGGTCTTTGCTGCTGGCTCCCTCTATCATCACTTTGGGTAGAGTTGTGAATTGACCTAACGTGCCTCGGATAGAACCTACCTCCGAAGCCCCTGGTCATTTCAGAAAACCTGAAAGCCTCCTCCCTTCTTTGACGGAAATCATTATCGGCCCGAATATACTCGTCCATCTTTTGGAGCAGCTTCTCCAAAGTTTGAGGGGGCTTCCTAGCAAAGTACTGAGCTGAAGGTCCTGGCCGAAGCCCCTTGATCATGGCCTCAATGACAATTTCGTTTGGCACTGTTGGTGCCTGTGCCCTTAAACGCAAGAACCTCCGGACGTACGCCTGAAGGTATTCTTCGTGATCCTGGGTGCATTGGAATAGAGCTTGAGCAGTGACCGGCTTCGTCTGAAACCCTTGGAAGCTGGTTAACAACAAGTCCTTCAGCTTCTGCCATGAAGTGATCGTTCCTGGTCGAAGGGAGGAATACCAGGTCTGAGCAACACTCCTGACAGCCATAACAAAAGATTTAGCCATGACGGCGGTATTGCCACCATACGAAGATACTGTTGCTTCGTAGCTCATCAAAAACTGCTTCGGGTCTGAATGGCCGTCGAATATGGGAAGCTGGGGCGGCTTGTAGGACGGAGGCCAAGGTGTAGCCTGCAGCTCAGCGGACAGAGGAGAAGCATCATCAAAAGCGAAATTTCCATGATGGAAATTCTCATACCAGTCATCTTCATTGGGGAAACCCTCTTGATGAAGGTCTTGGTGTTGAGGCCTTCGGTTGTGCTCATCCTGAGCAAGATGACGAACTTCTTCGGAGGCTTCGTCTATCTGCCTTTGGAGTTCAGCTAGCCTGGCCATCTTTTCCTTCTTCTTCTGCACCTGTTGATGAAGCATCTCCATGTCTCTGATTTCTTGATCTAACTCATCCTCTAGTGGTGTCGGGCTGACAGCCTTCCTCTTCTGGCTTCGGGCCTCCCGAAGGGAGAGGGTCTCCTGGTTTGGGTCCAGCGGTTGTAGGGCTGCAGCCCCAGTTGCTGAAGCTTTCTTCGGCGCCATAGCGAAGGTTTATGATCGCCGAAGGTGTTCAAAAAACTCAAAGAGTGGAAGTGAGTTCACCGGAGGTGGGCGCCAATGTTGGGGACTTGTTCTCAAATGCTATGAGTTAAGAACAAGACAACACAGAAAAATATTAATTGATAAAGTCCTTCTTCCTTCGAAGCATTATTTCCCTTAGGATATAATGATTTCCGGACGAAGGTTATGAAGGACATACCTTCATAGACATAACATACAATGACAGAGAACGAATCATAAAGAATACCAAGGATAACATAGATAGTTATATCATTATCAATTTATCTTTATTATAAAGAAACAGGAATAATATCAAATTACAAATGTACCTTCAGCTTGGAAGGGAATGAAAGTACAGGTGTGACGCACGAGCAAATGCCAAATCAGCGTGAATAGTACGGGGGTACTGTTCACCTATTTATAGACACAGGACACAGCCTATGCAAAATTACATTTATGCCATTTACATTTGATAATGATTCTATAGTAATCTATCGAGGTCTGAATAACCTTTTCATCTTTAAGTCGGTTTCATTTTTTGCCACCACGCCGAAGCTTTCCTGCTCACACCTTCGGCGTTGTATCAACCTTCGTATTACTCTGGTCTGCTGTGGTACCGACTTGAGTCCGAAGATACATGTTCACACATTATACTCCAGAAATACTGTTAAATCCTGTTTTTGAGGACCTTCGTAAGCCGAAGGCCCCCAACACAACTCTTTACAATATATATATATATATATATATATATATATATATATATATATATATATATATATATATATATATATATATATATGTTTATTTGTGAAAAAGAAAAAAAAGAACATTGATTTCATATAGTATTGCACTGCCACTACAATCAAGAACCCCTTGCACGAATTTATAATGGATTCAGAGACCGGGGGCGACGCAGCTAATAAGCAAAGCATAAATGTAGCACTGTTTTATCTTGAATGTGGGAAGGCAACTTTTGAAGATACCCGGCCGGCCGGCCAGCTCATGGTATCATCACACACACAGCAGGCGGCAGGCATTCAAGTGTCGTCGTCCCGGCTGGTAAATAAAGGCACTCTCAGCTTGGACAGGGGCCGGCCAGCCGGGCGAGCGAGCGATTCCAAGCTGCAGCTAGCTAGCTAGCTCTCGCACTGAGAGCCGGCCTGTGCATTTCATTCAAGCTGCTGCTGTACATACTGAGATCTGGGAGACGCCAAAGTCTTTAAATGAGAGAACAGTCATCATGTATCACTTGATTGGAGTTGTACTTGAGTTTCAAACAGGGAGACGCAGACTGCATGCAATAATTAAAGGAAAAGCCACCAATAATCTACCATGTTTTACCATTGTGTAAATAAAATCAACAGAGTTCACATGCATTCAATAGAAAAAGTAGTCATGCTTAAACTCCTATTCTACCATGTTTAAAATCGCCAGCTAGCTTACCAAAGGAAGATACAAAGTTCGTTCTGCATATGGAGTATACACACACACAACACTAGTGTAAATTAAGTAGGAGTACTGTACTGCCTGCCCAAGCCAAGTGCAGTTACGAGATGCTCGCTCGCTCAATGCCGATGACAGAGCCACAGAGCTGGTATTCAACTCTTGCCCTACAAACCCTCTACTACAGCCTCTACTAGCTATTCTACAGTGGCAGCTGCTAGTTTCTACAGTGGCAGCTAGTTTCTACAGTGGCAGCTGCTGCAGCCGCCTGCTGCTTGTTGCTGTAGGAACAGTGTTTGTTTGCAGCTGCAGCTGGATGAAAATGGCAGCCGAACAAGCTGTCGTGCGCGCCAGAGACCTTAATTTGTTATCACACAAGGTACAATTGGTACAGAACAACACAAAACAAAGCCAAAGAATTGCTTTTTATAACATAATATTGTTAGGAATTAGTTATTTTTTTATATTTCTACTGTCAAGACATGATCAAGGAGGATCACAACTTAGTAGGTTGACTTCAATGTCCACACCGACTAGCTAGGGAGGGCCCCGACTCTTAAATTGGTTCATATGGTTTATCTTTTAAACTAAATCTTTATGACATCTCCCTAGACCCTCCTTTAGCACCGACTAGGGAGTTTATACCGCCTAGTGGTGGTATAAGCTCCCCAGACCCTCCGTGCCTCGGGACATCTAACGGTGTAAGCTCCTTCACGCGCCGACGTGCTTGACAGTGCAAGCCCCAGGAGCCCTTCATGCCCAATGGCACTAGTGATGCCCTAGGGCACCTGATGGTGTAAGCCACACTAAAAAACCTAATGGTGTAAGCCCCAAGACCCTCCACGCTACAGGGCACCCAATACAATGGGCCCTCTCGACCCCTCGCGCCCTAGGACAACCGGTTGTATAAGCCTCTGAGGCCCTCCACGTCCTATGACACCTGACGGTACAACATATTTGTCCAGAATTGTCCAATGGCACTAACAACTTCGAATGACTTCCGAGGAGCCTAGAATTTTGGAGGGCCCCCGATATCCTAAAAGCCATCGAGTAGCCTCTGGACACAAGGGCCACTATATCCCCACGTCTACAAGGGACCCGAACGTCCCAAAGGACATCTAGGGGTATGTCGGTGTTTCGGGTCCAACCGCTCACCCAGGGTTACCCCCAAGGTGCTTTTTAGGAGTAGGGCGGTGTTATTGACTGTAGCTCGATGGTTCGTGCTAGGCGCACGAGAATTAGCAGACAATGATGTACAGGTTCGGGCCGCCTTGAGATGCGTAACACCCTAAGTCCTGGCTGGAATGCTTTATGTGATGGGTTACAGGGGAGCTCTCTAGTGCTGGGAAACGTAGAGAGCGGGGTGGATGGCTAAGTGATGAATGATGTATCTCTCGATCGATCGTCTTGAAGGGGTGCCCCCTAGGCCTTATATACTCGACCGTGGGGCATTACATGTGGATATGATAACAACGTGAGCCGGAATAGTAGTGAACTAACTGAGTCTATCTTCCTATAATTCAGCCGACTCATCCTCGCCCAGTTCCGACGTACGGGGCTCCTACGCGGGAAGGTCGAGTCACTGCTGCAATTACTGCTAGGATGTTGTTGGGCCGTCTGGGCTTGCACCGACCCAGCCTTGTGGTGATTTGTCTCACTGTTCGTTCCTCCCAGGCCCACGAGGGGGATGACCTTACGAATTAAGGGGCCTTTGGGCCTCTCGTGAGGTCTTTTATCCTTCTAGTGGACCCGGGGATATCTGTCCCCCACAAGCCCCCGATCTTTGGGCTGATTTTGAAATAAACGGTCCAAAGATCCCAGGTCCAGCTTGCGGTATTTGATTTTTACTAGGAAATGCTTTTGAAAATGAGTCTGCCGGGCCACTGCTTCAGAATTCTGAGCGATCCGGTTAACACGTCTTCTTTTTATTGTCTTCTCCTGCTATTATTCCTCAAAATATGATGTTCTGTCTTGGGTTTGTGCTTCGAAGGTCAGTATTTTGTACTGTCGAACTGTGAAGTCCATTGGGTGCACCGAAGGTGCACCCAATGGGTGTAGCCCCCGAGCTTTGAGTAGATTTTTGCAGACAATCCACTCAAAGGTCTTCACTCCAGGTATTATCAGAAATCATTTTCATCTTCCACTCGTGTTTTTTCAGAGGTTAGCCTTACATTAACTTTGCCTTGTGCTTTAGAAGTCAGCATTTTGCTTCTTCGGGGATGATGATTCATTGGGTGCACCGAAGGTGCACCCAATGGGTGTAGCCCCCGAGCTTCGAGTGGATTTTTGAAAATAATCCACTCGAAGGTCTTCTTTTCGTGCTTTTTTCTGAGAATTGTCCTTTTCTTTTGTTGGATGCCTTAGAGGTCGGCGTCATGTCGTCAACGTTATGCTTCAGAGGTCAGCATACATTTTTGTTTTTGAAGCCGAGTACACGATCTGCCCATAACTTGCTAGGTCTAGCAATTTATTTGATCTGCAACTGATTGGACGTTCGATAGATGGGTCTTGACTAGTCTTCATGTCATTTCGTGCTTTGATGCTTCTGTTGATTAGACTTGTACCTTATCAGCTATATTTGGCTTTCCTTTGATCCTTGCTGGTATCTCTTTTCTGTCTTGGAGTATTCATTGCGTATACTGCACGGATGTGATAGTTTTGGAAAATATACTGATAATTTCTGGGTGTCACCCCCAATGGGTGTAGGCAAGGGACGACTTGGTACGCTGAGCGTTTAGCAAACTGCTTCTGAGTAGTAACTTGATGTGACCGCGGGTGTAATCATATCACCCGCGCAGTTGACTGGAGTCCCAATGGGTGTCGTGTTATGTGAAACGACGTCAGCCGCCTGACGTGTCTTCAGACGGTTTGAATTGCATATTGAATTTTTGTGATTGTTCGGTGGCCGTGGTAGGAGGTGAGCGGTTGCCTTCTTCTTCTATAAATAGTGCTCTTGCTTCTCCAGTGTTTTCACGCTTCTTGCTACTGCTTTCTGCTTCATTTCCTCTCCTTCCTTCCACTTCCGCCATGGGCAAGAGCAAGAAAGGTGGCAGCTCTTCACATCACTCGGGTGACAAGCGCAAGCGCGAGTCGACTCCTCCCTTGGAGGACTTCGGCGACTCGGAATACTCAGAGGAGGAGTTCTCCTCCGAGTCCGAGGGCTCTCCGGCTCCTGCCTCTCCCCCGGCGTCGTCTGATGACTCAGATGACTCCCAGGGGATCGCGGCGGACGTATGGACCTACATCCGAGCCGTCGAGCGTTCCGGGCTCGAGGGCTCGGATGAGTCGGAGTACTCCTCGGACGAGGAGGATTCCTCCGACTCGTCCGAGGAGGGCGGCGGCGGCGACGGCGGTGACGGCGACGACGACGGAGGCGACGGTGATGGTGGCAGCGGCAGCGGCACGGGCGGCGGCGGTGACGACGGCAGCGGCAGCAAGGGCAGCAACAAGGCTAGTGGCTAGATGCCACTGGTTTTAGATGTTAGTGTAGATTAGTAGTAGAAATAGTATTAGCGAAATAATGTAGTAGTAGCTAGTAGTATAGTTAGTTAAATGTAATGTAGTAGAAGGGAATGCATCATCTCATAATGAGTTGATTTGTAAGTTTGGTGGTACTTCCCGTATAATGAAGAATGGTTTCGACCCCTCTTGTGCGTATTATTCCGCCTTCTTGTTGATCGTCGTTTGTATTGATGCCTACTGCAGAGGTTGTTTTGTAACGCTTAAGTAGCAACTTAGAATTGTTGAGCCGTGCCTCAGACTGCCTTCTTCACGATGCCAGCGCTTTAGTAGTGGTGGCCGAGTGATTATCAGCGATGTCGAGGCCTTTTAAAGGTGATGGCCGAGTGGTAACGGGCCGCGTCAGTGTTTTAGAAATAACGACCGAGCGGTTACTGGCGACGTCGGCGTTTTAGAGGTAACGGCCGAGTGGTAATGGGGGTTGCGTCGATGTTTTAGAAATAACGACCGAGCAGTTACTGGCGACTTCGGCGTTTTAGAGGTAATAGCCGAACGATTACTGGCGACGTCGGTGCTTTAGAGGTAACAGCCGAGTGATAATTAGACCACGTCGGCCACTTTGAAGGTAATAGCCGAGTGAAGCCAGATAATGTCAACGTTTTTAGAAACAAACAGCTGAGTCAATTTGAGCCGTGTCGGCTGTTTTGGAAATAACAGCCGAGTGATGACATGGCACGCCAGCGTTTTTAGAAATAGCAGCTGAGTGATGACATGGCACGCCAGCGTTTTAGAAATAACCGCTGGGTGATGACCTGGCACTTTTTGGAAACGGCACCTGGCCTGGGAAAACCCCATACGTACTGTGTTGTAGCACGCCTCCACGCTCCGTTCCCTAGGTTTTGCTTAGCTTTTTGCATCCAGGCTTTCTCTGCTCTCCTGCAATATCGCTTCTGCTCCGTTCGCCGGCGAGGTTGAAATGGCGCCCAAGCGGAAAGCTTCGAGTTCATCCGTCGCAGTCATTCTCCCCATTGATCCCAACAGTCAGTTGCCCTTCGCAGGTAACCATATGTCTGTTGTCTCCGAATCCGACCTTCTTCATCTTGTTTCCATCAGGGTTCTTCCTCCGAAGGAGCTCTACTCGTGGCGGATTTGTCGCGGGGTCACTGTTCCAACAGAGGACACCCACGAATCCGTCATTTATGTTCCTTTTCTCATCTGCGGACTTGCTCTGCCCATTTCTCCTTTCTTCCATGGTCTCCTTGATTTCTATCGCCTGAATCTGACCCATCTGAATCCAAATTCCATTCTACAAGTTTCTGTTTTTGTTCATTTATGCGAAGCCTTTCTTGGAGTTTTGCCCCACTTTGGCCTTTGGAAGTATTTGTACCACTATCGGCCTGGGATGGCCGAGGGGCAGCACCAGCTGGTGGGTGCGCGAGCTTGGAGATGCGCCGCGGAAGGAAGACTGATTACCTCTACATCCCCCTCAAGGACAACATCAAGGGATGGCGCCTGGAATGGTTCATCGTGGAGAATCATGGGAATTCCCTCCCCCCACGGTCAGGAAGACAGCCGGATGTTCGCACTCCGAGCTGGACCGAGTCCCCCACGGACCAGGAAGTGGCTGAAGCAGGGGTTTTGTTAGCAGAAGTTGGATTGCTGAAAGAAAGGGGTCTGACTACAGAAGCTGTGGTCGCTGACTTTGTTTTTAAGAACATTCAGCCACTGAAAGACAGAGCATATCCGGCTTATCTGTACCGAGGCTTAGCTGACTCAACCCGGGTAACCAACAGAAAAATTCCTGTTGTGGACTTAGTGAGCCGGCTTGAGATGATACTCAGAGGCAAGGTATCGAACATCGGTGCCCCTGTTGCATACTCGGCCTGGAATTTGCCTCCTTCCCAGGCTTTTAATAGTTTCGTGTCAAATCCTCCTGCTGGTGATAGCGGTTTGGGTCTTAGAGTGCGACCCTCTCCTGAAGAAGTTAGTGCTCTGGTTGCCTCGCTCGGAGAAATTCCTGACGACGAGAGGCAGGTTCATTTTGAGGTGCCTTTGAATCCAAGTGATGCGGAGATAAGTGCCATACTTGATATGTTAGCCGAGGATTCCTCTGATGTCGCTCCTGCTGAAACATTGGTGGTGGCGCCCATCCCTGAGGCTGACAAAGCTTTGGACGCTCAGAAATCTGTCAATGTTCGTCTAAAACGTTCTCGCCGAGTCGATCAAGCCTATTTTCCTGCTGAGGGGGAGAAAAAGAAGAAGAGACGTCTTCGTCGGGTGTCTAGCTTGGATCAGGGTGCCGGTCCTTCTGCTCCTGTTGTTGAGGAAGTGCCAGTGCCTGAATTTACTGAAGCTGATCCCAATGTGTGTGACCCGTCTGACGCTGACCCCAATGGGTTGTTGTTCGTGTTGTTGATGAGGATGATGAAGAAGACGACGAAATCCCTCTGATTCGGAAGAACAGCCGGCGTTACATAGCTAGTGGGGAAAGTAGTGGTGTTCCTTCTCCTGCCTTGTCTGCCCTCATTGGTCTACAAGAATTATCTCTGGCGAACTTTGATCAAACTCTTGAAGACATGGTTCCAGAAGATCTGTTATCAGAACCGGCAGATAGTGGCGCGATGGATGTTTGTGCTGATGTGCTCGACGCCGGGTTGGGGTCATCCCGGGCAACGTCCCGCGCCTCATCGACCTTGGAACGCGGTCTTGAGGGTCAGGAAGCTGGTTTGGATTGTCCTGCTCCCATGGAAGTGACTGAGGGACCTTCAGCCTTAGAGGTGGCTGCTGCAGAGAACTCGGCCTTCAAGGATGGTGCTGGCGCTTACCCAGCCCCCGAGGGTGTTGCCGGAGATGATCCGGCTCGGATGGGTAGCGCAAGCTGTGACCCAGCCCCCGAGGGTGTCCGAGTGGGTTCTCCCTCCCATACTTCCATGGATGATCACATAGGGTCTTCTCCTCCACACTCTGGTTGCATGGCGATAGCTCCAACCTTGGATCAAGGAGTCGCTTTAGAGGCCAGCACACCTGATGACAGAGTTTTGACTTCTGCTGATGGCACTGAATTGGTTGCTGCTGATTCGTTGCGAGTTGTTCCGGTTGGTGACCCTTCGCCGAGCCATCAATTGACCTCTCACGACTTGGGGGTTCCCTCATTCTTCTCCAACCTCCAGGTATTTTGGTTTCTTCGGGTCTGACTTTTACCTAGGCAGATGATTGTTCTGATGCTTGTATGCTTTTTAATGCCAGGCGTTGGTCGATGAGATGTCTAGTCGGCTGAAGTTGCAGGGTGCTTCTATCCCAGAAGGAGCTTTGTCGGGGACCATAATTAGGGGTACCCCCAAGACTCCTAATCTCAGCTGGTAACCCCCATCAGCACAAAGCTGCAAAGGCCTGATGGGTGTGATTAAGTCAAGGCTCGGTCCACTCAAGGGACACGATCTTGGCTCGCCCGAGCCCAGCCTCGGGCAAGGGCAGCCGACCCCGGAGGATCTACGTCTCGCCCGAGGGCCCCCTCGAGCAACAGACACACCTTCGGCTCGCCCGAGGCCCAGTCTTCGCCAAGAAGCGACCTTGGCCAAATCGCCACGATGACCGACCGTATCGCAGGAGCATTTAATGCAAGGATGGCCTGACACCTTATCCTGACGCGCGCCCTTCAGTCGATAGAGCCGAAGTGACCGCAGTCACTTCGCCGCTCCACTGACCGGCCTGACAAGAGGACAGCGCCGCCTGCGCTGCTCCGACTGCTGTGCCACTCGATAGAGTGAGGCTGACAGCAGCCAAGTCCGGCCTCGGGGGCCATAGGAAGCTCCGCCTCGCCCGACCCCAGGGCTCGGACTCGGCCTCGGGCGCCATAGGAAGCTCCGCCTCGCCCGACCCCAGGGCTCAGACTCGGCCTCGGCCCCGGAAGACGACGAACTCCGCCTCGCCCGACCCCAGGGCTCGGACTCGGCCTCGGCCCCGGAAGACGACGAACTCTGCCTCGCCCGACCCCAGGGCTCGGACTCAGCCCTGGCCTCAGCCGACGGTCTCCACCTCGCCCGACCCAAGGGCTCGGACTCGACCTCGACCTCGGAAGACAGACTCGACCTCGGAGGAGCCTCCGCCTCGCCCTACCCCGAGCTCGGACCGACCACGTCACAGGAGGAGCCATCATTACCCTACCCCTAGCTAGCTCTGGCTACGGGGAACAAGACCGGCGTCCCATCTGGCTCGCCCCGGTAAAACAAATAATAATGGCGCCCCGCGTGCTCCATGACGACGGCGGCTCTCAGCCCCCTTACGGAAGCAAGGAGACGTCGGCAAGGACTCGACAGCCCCGACAGCTGTCCTTCCGCAAGGCTCCAGCGCTCCTCCGACGGCCACGACATCACACGAACAAGGTGCCAAAACCCCTCCGGCTGCCACGACGGCATGTACTTAGGGCACTAGCTCCTCTCTGCTAGACACGTTAGCACACTGCTACATCTCCCATTGTACACCTGGACCCTCTCCTTATGCCTATAAAAGGAAGGTCCAGGGCCCTCTTACAGAGGGTTGGCCGCGCGGGGGAACGGGACGACGCGCATAAGCCTCTCGCTCTCTCCCACGCGGACGCTTGTAACCCCCTACTGCAAGCGCACCCGACCTGGGCGCAGGACAAACACGAAGGCCACGGGTTTCCCCCTTTTACGCCTGTCTCCCTCTGGCTTTCATTCCCCCCTTCGCGCTCCGTCTCGCGCCGACCCATCTGGGCTGGGGCACGCGGCGACAATTTACTCGTTGGTCCAAAGACACCCCAGGGTCGAAACGCCGACAGTTGGCGTGCCAGGTAGGGCCTGCTGTGTGTTGACGAACAGCTTCCCATCAAGCTCCAGATGGGTAGTCTCCAGCAACCTTTCCAGCCCGGGACGGTGCTCCATTTCGGGAGTCTTGGGTTCATGTCCCTCGACGGTGGCTACGACATGATACTCCTTCCCCCGCCGCGCGACAGCGACAATGGCGGCCGACAACCCGCCCGCCGGCGGCAGAATCGACGATGTCTTCCCCACGTGGCGGAAGAACAACATTCGGGTTTGTCCCATCGCCTCCCCCGCCGACGGAGGAGGAGGCGGGGCAACCAAGGCCAAGCCGGAGGCGGCACCTCGTCGGCTGTCGAGCGAGTCGACGGCGCCAGCGCCCCAACGGGGGACACGTCGGGCATCGACTTCGCGTCTGAGACGAAGACGAGCGCGGTTTCCCCGCAACACGTCAACTCCAAGCGGACGGACGACGCCATCACGCTCGCAAAGGACTTGCTGGGCGTCACCCTCGTACCGGAGACGACGGTGCAGTCTGCCCCTGACGTGACTTCATCACTGCCCGTCGACCAAGAGGTACCGACCGATTCCCATCTCGTGCCTTTTGGATTCAGCCTCGACCCACCAAGCGACTTCGCTTTGGTGGACGCTTTCATAGAGGCGAGTCCAAACCCTCTGGGGTACGGTATGCGGTCACCCTGGGACCGGCTGACAGCCGTCTCGACCTACAGGCCCTCGGGTTCCGAGGAAGATGATGAGACCGACTTTTGTTGGGATTTCTCCGGACTTGGTAACCCCAGTGCCATGCGGGACTTCATGACCGCATGCGACTACTGCCTCTCCGATTGTTCCGACGGTAGCCGCAGCTTCGGCAACGAGGACTGCGGCCCAAGTCGTGAATGTTTCCACGTCCATCTAGGGGGTCTCGGCGAAGGCAACCATCTTGGTATACCGGAAAACGGTGATCCCCCTAGGCCTGCGCCTCGCGTTGACATCCTTCAGGAGCTAGCTGTGGTCCCAGTCCCTGCGGGGGGTCAGGACTCAAGGCTCGAGCAAATCCGCGAGATGCGGGCCAGGCTCGACGAGGGAGCAGGAACACTTGAGCCGTTCCGCCGGGACATCGGGCAGGAACGGGCAGGCCAACCTCCGGCCGGAGAAGCGCGTCATCTACCCCAGGGCATCCAGCACCGCATCGCCGACGATGTCAGGGCAGGGCCGCCACCGGCTTCCAGTGGGGTCGGCCAGAACCTGGCTGTGGCAGCGATACTACTCCGCGCGATGCCGGAACCATCAACCACCAAAGGGTGGCGTATCCAGGGAGAGCTCAAGAATCTCCTGGAGGATGTCGCGGTCCGACGGGCCGAAAGCTCTGCCTCCCGAAGGCAGGGCTACCCCTCGGAGCATCGCGCCGCGACTTCCCGATTCATGCGGGAAGCCTCGATCCATACCGGGCGCACGCGCAACACAGCGCCTACGGCCCCGGGTCGCCTCAGCAACGAGCACCATCACCGCAACCGTCGAACCCACCTCGACGAGAAGGTGCGCCGAGGCTACCACCCCAGGCGTGGGGGACGCTACGACAGCGGGGAAGATCGGAGTCCCTCGCCCGAACCACCCGGTCCGCAGGCTTTCAGCCGGGCCATACGACGGGCGCCGTTCCCGACCCGGTTCCGAACCCCGACTACTATCACAAACTACTCGGGGGAGACGAGGCCGGAACTGTGGCTCGCGGACTACCGGCTGGCCTGCCACCTGGGTGGAACTAACGACGACAACCTCATCATCCGCAACCTCCCCATGTTCCTCTCCGACACCGCTCGAGCCTGGCTGGAGCATTTGCCTCCGGGGCAGATCTCCAACTGGGACGACCTGATCCAAGCCTTCGCCGGCAACTTCCAGGGCACGTACGTGCGCCCTGGTAACTCCTGGGATCTCCGAAGCTGCCGCCAGCAGCCGGGAGAGTCTCTCCAGGACTACATCCGGCGATTCTCGAAGCAGCGCACCGAGCTGCCCAACGTCACCGACTCGGATGTCATCGGCGCGTTCCTCGCCGGCACCACCTGACGCGACCTAGTGAGCAAGCTGGGTCGCAAGACCCCCACCAGGGCGAGCGAGCTGATGGACATCGCCACCAAGTTCGCCTCTGGCCAGGAGGCGGTTGAGGCCATCTTCTGGAAGGACAAGCAACCCCAGGGCCGCTAGCCGGAAGATGTCCCCGAGGCGTCCACTCAGCGCGGCACCAAGAAGAAAGGCAAGAAGAAGTCGCAAGCGAAACACGACGCCGCCGACGCGGACCTTGTCGCCGCTGCTGAGTACAAGAACCCTTGGAAACCTCCCGGAGGCGCCAACCTCTTCGACAAGATGCTCAAGGAGTCGTGCCCCTATCATCAGGGGCCCGTCAAGCACACCCTTGAGGAGTGCGCCATGCTTCGGCGCCACTTTCATAAGGCCGGGCCACCTGTGGAGGGTGGCAGGGCCCGCGACGATGATAAGGAGGATCGCAAGGCAGGAGAGTTCCCCGAGGTCCACGACTGCTTCATGATCTACGGTGGGCAAGTGGCGAACGCCTCGGCTCGGCACCGCAAGCAAGAGCATCGGGAGGTCTGCTCGGTAAAGGTGGCGGCGCTAGTCTACCTAGACTGGTCCGACAAGCCCATCACCTTCGACCAGGGCGACCACCCCGACCGCGTGCCGAGCCCGGGGAAATACCCGCTCGTTGTCGACCCCGTCATCGGCAACGTCAGGCTCACCAAGGTCCTCATGGACGGAGGCAGTAGCCTCAACATCATCTACGCCGAGACCCTCGGGCTCCTGCGGATCGATCTGTCCTCGGTCCGGGCGGGCGCGGCGCCTTTCCACGGGATCATCCCCGGGAAACGCGTCCAGCCCCTCGGACAACTCGATCTACCCGTCTGCTTCGGGACTCCCTCCAACTTCCGAAGGGAAACCCTCACGTTCGAGGTGGTCGGGTTTCGAGGAACCTACCACACAGTGTTGGGGAGGCCATGCTACGCCAAGTTCATGGTCGTCCCCAACTACACCTACCTCAAGCTCAAGATGCCGGGCCCCAACGGGGTCATCACCGTCGGCCCCACGTATCGACACGTGTACGAATGCGACGTGGAGTACGCTGAGGCCCTCGCCGAATCCGAGGCCCTCATCGCCGACCTGGAAAGCCTCTCCAAGGAGGCGCCAGACGTGAAGCGCCACGCCGGCAACTTCGAGCCAGCGGAGACGGTTAAGTCCGTCCCTCTCGACCCCAGCAACGACGCCTCCAAGCAGATCCGGATCGGCTCTGAGCTCGACCCCAAATAGGAAGCAGTGCTCATCGACTTTCTCCGCGCAAACGCCGACGTTTTCGCGTGGAGTCCCTCGGACATGCCCGGCATACCGAGGGATGTCGCCGAGCACTCGCTGGATATCCGAGCTGGAGCCCGACCCGTGAAGCAGCCTCTGCGCAGATTCGACGAAGAAAAGTGCAGAGCCATAGGCGAGGAGATCCACAAGATGATGGCGGCAGGGTTCATCAAAGAGGTATTCCATCCCGAATGGCTTGCCAACCCTGTGCTTGTGAGAAAGAAAGGAGGGAAATGGCGGATGTGTGTAGACTACACTGGTCCAAACAAAGCATTTCTGAAAGTTCCCTACCCTCTGCCTCGCATTGATCAAATCGTGGATTCCACTGCTGGGTGGGAAACCCTGTCTTTCCTCGATGCCTACTCAGGGTATCACCAAATCAGAATGAAAGAGTCCGACCAGCTCGCGACTTCTTTCATCACACCTTTCAGCATGTACTGCTATGTTACCATGCCGTTTGGTTTGAGGAATGCGGGTGCGACATACCAAAGGTGCATGAACCGCGTGTTCGGCGAACACATTGGTCGAACGGTCGAGGCTTACGTCGATGACATCGTAGTCAAGACGAGGAAAGCCTCCGACCTCCTTTCCGACCTTGAAGCGACATTCCGGTGTCTCAAGGCGAAAGGCGTAAAACTCAATCCTGAGAAGTGTGTCATCGTCTCCAAGCGGGGCATCGAGGCCAACCCGGAGAAAATCGCGGCCATCACCAACATGGGGCCCATCAAGTACTTGAAAGGCGTACAGAGGGTCACGGGATGCCTCGCGGCTCTGAGCCGTTTCATCTCGCGCCTCGGCAAAAGAGGCCTGCCTCTGTACCGCCTCTTAAGAAAGGCCGAGTGCTTCACTTGGACCCCTGAGGCCAAGGAGGCCCTCGGGAACCTGAAGGCGCTTCTAAAGATGCGCCCATCTTGGTGCCCCCCGCTGCCGGAGAAGCCCTCTTGATCTACGTCGCCGCTACCACTCAGGTGGTCAGCGCCGCGATCGTGGTTGAGAGACAAGAAGAGGGACATGCATTGCCCGTCCAGAGGCCAGTTTACTTCATCAGTGAGGTATTGTCCGAGACCAAGATCCGCTACCCACAAATTTAGAAGCTGTTGTACGCGGTGATCCTGACGCGGCGGAAGTTGCGACACTACTTCGAGTCTCATCCGGTGATTGTGGTGTCATCCTTCCCCCTGGGGGAGATCATCCCGTGCCGAGAGGCCTCGGGTAGGATTGCAAAGTGGGCAGTGGAAATCATGGGCGAGACAATCTCGTTCGCCCCTCGGAAGGCCATCAAGTCCCAAGTCTTGGCGGACTTTGTGGCTGAATGGGTCGATACCCAGCTCCCAACAGCTCCGATCCAACTGGAACTCTGGACCATGTTTTTCGACGGGTCGCTGATGAAGACAGGGGCAGGCGCGGGCCTGCTCTTCATCTCGCCCCTCGGGAAGCACCTACGCTACGTGCTACGCCTCCACTTCCCGGCGTCCAACAATGTGGCCGAGTACGAGGCTCTGGTCAACGGGTTGCGCATCACCATTGAGCTAGGGGTCCGACGCCTCGACGCTCGCGGTGACTCGTAGCTCGTCATCGACCAAGTCATGAAGAACTCCCACTGCCGCGACCGAAGATGGAAGCCTACTGCGACGAGGTTCGGCGCCTGGAAGACAAGTTCTACGGGCTCGAGCTCAACCACGTCGCCCGACGATACAACGAGACTGCGGACGAGCTGGCTAAGATAGCCTCGGGGCGGACAACGGTTCCCCCGGACGTCTTCTCCCGAGACCTACATCAGCCCTCAATCAAGACCGACGACACGCCCGAGGCACCCTCGGCTCCGCCCGAGGCACCCCCGGCTCAGCCCGAGGCACCCTCGGCCCCCGAGGGTGAGGCACTGCGCGTCGAGGAGGAGCGGAGCGGGGTCACGCCTAATCGAAACTGGCAGACCCCGTACCTGCAATATCTCCACCGAGGAGAGCTACCCCTCGACCGAGCCGAAGCTCGGCGGTTGGCGCGGCACGCCAAGTCGTTCGTCTTGCTGGGGGACGGGAAGGAGCTCTACCACCACAGCCCTTCAGGCATCCTCCAGCGATGCATATCCATCACCGAAGGCCAGGAGCTCTTACAAGAAATACACTCGGGGGCTTGCGGTCACCACGCAGCGCCCCGAGCCCTTGTTGGAAACGCCTTCCGACAAGGTTTCTACTGGCCGACCGCGGTGGCCGACGCCACTAGAATTGTCTGCACCTGCCAAGGGTGTCAATTCTATGCGAGGCAGACACACTTGCCCGCTCAGGCTCTGTAGACGATACCCATCACCTGGCCGTTTGCTGTGTGGGTCTGGACCTCGTCGGTCCCTTGCAGAAGGCACCCGGGGGCTACACGCACCTGCTGGTCGCCATCGACAAATTCTCCAAGTGGATCGAGGTCCGACCCCTAAACAGCATCAGGTCCGAACAGGCGGTGGCGTTCTTCACCAACATCATCCACCGCTTTGGGGTCCCGAACTCCATCATCACCGACAACGGCACCCAGTTCACCGACAGAAAGTTCCTGGACTTCTGCGAGGATCACCACATCTGGGTGGACTGGGCCGTCGTGGCTCACCCCATGACGAATGGGCAAGTAGAGCGTGCCAACGACATGATTCTGCAAGGACTCAAGCCGCGGATCTACAACGACCTCAACAAGTTCGGCAAGCGATGGATGAAGGAACTCCCCTCGGTGGTCTGGAGTCTGAGGACAACGCCAAGCCAAGCCACGGGCTCCACACCGTTCTTTCTAGTCTATGGGGCCGAGGCCATCTTGCCCACAGACTTAGAATACGGTTCCCCGAGGACGAGGGCCTACGACGACCAAAGCAATCGAGCTAACCGAGAAGACTCACTGGACCAGTTGGAAGAGGCTCGGGACATGGCCTTACTACACTCGGCGCGGTATCAGCAGTCCCTGCGATGCTACCACACCCGAGGGGTTCGGTCCCGAGACCTCCAGGTGGGCGACTTGGTGCTTCGGATGCGACAAGACGCCCGAGGGCGGCACAAGCTCACGCCTCCTTGGGAAGGGTCGTTCGTCATCGCCAAAGTTCTGAAGCCCGGGACGTACAAGCTGGCAAACAGTCAAGGTGAGGTCTACAGCAACGCTTGGAACATCCGACAGCTACGTCGCTTCTACCCTTAAGATGCTTTCAAGTCGTTCGTACACCTCGTTCACACACAAAGTCTAACCATCAAGGAAGGGTCAGCCTTGCCTCGGCAAAGCCTGACCCTCCCTCAGGGTCTAGAAGGGGGGAACCCCCTCCGCGTCAAATTTTTCCTCGGAAAAGATCTTTGCTGCCAGAACGTCTTTCGTGCTTTTCGACTACTTCGAAAGTGGGATCCTGAAAACGACGGAGTACACGTAAGCAGCCAAGGCTGACCGAGCCGAGGGACTCCTACGCCTCCGGGATACGGATACCTCACTCATCACCTTCTGTGATAAGTAACTCAGGCTCGGATAGGTGATTCCACGGACCGAACAAGTCTTCACGCTCGAAAACTCTTCTGCTGAAATGATTTTTCGGGCCTTCTCGACCATATCGATAGCAGAATCCTACAGACGAGTAAGTGTACACGTAAGCGGCAAGGCCGACTGAGCCGAGGGACTCCTACGCCTCCGGGATACAGATACCTCACTCATCACCTTCCGTGAAAAGTAACTCTCGCTCGGACAAACAATTCTGTTACCGATAAATAAGTCCAGATACTCGAAACAAGAGGAAAAGAAACGCAGCTTTACAACACGGCGACAGTATGTTTGGGCCTCGGCGGCCGCAGAAAACATACGCAGACTACAAGATAAACCGATCCTGCAGGCTCGGACCTCGACGGAGGGGGAGCAGCAGCACCCTCGGCGTCAATTACACCTTCGGCGAAGTCCGACCTAGCCTCGGACGGCAACGCGGTCGGAGGATCTCCACTCCGAACGACGACATCAGCACCACGCCCGGGCCATCGCCACCAGGGTCCTCTCCAGGAATCCGGCCCGAGCAGACAGCTCGGCCGGCCACCCCGAAGCCTCAGCCAGCTGTCCCCCGAGGACATCAGCCCGGCTTGTGGCCTCAGCAACTCGACTCCGGCGTCGGTCCCGCCAGCGGACGGCCCGGCCAGGCTCCGGCCGACGAAGTCTTCTTTTCGAGCCAACTCCGCCCCTGTCCACACTGACACCACTGCCTTCGGCTTCGGCTCATCGAAGAGCGGCCGAGGGATCCTTTAACTAAGCAAGAGAAGCCTCGGGCGGCAAGGCCGCCCGAGCCGAGGGACTCCTACGCCTCCGGGATATGGATACCTCACTCGTCACCTTCGCACGAGGCAACTCACACTTGGTTGAGTGGTTTAGTTAGCCGACGGGCGAGTCCTAGTGCTCGAAATGAGGAAAAAACACGACTCCGTGCCAAAAATACATACATGTTCAGGCCCCGACAGCCACAATGAACAGACACCGGCGCTCAGGGTGCCATTACAAACGGAACTCCGGTTCCGTCCCCGCGGGTATGAACAACCTCCACACCGGGGGGCCTGCGGGGCGACAAGCTCCGGGCGACTCGCCAGCGACCTCTGCAGCAGCAGCCATGGTCCCAGGACAGACGTAGCCACCGGAAGGCTCTCGTTCGCGTCCCCACTCAAGGGACGCGAACCAGACATTAAAGCCAAAGAGCCGGAGGTCGGTCTGTAGGCGGCGCTGACGGCCTCGACGGTGGGGAAGCTTCCTCTAGCTGCCACCACGTCAGCACCGACGGCGGCGTCCGCCTCTCCACCAACGCCGCACCGGCGAGCACGGGCCGCTACAAAGCGCACCGGCAGGTCCTCGCTCCTGTTCTCGCCACGAAAGCGAGGAGGAGGACGGAATGTTGCATCCTAGCTGGGCAGCAACAGTTCGCCTTCCCCGGCATGGCTGGAGGACGCCTCCTCCGCAGAGCTGGAGGATGGTTTCCACCACCAGAAGCTAGAAGAGAAGGTGACCCACGAACCCGCGCGGGAGGTAGAGCTCCGGCTCAGCCCGGCCTCTGCCCTAGCCAGGATGATGAAGATCCTTGAAGCTGAGGGCGGGACCAAGATCGCAGCCCGGCTCGCTTCTCTCCACCATCGAACTGGTGGTCACCGTCTTGGGTGACCACCGGCGAGGGGATGCGGCCGGGCTGCCTGATGAAAATCCTTGAAGCCGAACGATGGCTGAAAGGTACCACCTTCCGCGAAGTTGCGTTCCTCCAACGACAAGGCGGAAGGACTGCGAGTGTTCCCCATCCGGGGGCTCGGAAGGTGGAAAAGACGCGATGCATAAGGGGAGCGCGAAGACATGGTTGCCTTTCAAGGGGGTCACCCTCCTTTTAAAGGCAACTCTCCCCACTTGCGTCCTCAACCATCGCGGGCTGAGTCTTCTCCAGCACGCTCCAAGGTCCTCCCCCTACAACACGGGGGCTGGGTCCCACGCGTCATGCAAGCTGGCCCAGGGCAGAAGAAGCCAAACTGCCGCGCGCGGTGCGCGCAACTGCCCAGCGGTTACAAGCATTCCTCCACTTTCGCCCAGACCGGCGGGTGTAAGGGCGGACCGCCATGCTGGCGGCATGCAACCACACCAAGGGGGCGCACCCTTTCGACTTCGACGTGCCCAGCATGGAGGCCCTGGCCCACATGTCATGTAACCGGCGCGCCGGTTGCTACATGCAAGAAACTGCACCGCCACTCGTGCCACTACCGTGCCTCCTCGACTGCGGAACCAGTACCGCGACTCGAGGCAACCCTGCGCATGACCCAACAGTGCCAACCAGGCACATCGGTCATGGGTCAGTCAGCCGCGGGAGAAGCTGCGACGGTCGATACGGCCAGAAATGGGCCGGCAGTAATGGCGGTGGCAGGCGGGCGGGAGCAGCGGTCAAGTCGTCCGCCAAGCTCACGTCCCCTCCTGGGACAGCGAGAGAACCCTCTCTCACGGCGTGAAGACAGCGCGCTCGTGTCCCATTCCTCGAACGGCTCGCGCGCGCGCAACGGCTGCCCCGCGAACCACTCGTCCCGTCGCATTAACTCTGCAGCAGAACAGGCGGCACCTTTGGCAAGCAAAGCAGGCGACGCTTCGCTTCCGCCATAATGACCGCGTCAAAAAAGGTACGCCACGTCGTTCGATTTCGTATCCTTCTCCTCTTCCTCTTTCTCTCTCTCTTACAACAGGGACCGGGAAAGGGGATATTGAAAGGGAATTAGGCTTACACCTAGTCCCTAATTAATTTTGGTGGTTGAATTGCCCAACACAAATATTTGGACTAACTAAGTTTGCCCAAGTGTATAGATTATACAGGTGTAAAAGGTTCACACTCAGCCAATAAAAAGACCAAGTTTTGGATTCTACAAAGGAGCAAAGTGGGAACCGAAGGCCCTCTGGTCTGGGAGCACCGGACAGTGTCCGGTGCACCAGAGGACTCCAACTCGAACTCGCCATCTTCGGGAATTTCCAGAGGCACTCGCGCTATAATTCACCGGACTGTCCGGTGTACACCGGACAGTGTCCGGTGCGCCAAGAAGGAGCGGCCTCAGGAACTCGTCAGCTTCGGGAAACTCCAACGGCTAGTCCGCTATAATTCACCGGACTATCCGGTGTGCACCGGACTGTCCGGTGCGACTCCGGAGCAACGGCTATATCCGCGCCAACGGCTACCTGCTGCGCAATAAATGCGCGCGCAGCGCGCGCAGAAGTCAGACGCGCCCATACTGGCACACCGGACAGCAAACAGTATCTGTCCGGTGTGCACCGGACACCCAGGCGGGCCCACAAGTCAGAAGCTCCAACGGTCAGAATCCAACGGCAGTGATGACGTGGCAGGGGGCACCGGACTGTCCGGTGTGCACCGGACTGTCCGGTGCGCCATCGAGCAGACAGCCTCCCAACGGCCACATTTGGTGGTTGGGGCTATAAATACCCCAACCACCCCACCATTCATTGCATCCAAGTTTTCCACTTCCCAACTACTACAAGAGCTCTAGCATTCAATTCTAGACACACCAAAGAGATCAAATCCTCTCCAAATTCCACACAACGCCATAGTGATTAGAGAGAGAGATTTGCTTGTGTTCTTTCGAGCTCTTGCGCTTGGATTGCTTTCTTCCTTCTTGATTCTTTCATTGCGATCAAACTCACTTGTAATTGAGGCAAGAGACACCAATCTTGTGGTGGTCCTTGTGGGAACTTTGTGTTCCAAGTGATTGAGAAGAGAAAGCTCACTCGATCCGTGGATCGTTTGAGAGAGGGAAGGGTTGAAAGAGACCCGGCCTTTGTGGCCTCCTCAACGGGGAGTAGGTTTGCAAGAACCGAACCTCGGTAAAACAAATCCGCGTGTCTCACTTGTTTATTCGCTTGCGATTTGTTTTGCGCCCTCTCTCGCGGACTCGTTTCTTTATTACTAACGCTAACCCGGCTTGTAGTTGTGTTTATATTTGTAAATTTCAGTTTCGCCCTTTTCACCCCCCCTCTAGGCGACTTTCAATTGGTATCAGAGCCCGGTGCTTCATTAGAGCCTAACCGCTCGAAGTGATGTCGGGAGATCACGCCAAGAAGGAGATGGAGACCGGCGAAAAGCCCACTACAAGCCACGAGAGCACTTCATCGGAAGAGTCCCGCACCAAGAGGAGGGAAAAGAAGAAGAGCTCCTCCAACAAAGGGAAGGAGAAGAAATCCTCTTCTCACCACAAAGAGAAGAAGGAAAAATCTTCTTCCCACAAGTCGCATCGGAAAGGTGACAAGCAAAAGAGGATGAGGAAGGTGGTCTACTACGAGACCGACACTTCATCAACATCGACCTCCGACTCCGATGCGCCCTCCGTAACTTCTAAACGCCAAGAGCGTAAGAAGTTTAGTAAGATCCCCTTACACTACTCTCGTACATCTAGACATACTCCATTACTTTCCGTTCCATTAGGCAAACCGCCAACTTTTGACGGTGAAGATTATGCTAGGTGGAGTGATTTAATGAAATTTCATCTAACCTCACTCCACAAAAGTATATGGAATGTTGTTGAGTTTGGAGCACAGGTACCATCCATAGGGGATAAGGATTATGATGAGGATGAGGTGGCCCAAATCGAGCACTTCAACTCTCAAGCGACAACGATACTCCTCGCCTCTTTAAGTAGAGAGGAGTATAACAAAGTGCAAGGGTTGAAGAGCGCCAAAGAGGTTTGGGATGTGCTCAAAACCGCGCACGAGGGAGACGAGCTCACCAAGATCACCAAGCGGGAAACGATCGAGGGGGAGCTCGGTCGGTTCCGGCTTCGCAAAGGGGAGGAGCCACAACACATGTACAACCGGCTCAAGACCTTGGTGAACCAAGTGCGCAACCTCGGGAGCGTAAAGTGGGACGACCACGAAATGGTTAAGGTTATTCTAAGATCTCTTATTTTCCTTAACCCTACTCAAGTTCAATTAATTCGTGGTAATCCAAGATATACTAAAATGACCCCCGAGGAAGTAATCGGGCATTTTGTAAGTTTTGAGTGCATGATCGAAGGCTCGAGGAAGATCAACGAGCTTGATGATCCATCTACATTCGAAGCTCAACCCGTTGCATTCAAGGCGACGGAAGACAAGAAGGAGGAGTCTACACCAAGTCGACAACCAATAGACGCCTCCAAGCTCGACAATGAGGAAATGGCGCTCGTCATCAAGAGCTTCCGCCAAATCCTCAAGCAAAGGAGAGGGAAAGACTACAAGTCCCGCTCCAAGAAAGTTTGCTACAAATGTGGTAAGCCCGGTCATTTTATTGCTAAATGTCCATTATCAAGTGATAGTGATAGGGGCGACGACAAGAAAGGGAGAAGAAAGGAGAAGAAGAGATACTACAAGAAGAAGGGCGGCGATGCCCATGTTTGTCGGGAGTGGGACTCCGACGAAAGCTCAAGCGACTCCTCCGACGACGAGGACGCCGCCAACATCGCCGTCACCAAGGGACTTCTCTTCCCCAACGTCGGCCACAAGTGCCTCATGGCAAAGGACGGCAAAAGGAAGAAGGTAAAATCAAGATCCTCCACTAAATATGAAACCTCTAGTGATGAAAATGCTAGTGAGGAGGAGGATAACTTGCGTACTCTTTTTGCCAATCTTAACATAGAACAAAAGGAAAAATTAAATGAATTAATTAGTGCTATTCATGAAAAGGATGACCTTTTGGATTCCCAAGAGGATTGTCTAATTAAAGAAAACAAGAAACATGTTAAGGTTAAAAATGCTTATGCTCTAGAAGTGGAAAAATGTGAAAAATTATCTAGTGAGCTAAGCACTTGCCGAGAGATGATTGACAACCTTAGGAATGAAAATGCTAGTTTAAATGCTAAGGTTGATTCATATGTTTGTAATGTTTCAATTCCCAATCCTAGAGATAATAATGATGATTTGCTTGCTAGGATTGAAGAATTAAACATTTCTCTTGATAGCCTTAGAGTAGAAAATGAAAATTTAATTGCTAAGGCTAAAGAACTAGATGTTTGCAATGCTACCATTTCCAATCTTAGAGATAAAAATGATATTCTTCATGCTAAGATTGTTGAACTTAATTCTTGCAAACCCTCTACATCTATTGTTGAGCATGTATCTATTTGTACTATATGTAGAGATGTTAACATTGATGCTATACATGATCACCTGGCTTTAATTAAACAACAAAATGATCATATAGCAAAACTAGATGCTAAAATTGCCGAGCACAACTTAGAAAATGAGAAATTTAAATTTGCTCGTAGCATGCTTTATAATGGGAGACGCCCGGGCATCAAGGATGGCATTGGCTTCCAAAGGGGAGACAATGTCAAAATTAGTGCCCCTCCTAAAAGATTGTCCAACTTTGTTAAGGGCAAGGCTCCCATGCCTCAGGATAACGAGGGTTACATTTTATACCCTGCCGGTTATCCCGAGGATAAAATTAGGAAAATTCATTCTAGGAAGTCTCACTCTGGTTCTAACTATACTTTTATGTATAAGAGTGAGACATCTAGCTCTAGGCAACCAACCCGTGCTAAGTTGCCTAAGAAGAAAATTCCTAGTGCATCAAATGAACATAGCATTTCATTTAAGACCTTTGATGCATCTTATGTGTTGACTAACAAATCCGGCAAGGTAGTTGCCAAATATGTTGGGGGCAAGCACAAGGGGTCAAAGACTTGTGTTTGGGTACCCAGAGTTCTTGTGTCTAATGCCAAAGGACCCAAAACCATTTGGGTACCTAAAGTCAAGAACTAAACTTGTTTTGTAGGTTTATGCATCCGGGGGCTCAAGTTGGATACTCGACAGCGGGTGCACGAACCACATGACCGGGGAGAAAAAGATGTTCTCCTCATATGAGAAAAGCCAAGATCCCCAAAGAGCGATCACATTCGGGGATGGAAATCAAGGTTTGGTCAAAGGATTGGGAAAAATAGCTATATCTCCTGACCATTCTATTTCCAATGTTTTTCTTGTAGATTCTTTAGATTACAATTTGCTTTCCGTTTCTCAATTATGTCAAATGGGCTATAACTGTCTATTCACTGATGTAGGTGTTACTGTCTTTAGAAGAAGTGATGATTCAATAGCATTTAAGGGAGTGTTAGAGGGTCAGCTATACTTGGTAGATTTTGATAGAGCTGAACTCGACACTTGCTTAATTGCTAAGACTAACATGGGTTGGCTCTGGCATCGCCGACTAGCCCATGTTGGAATGAAGAATCTTCATAAGCTTCTAAAGGGAGAACACATTTTAGGACTAACAAATGTTCATTTTGAGAAAGACAGGATTTGTAGCGCATGCCAAGCAGGAAAGCAAGTTGGCACTCATCATCAGCATAAGAACATAATGACGACCGACAGACCACTAGAGCTCCTACACATGGATCTATTCGGCCCGATCGCTTACATAAGCATCGGCGGGAGTAAGTACTGTCTAGTTATTGTGGATGATTATTCTCGCTTCACTTGGGTATTCTTTTTGCAGGAAAAATCTCAAACCCAAGAGACCTTAAAGGGATTCTTGAGACGAGCTCAAAATGAGTTCGGCTTAAGGATCAAGAAAATAAGAAGCGACAACGGGACGGAGTTCAAGAACTCTCAAATCGAAGGCTTCCTTGAGGAGGAGGGCATCAAGCATGAGTTCTCTTCTCCCTACACGCCACAACAAAATGGTGTAGTGGAGAGGAAGAATAGAACTCTATTGGACATGGCAAGGACCATGCTTGATGAATACAAGACTTCGGATCGGTTTTGGGCCGAGGCGGTCAACACCGCTTGCTACGCCATCAACCGGTTATATCTACACCGAATCCTCAAGAAGACATCATATGAACTCCTAACCGGTAAAAAGCCCAACATTTCATATTTTAGAGTCTTTGGTAGCAAATGCTTTATTCTTGTTAAAAGAGGTAGAAAATCTAAATTTGCTCCTAAGACTGTAGAAGGCTTTTTACTAGGATATGATTCAAACACAAGGGCATATAGAGTCTTTAACAAGTCCTCGGGACTAGTTGAAGTTTCTTGTGACGTTGTGTTTGATGAGACTAACGGCTCTCAAGTAGAGCAAGTTGATCTTGATGAGATAGGTGAAGAAGAGGCTCCATGCATCGCGCTAAGGAACATGTCCATTGGGGATGTGTGTCCTAAGGAATCCGAAGAGCCTCCAAATGCACAAGATCAACCATCCTCCTCCATGCAAGTATCTCCACCGACTCAAAATGAGGATGAAGCTCAAATTGATGAAGTAGAAGATCAAGAAAATGAGCCACCTCAAGATGATGGCATTGATCAAGGGGGAGATGCAAATGAGGAAGACAAGGAGGATGAGGAACAAAGGCCGCCACACCCAAGAGTCCACCAAGCAATCCAACGAGATCACCCCGTTGACACCATCCTCGGCGACATTCATAAGGGGGTAACTACTAGATCTCGTGTTGCACATTTTTGTGAACATTACTCGTTTGTTTCCTCTATTGAGCCACACAGGATAGAGGAAGCACTTCAAGATTCGGATTGGGTGGTGGCGATGCAAGAGGAGCTCAACAACTTCACTAGGAATGAGGTATGGCATTTAGTTCCACGTCCTAACCAAAATGTTGTAGGAACCAAATGGGTCTTCCGCAACAAGCAAGATGAGCATGGTGTGGTGACAAGGAACAAAGCTCGACTTGTGGCCAAGGGATACTCCCAAGTCGAAGGTTTGGATTTCGGTGAAACCTATGCACCCGTAGCTAGGCTTGAGTCAATTCGCATATTATTGGCCTATGCTACTTACCATGGCTTTAAGCTTTATCAAATGGACGTGAAAAGTGCCTTCCTCAATGGACCGATCAAGGAAGAGGTCTATGTTGAGCAACCTCCCGGCTTTGAAGACAGTGAGTATCCTAACCATGTCTATAAGCTCTCTAAGGCGCTTTATGGGCTCAAGCAAGCCCCAAGAGCATGGTATGAATGCCTTAGAGATTTCCTTATTTCAAATGGCTTCAAAGTCGGAAAGGCCGATCCTACACTCTTTACCAAAACACTTGAGAATGATTTGTTTGTATGCCAAATTTATGTTGATGATATCATATTTGGGTCTACTAACGAATCTACATGTGAAGAGTTTAGTAGGATCATGACACAGAAGTTCGAGATGTCTATGATGGGGGAGTTGAAGTATTTCTTAGGATTTCAAGTGAAGCAACTCCAAGAAGGCACCTTCATCAGCCAAACGAAGTACACTCAAGACATTCTAACCAAGTTTGGGATGAAGGATGCCAAACCCATCAAGACACCCATGGGAACTAATGGGCATCTCGACCTCGACACGGGAGGTAAGTCCGTGGATCAATAGGTATACCGGTCGATGATAGGATCATTACTCTATTTATGTGCATCTCGACCGGATATTATGCTTTCCGTATGCATGTGTGCAAGATTCCAAGCCGACCCTAAGGAAGCTCACCTTACGGCCGTGAAACGAATCTTGAGATACTTAGCTTATACTCCTAAGTTTGGGCTTTGGTATCCTAGGGGATCCACATTTGATTTGATTGGATATTCGGATGCCGATTGGGCGGGGTGCAAAATCAATAGGAAGAGCACATCGGGGACTTGCCAGTTCTTGGGAAGATCCTTGGTGTCTTGGGCTTCAAAGAAGCAAAATTCGGTCGCTCTTTCCACCGCCGAAGTCGAGTATATTGCCGCAGGCCATTGTTGCGCGCAATTGCTTTGGATGAGACAAACCCTGCGGGACTACGGTTACAAATTGACCAAAGTCCCTTTGCTATGTGATAATGAGAGTGCAATCAAAATGGCCGACAATCCCGTCGAGCATAGCCGCACTAAGCACATAGCCATTCGGTATCATTTTCTTAGGGATCACCAACAAAAGGGAGATATCGAGATTTCTTACATTAATACTAAAGATCAATTAGCCGATATCTTTACCAAGCCTCTTGATGAACAATCTTTTAACAAACTTAGGCATGAGCTCAATATTCTTGATTCTCGCAACTTCTTTTGCTAGATTGCACACATTGCTCTTCTATATACCTTTGATCATATTTCTTTCATATGCTATGACTAATGTGTTTTCAAGTCTATTTCAAACCAAGTCATAGGTGTATTGAAAGGGAATTGGAGTCTTCGGCGAAGACAAAGGCTTCCACTATGTAACTCATCCTTCGCCGTCGCTCCAAGCCACTCTCCATACTTAGGGGAGAGAGCAAAAGGACTTCGTCTTTGGTATAATCTCAACTCATTTATTTATGACCAAAGGGGAAGATAGCACTTCGAGGGCTCTAATGATTCCGTTTTTGGCGATTCATGCCAAAGGGGGAGAGAGTAACAGCCCAAAGCAAAAGGACCGCACCACCACCAATTTCAAAAACTTAATTGTTGAATATTTTCAATTGGTGTCCTATTGTGTTCAAAAGGGGGAGCAAGTAGTATTTCAAAATGATATATCAAAACCCTCTTGAACACTAAGAGGAAAATCTCTTTTAGGGGGAATTTTGTTTAGTCAAAGAAAAAGCATTTGAAATAGGGGGAGAAAATTTCAAATCTCAAAAATGCTTCTCAAAATCTTACTCATTTACCTTTGACTAGTTGCAAAATAACTTTGAAATGAATTTACAAAAGAATTTGCAAAAACAAAACATGTGGTGCAAGCGTGGTCCAAAATGTTATATAAGAAAGAAACAATCCATGAATATCATATAATTAATTTTGGTGGTTGAATTGCCCAACACAAATATTTGGACTAACTAAGTTTGCCCAAGTGTATAGATTATACAGGTGTAAAAGGTTCACACTCAGCCAATAAAAAGACCAAGTTTTGGATTCTACAAAGGAGCAAAGTGGGAACCGAAGGCCCTCTGGTCTGGGAGCACCGGACTGTCCGGTGCACCAGAGGACTCCAACTCGAACTCGCCATCTTCGGGAATTTCCAGAGGCACTCGCGCTATAATTCACCGGACTGTCCGGTGTACACCGGACAGTGTCCGGTGCGCCAAGAAGGAGCGGCTTCAGGAACTCGTCAGCTTCGGGAAACTCCAACGGCTAGTCCGCTATAATTCACCGGACTGTCCGGTGTGCACCGGACTGTCCGGTGCGACTCCGGAGCAACGGCTATATCCGCGCCAACGGCTACCTGCTGCGCAATAAATGCGCGCGCAGAAGTCAGACGCACCCATACTGGCACACCGGACAGCAAACAGTACCTGTCCGGTGTGCACCGGACACCCAGGCGGGCCCACAAGTCAGAAGCTCCAACGGTCAGAATCCAACGGCAGTGATGACGTGGCAGGGGGCACCGGACTGTCCGGTGCGCCATCGAGCAGACAGCCTCCCAACGGCCACATTTGGTGGTTGGGGCTATAAATACCCCAACCACCCCACCATTCATTGCATCCAAGTTTTCCACTTCCCAACTACTACAAGAGCTCTAGCATTCAATTCTAGACACACCAAAGAGATCAAATCCTCTCCAAATTCCACACAACGCCATAGTGATTAGAGAGAGAGATTTGCTTGTGTTCTTTCGAGCTCTTGCGCTTGGATTGCTTTCTTCCTTCTTGATTCTTTCATTGCGATCAAACTCACTTGTAATTGAGGCAAGAGACACCAATCTTGTGGTGGTCCTTGTGGGAACTTTGTGTTCCAAGTGATTGAGAAGAGAAAGCTCACTCGATCCGTGGATCGTTTGAGAGAGGGAAGGGTTGAAAGAGACCCGGCCTTTGTGGCCTCCTCAACGGGGAGTAGGTTTGCAAGAACCGAACCTCGGTAAAACAAATCCGCGTGTCTCACTTGTTTATTCGCTTGCGATTTGTTTTGCGCCCTCTCTCGCGGACTCGTTTCTTTATTACTAACGCTAACCCGGCTTGTAGTTGTGTTTATATTTGTAAATTTCAGTTTCGCCCTATTCACCCCCCCTCTAGGCGACTTTCAGATACCCCGAAAGGGATCCTTCTCCGCGAAGGAAACGGGCCCCGAGCCCCCTACTGATCAGAGGTTCGAAGGCTGGCCCCTCGGAGGAGTTCAACAGCCGCGCCCCTCGAAGGAGTTCAACAGCCGCCTCAGAGCGCTCGGGCTCCACGCCCGCTACTGGTCAGAGGTTCGAAGGCCGGCCCCTCGGAAGGGTTCAACGGCCGCCTCAGGCCACTCGGGCTCCGCGCCCACTACTGATCAGGGGTTCGTAGGCTGGCCCTCGAAGGGTTCGATAGTCGCCTCAGACGCAGAGCGAGGGATGACCCTGGGTACGTTCGATACATAACCAAGGCTCAGGCTACGGTCCCGAGGTACCCTAGGACATTTCCGAGACCAACGGGAACAATTTTGTAACGGAATCCCACTAGAGGGAGGCATCGAGCCCTCGAACCCCGTCAAAAGGGGACCGAGTCCGGCAAATCACCCGCAGGTACTTTTGGAGCGCGCCTCCGGGCCACTAGCCGACCCCTAACAAATGGGGCACGGGCGTCCACTCGGATTACCCGTTAGCAGCTCACTGGAGACACCAGGTTCGGCGCCCTCCGAGGGCAACATGGCGCTTTCCCCCCCCCCCCTCCTTGCGGAAAGGCGATGCAGGGGCGTATGTAAAAAAGTCGAGTCTGTCCTTGACCGTCCTCTCGCCCTGTGCGGAGGCTCGGGGGCTGCTCTCGCAAACCCGGCTCCGGCCAAACCGTTGACAGCGTCAACATACCAGCCCGAGAACTTGGGACTCGACTGTGCACCCGGGCTATGGCCAGTTCGCATGAGGGAACAACCAGACCGGTCGAAGCATCGCGAAACGTATTAAGACCTCGAAGGAGTCAAACCACTCCTCCGAGGCCTCGGGGGCTACACCCGGCGGGTGCGCTCGCGCGCACCCACCGGAACGAAACGCAACCGAGAAAGGCCGGTCCCCTTGCAAAAAAGTGCGACAAAAGCCTCCAAGCGAGTATTAACACTCCCTTCGAGGCTCGGGGGCTACTGTCGGGGACCATAATTAGGGGTACCCCCAAGACTCCTAATCTCAGCTGGTAACCCCCATCAGCACAAAGCTGCAAAGGCCTGATGGGTGCGATTAAGTCAAGGCTCGGTCCACTCAAGGGACACGATCTCGCCTCGCCTGAGCCCAGCCTCGGGCAAGGGCAGCCGACCCCGGAGGATCTACGTCTCGCCCGAGGGCCCCCTCGAGCAACGGACACACCTTCGGCTCGCCCGAGGCCCAGTCTTCGCCAAGAAGCGACCTTGGCCAAATCGCCACGATGACCGACCGTATCGCAGGAGCATTTAATGCAAGGATGGCCTGACACCTTATCCTGACGCGCGCCCTTCAGTCGACAGAGCCGAAGTGACCGCAGTCACTTCGCCGCTCCACTGACCGGCCTGACAAGAGGACAGCGCCGCCTACGCCGCTCCGACTGCTGTGCCACTCGACAGAGTGAGGCTGACAGCAGCCAAGTCCGGCCTCGGGCACCATAGGAAGCTCCGCCTCGCCCGACCCCAGGGCTCGGACTCGGCCTCGGGCGCCATAGGAAGCTCCGCCTCGCCCGACCCCAGGGCTCGAACTTGGCCTCGGGCCCGGAAGACGACAAACTCTGCCTCGCCTGACCCCAGGGCTCCGACTCGGCCTCGGCCCCGGAAGACGACAAACTCCGCCTCGCCCGACCCAAGGGCTCGGACTCGACCTCGAGCTCGGAAGACAGACTCGACCTCGACCTTGGAGGAGCCTCCGCCTCGCCCTACCCCGGGCTCGGACCGACCACGTCACAGGAGGAGCCATCATTACCCTACCCCTAGCTAGCTCTGGCTACGGGGAACAAGACCGGCGTCCCATCTAGCTCGCCCCGGTAAAACAAATAATGATGGCGCCCCACGTGCTCCATGACGACGGCGGCTCTCAGCCCCCTTACGGAAGCAAGAAGACGTCAGCAAGGACTCGACAGCCCCGACAGCTGTCCTTCCGCAAGGCTCCAGCGCTCCTCCGACGGCCACGACATCACACGAACAGGGTGCCAAAACCCCTCCGGCTGCCACGACGGCATGTACTTAGGGCACTAGCTCCTCTCTGCTAGACACGTTAGCACACTGCTACATCTCCCATTGTACACCTAGACCCTCTCCTTACGCCTATAAAAGGAAGGTCCAGGGCCCTCTTACAGAGGGTTGGCCGCGCGGGGGAACGGGACGGCGAGCATAAGCCTCTCGCTCTCTCCCACGAGGACGCTTGTAACCCCCTACTGCAAGCGCACCCGACCTGGGCGCGGGACAAACACGAAGGCCACGAGTTTCCCCCTTTTACGCCTGTCTCCCTCTTGCTTTCATTCCCCCCTTCGTGCTCCGTCTCGCGCCGACCCATCTGGGCTGGGGCACGCGGCGACAATTTACTCGTCGGTCCAGGGACCCCCCGGGGTCGAAACGCCGACAAGCTTTGTCTCTGGCACGTTGGAATCCGGTGCTGCTTCGGCGGCGTGTTTCTGACTTAGAGGCGGCAAATGCTGGTCAGTGCTCTTTTGCTTCTTTTTGGCTACCTTATTAAACTGCTTCTTACTTTAACACCTTTGCTTGACTGTTTCTTGCTAGATATAGCTCGGCAGTATTCTGATCTTGAAGAAAAACATTCTCAAGGTCTAGCTGAACTGGCCCGGCGGTACTCTGATCTTGAGGAAAAGTATTCCCAAAGTCAGTCTGAGCTGGCCCAGGTTTCTACTTCTCTGAATGATGCTAACACGCTGAACTCTACTCTCCGTGCCCAGCTTGACTCTGAAAAGGTGACCTGTGAATCCGGGCTTTGTTTTGTTGTGTTCTTATTGCTTGTTTGATGTTTGAAGAAGCTTATTCTTGTTTGCAGGAAGAAAAACGTGCCCTTGTTACTTCTTGTGACAATCTTGACAGGCTATACCGTGACTCCAGCAACTCGTTGACCATCTTGGAGAGGAGTCATCGCTTCACCATGGAGGAGTTAGACAATCATCGTTATAAGCTGCAGGAATCCTTGGATGACGTGATTCGTCTCAGGCAGTTGATATCGACCAAAGATGCTATCATTAAGGATCTGTGTGCTTCCAAGAAATCCGTCGCCCAGGAGCTAAAGACCGCTCAGTTGGCTGTCAAGGTTGCTGAAGAGACTTCCGCTACTCTGAGGGCCCAGCGCGATAAAGCTATGGATAAAGCTATTCGCGCGGGGCGGATTCTAATGAGGAGACCTGGTGTGGTTGTCCCTGACGACATAAGGGCTGATGTGAACGCTGCTCCTGATTCCTCAAGTCACCCTTCTTCGTCGGTCGCTCCTGAGAAGAACATTGCAAAATAGAAAAACATTGCATGCTTTGAGCGTGTGGTTAACGTGCTTGGATGTTTTGTTAGAGGACACCTTTTAGTACTGAATGCTACTACTGTTTTTATATTGTTTAGAATTCAACAGTATCTACATTTGTAGAAGTAAAATGCAGCGTGATGGTTTTTGAAATTTCATCATGGGGCACAGAAATTGCCCTAAGATGGGTGATTGCGAACGTGCCAAGCGTGCAGTGCCCATTTAAATTAGCGTCAATTTAAACCGACTGCTCCGCTAGAAGGGCGTAGTGGTCACCCTGAGTTTAGATAAGCATGAGCATGTCACATCGTCTTAAGTCATTGTCGACTTAAGCTGATTGCTCCGTTAGTAGGGCATAGTGGTCACCCCGAGTTAAGTAAGCATGAGCATGTCGCACCGTCTTAAGTCATTGCCAACTTAAGCCGATTGCTCCGTAAGTAGGGCATAGTTGTCACCCCGAGTTAAGTAAGCATGAGCATGTCGCACCGTCTTAAGTCATTGCCGACTTAAGACGATTGCTCCGTTAGTATGGCATAGTGGTCACCCCGAGTTAAGTAAGCATGAGCATGTCGCACCGTCTTAAGTCATTGCCGACTTAAGCCGATTGCTCCGTTAGTAGGGCATAGTGGTCACCCCGAGTTAAGTAAGCATGAGCATGTCGCACCGTCTTAAGTCATTGCCGACTTAAGCCGATTGCTCCGTTAGTAGGGCATAGTGGTCACCCCGAGTTAAGTAAACGTGCTAATTGACAGTGAACAATCTGAGTGCCTTTGAAACCTTTTTTATTGATGATACTTTTCTCAATTTACAGAGTACATCGTTGCCCCAATAGCTTCTGAGATGTAGCTACGGGTAGAACATCCTGAGATGTTCTATGTTCCATGAGTTCCCAATTTCTGTTTCGTCCATCTGAGTGAGGCGATATGATCCCGGCCGAGTGACTTCTGCTACTATGAATGGTCCTTCCCATAGAGGTGACAATTTATGCCGTCCCTCCCCCATTAGAATTCGGCGGAGGACGAGATCTCCCACTGTGAAGGATCGACACCGTATGGCCTTATCATGATAGCGCCTCAGAGTTTGCTGGTATCGCGCTGATTGAATCACCATATTTAGTCGCTCCTCTTCGAGTACATAAACGTCTTCTAGCCTAGTAGCTTCAGCTTCTGCTATATTATCAAAGATTAACCTTGGTGCCCCGAACTTGAGATCGGCAGGTAGCACTGCCTCCGAACCATAAACCATAAAGAAGGGGGTATTTCCATGCAGAGCTTGGCTGGGTTGAGTTCTCAGGCTCCAGACTACATATGGAAGTTCTCTGATCTATTTTCCTACGAATTTCTCATTCTTGTCGAAGACTTTCTTTCTGAGTGCTTCTAATATCATCACGTTAGCTCTTTCTACTTGCTCGTTGGCTCTTGGGTGCGCCACCGAGGCGTATTTGATCTGAAAGCTCTTTTGCTCGCAGAAATCGAAGAATCCTGAGCTGGTGAAGTTGGATCCTAGATCAGTTATGATGCTATTCGGTATCCCGAACCTGAATATTATATCATGTATGAATTCCACTGCCTTAGCTGAAGTTAAAGAAGCAATGGGCTTGAATTCTATCCATTTAGTGAATTTGTCGATAGCCACCAGTACATGAGTGTATCCTCCTTGGGCTTTCTTGAAAGGTCCAATCATATCTAATCCCCAGCACGCGAACGACCAAGTTATGGGTATAGTCTGCAGCTGATGTGCTGGTAGATGCTGTTGTTTTGACAAGTACTGGCAGGTTTCGCACCTCTGTACTAACTCGGCTGCATCACTCTTCGCTGTTGGCCAGTAGAAACCTGACCTGAAAACCTTCCCAACTAGGGTTTTGGATGCTGCGTGTACTCCACATTGCCCAGCATGGACCTCATCCAGAAGTTGCTTTCCAGTAGCTGAGAGAATGCATTTCATGAGGACTCCTGATGCACCCCTTCTGTATAGTGTTTCCCCAATGAGTGTATAGTGAGCTGATTGTCTTGCGATGCGCTCGGCTGTATTCTTGTCATCTGGCTCCTCCTCATTTTTTATATATTTGATGATTGGCCTCCTCCAGTCATCAGAATCTGACTCTGGTTGGCTCAAGGTATTACATTCTTCTGCCTGATCCAGTGAGATGCTTGGGTGTGGTATTTCTTGAACAAAGACCATAGGTGGGACCTGAGTTCGACTGGATCCTAGCTTGGACAATACATCAGCTGTCGTGTTTCGATCTCTCTCTACATGGTGAAATTCCAGACCTTCAAATTTATCTTCTAGTTTCCGGATGACAGTGCAGTATTTTCCCATTGAATCGCTCGAACAATCCCATTCTTTGTTTATCTGACTTATGACTACCAGAGAATCTCCATATACCATCAGTCTCTTGATGCCCAGTGATATAGCAATGTTCAGTCCATGAATCAGAGCTTCATATTCTGCTGCATTGTTAGAGGCTGGAAATAACAACTGAAGGGCATATCTGAGGTGCTCACCTCCAGATGCGGTAAAGAGGATCCCTGCGCCTGCTCCCTACAGCTTTAACGAGCCATCAAAATACATTCGCCATACTTCTGCAGTTTCTGGGTTATCTGGTACTTGTTGTTTGGTCCACTCTGATACGAAGTCAACCAGTGCTTGAGTTTTAATGGCAGTGCGAGGTCGAAATTCAATGTCATGAGATCCCAGCTCGCAGGCCCACTTGGCTATTCTCCCGATGGCTTCTTTATTATGAAGAATATCTCCTATCGGAAATCCCATGACTACTATGACTTTGTGGTCGTCGAAGTAGTGACGGAGCTTGCGTGCAGTTAGAAGTACTGCATAAAATAGCTTCTGAACTTGAGGGTATTTCTTCTTCGAGGGACCCAGAACTTCACTGATGAAATAAACAGGATGTTGCACTGGGTATGCATGTCCTTCTTCTGCTCGCTTGACTACCAACACGGTGCTCACCACGTGAGTCGTGCAAGAGATATATAGCAGCAGCTCTTCAGCTGGTTGAGTCGGCGTGGCTCGACGTGGTGGTTTCAACACTGGTGGTGTTGTCAAGAACTTTTTCAATGCGTTTAGGGCTTCCTGTGCTTCTGAAGTCCACTGAAACTTGTCCACCTTCTTGAGTAGCTTATAAAATGGTAAGCCTTTTTCTCCCAGCCTGGATATGAATCTGCTCAGGGCTGCCATACATCCGGTAAGTCTTTGAACTTTCTTCTGTGATCGCGGTGCCTCCATCCTCATGATAGCTTCGATCTTTTCTGGATTAGCTTCAATTCCCTGGTGGCTGACAATAAAACCGAGTAACTTTCCTGCTGGTACCCTGAAGACACATTTTTCAGGGATTAAGCTTCCATTGATATCGTCGTAGGCTGTTGAAAACCAGTTGTAAATCTTCAATGAAATTTTCTGAATTTTCTGTTTTGATTACCACATCGTCCACATAAGCTTCCACACGCTTGCCCCAGTGATCGGCTAAGCATGTTTGAATAGCTCTCTGATAAGTCGCTCCAGCGTTTTTGAGGCCGAACGGCATGGAGGTATAGCAGAAAGCACCGAATGGAGTGATGAACGCTGTTTTTCCTCGTCTTCTTTCGCCAGGCTGATCTGATGATACCCAGAGTAGCAATCCAAGAAGGACAACACAGAACATCCAGCGGTGGAATCTACCACCTGATCTATCCTAGGGAGCCCGAAGGGATCCTTTGGACAGTGTTTGTTGAGATCTGTATAGTTGACGCACATGCGCCAATCCACTTTATTCTTTTTGAGTACAAGAATAGGGTTGGCTAACCACTCGGGATGTGACACCTCTCTAATAAATCCAGCCGCGACCAAGCGAGCTAGCTCAGCGCGAATGACCTCTCTCTTGTCGGGCGTGAAACGACGTAATTTTTGCCGAATCGGCCTCGCCTGGGGGTAGACCTTCAATTTGTGCTCGGCCAGTTCTCTCGGGACTCCCGGCATATCCGCAGGTTGCCATGCGAATACGTCTCGGTTATCTTGCAGGAACTGGACGAGCGCGCCTTCCTATTTGTCATCCAGGCTGGAGCTGATGATGGCGGTTTTGCGTTCATCAGTGAACCCAAGGTTGACTCTTTTGGTTTCTTTAGTCGGCCGCATAGAGGTCGCGGCTTGAGCCTCGCTCACGGGTACCACGAGGTCTTCCTCAGGCTTAGAGTTTGCCTGTACAGAAGAAGTCGCCGACGGTTTAGTGGTGAGGGCCGCCTCGATGGCCACCCGGAAACATTCTGCGGCGCCTTGGAAGTCAGCGCGCACAGGTATGATCCCTTGCGACCCTGGCATCTTCAATATCATGTATGTGTAATGCGGAATGGCCATGAATTTCGCCAATCCAGGCCTCCCGATGATGGCGTTGTACCCGCAGTCGAAGTTTGCCACTTCGAACCTTAGGAACTCGGTTTTGTAGTTCTCCGGAGTTCCGAAGGTGACCGGCATGTAGATGTGGCCCAGCGGGTATTCTCCTTCAGTTGGCACGATGCCGAAGAAAGGAGTATCTGACTCGCGGAGCTCTTTGAGGTGAACTCCCAAGCCTTGAAGTGTCTGAGGGAAGGTGACGTTGATGCTGCTCCCCCCGTCCACTAATACCTTCTTCACCCTGCTTTCTCGGATCACCGGATCGACAAGGAGCGGGTATTTGCCTGGGTGGTCGAAGTTGAGCCACTGATCTGCCCGAGTGAAGGTGATCGGGTGCTCCGACCATCGGTATGGGGCGGGAGGACCGGTGGTCGCCACCAGTATTTGGCGATCGTTGAGCTTTTGTTGTCTCTTGTTCTCCTGCGATCCGTGTCCGCCGAAGATGACGTTGACCTCTCGGTCGACGCGCGGGAAGGCTCCACCTCCTCCCTCCTCCTGTTGCTGGGGTTGTCGCGGTTCTCCTGGTCCTCCCCACGGCGGAGGATGAGGTAGAGGTTGGAAGGGTCGGTCGTGCCCGACGGAGTGCTTGAAGTCTCTACAGTTCCAAAGGGTGTGGCGCATGTCCTTGTGGTATGGGCACTGGGCGTCGAGGATGTCGTCCAGCGTGCGTTCGCCTCCATGAGGTCCTCCCCGAGCGCGAGAGGCAGGTGGTCTGGCGGCGTGGACTTCTTCGCGAGGTCTCTTCTCCCAACGCTTGTTGGGCTGCTGATCCGTGTCGGGTTGCGGTGCCGCTGGTGCTGGTTTTACTCCTCCGATGAGGTCCTGAGCTCGCTCGTCGGTGGTGATGTAGAGGTCGTCTTCCCGGAACAGTTGCTCGGAGGTAGTCGGCGCCTTCTGTAATATGGTTCGGACGAAGGTCGAGTCATTGGATCCTCTGTAGAAGTCCTCGATCACTGCCGCCTCCGCGACCTCGGGGATACGATTTCTCATGGTCTGGAACCTTTTGAGGTACGACCGGAGAGTTTCGTCCCCCCGGTGCTTGATGGATTTGAGGTCCCATGGTTGCCCTGGTTTGTCGGAGAGGGACTGAAAGTTGGCGGTGAAGCGCCGACTGAAGTCGCTCCAGTCGTCGATGCAGTGTCGGGGTAGATGTCGCAGCCATTGCAGCGCATCTTGCCCGAGGACAATGGGTAAGTATGCGGTCATTACGTCCTCGGTCGCCCCAGCAGCTTGAGCAGCGGTGGTGTAGACGGCCAGCCAGCCTCCTGGATCCTGCTTAGGTTCATATTTGTCGACATTGGATACCTTGAAGTTAGGGGGCCATTGAATGGCCCTGAGGCGTGGAGTAAGTGCCGATACTCCACACTTGTCCTCCTGGCGTCGATGATGTTGTCTGTCCCGGGGAGGGGAGTGATCGTCGTGGTGCCTCGACCGTCCCCGGGTGGTGCCTCCAGTTGAAGCCGTGGCTGACTCGGTCCTGGTAGTCTGACTCCATGCTGGGATGCCATGGTCCCAGTCGCACTCTTCCCGTCGACGAATTTCATTCTCGTGTCATCGTTCACGCGAAGCATTGATGGAGCTTCGCACGTCCCGGCGACTGTTGATGGCATGTCGTAGATCGTTCGGCGGGTGAGCGAGAGGTAGAAGGTGGTTGGCTGCCTGAGTGAACAGTCGCTGATAGCCATCGGCGTCGGGAGTCTGAGGGAGGCCATCAGCTATCCGAGCCAGCACCCCTCTGACTTCACTCGGCGTGTTCATGGCTTGGGCGAAGTCGGGGTTCAGGTTGCGTCCGAAGAGTGGATTTTCCCGACGTTGCCTTGCCTCCTGCTCGGCCTGTTCTTGAGCCCGTCGACGATCGCGCCGTCGGGAATTCCTTCGTTCCCTGAAGACACGTTCTTCCAGAGTTTCTCCTATCTCCGAGACCTCGTCTCGCGATACGGGCTGCGCTAGGTCCCGCTCCTCGGCCTCGTGATGTCGCCGGATATTTTGGCGTCGGTTTCTTCGTCTGCGGGATTCCCGCTGAGGAGGTTCCTCTCCGGGTGCAGTCGGCTCGTCATTAGAGACGGGGGGCGACTCCACTCTCCCGATGAAGAGGACGTCGGGGTAGAATGGAGTAGTTGTCCCGGCGATCTTCTTTCTGTTCTCCTTTGAGGGCGGAGGCACAGAAAGATCAGCTTGATGATCCTTTGCTTCCTTTCTCCTTGTGATTCGTGTCCATTCTTTCGTCGGAGAGGTGGACATCGGAGTTCTCCAGACCGAGGGACCCTCAGCCTCTATCTTGCCGGAGGTGATCTTTTTTAGGGGCGCCGGAGGTTGCGCTTTTTCCTGCCTTGCCCCGATTTTCTCGGAGACTTCTGAGGAAGGCTTTCTCTCAGGCAGGTCCGCGAGGCGATGCAGAGTTCCCTTCTCATCCGCTACAGATGAGATAGTACCGAAGCAGAACATGGATCCGGGGCGGAGGATGATCTTGTGTTGGAAGGTGACGGCCATTGAGCTAGCTTGGATCGATGACACACCCCATACCTGGCGCGCCAGCTGTCGGTGTTTCGGGTCCGACCGCTCACCCAGGGTTACCCCCCAAGGTGCTTTTTAAGAGTAGGGCGGTGTTATCGACTGTAGCTCGATGGTTCGTGCTAGGCGCACGAGAATTAGCAGACAATGATGTACAGGTTCAGGCCGCCTTGAGATGCGTAACACCCTACGTCCTGGCTGGAATGCTTTATGTGATGGGTTACAGGGGAGCTCTCTAGTGCTGGGAAACGTAGAGAGCGGGGTGGATGGCTAAGTGATGAATGATGTATCTCTCGATCGATCGTCTTGAAGGGGTGCCCCCTAGGCCTTATATACTCGACCGTGGGGCATTACATATGTGGATATGATAACAACGTGAGCCGGAATAGTAGTGAACTAACTGAGTCTATCTTCCTATAATTCAGCCGACTCATCCTCGCCCAGTTCCTACATACGGGGCTCCTACGCGGGAAGGTCGGGTCACTGCTGCAATTACTGCTCGGATGTTGTTGGGCCGTCTGGGCTTGCACCGACCCGGCCTTGTGCTGATTTGTCTCACTGTTCGTTCCTCCCAGGCCCATGAGGGGGATGACCTTACGAATTAAGGGGCCTTTGGGTCTCTCGTGAGGTCTTTTATCCTTCTAGTGGACCCGGGGGATATCTGTCCCCCACAGGGTAAGAGAGGATGTCCCAAGAGGCAAGAGCCCTAGAGCCTAGATGGCTCCTAGCCTCCCAACAGACTCAGGGAGGTCTGAACGTCAAACATGAGAGCAGACATCTCAAGAGCTATGGGGGTCCAAACGTCCTAAGAAACACGAGGCCTCTGGACGTGTAAAAGACTATACTACCCCATTTGGATGTAGATATTCTACTGGAATTTGGAATTGGAATCAAGATCTCTAAATTTTGTTGTTTAGTTGTCTAATAAATTTAGAGCTGGAATTAAAGCTCAATTTCTTGTAATTGGACTTTAACTAAAAATTGTCCATCCCAATTCAAAGCTAAGACTCTAGGTATTAGATGGCATTGCAATTCTAGATACATCCAAACAACAGATTTGTATTGAAACTCATTTCCAATACTAGATAGATTTGGTATTGGATATAATTCAATTCTAACATCTCCAATATCTACATCCAAACAGACCCTAGGAGATCGTGTGTATATTAAATATGTGACTAATATTAATCTGATTTGTTTAAATAAAAAATGAGTCATATGTATATTAAATCTAACAAATATTGCACCAAGTTCTTGTACAAAAAACTAAAGGCATAACTTCACTAGCATTTCACCAATTGCACAAAACTAGATTTAACTCATGCGTTACAATGCGCTAGAAGTAGAGCAATAACGAGAATGAACTTGTCAATATTTGCAGAATATGTAGTATATTTACATGTACTGAGTTGCTGGCCTGCACAACTACATACATAATTGGACCTTCATTTGTTGCTCTAACAGCCTGTGTCTTCAGCCCCCGCAGAACTCTTACTGACGGCCTGCAACTCTTCAAGAAAGGCGGACAGAGTACAACTCAGGCTTAAAAACATAAAAACTTTCCAAATCTTCCTAGTTGGCAGGCCAAGAGCAAGTAGCCTGTCAATTGAGAACACAATAAGATTCCAAAACCATCCTCTTCATCAGAAACACTGTCAGTTTGAACACTGAAAGTTTTAAATGTGGCCTAGAATCAAATTACCAGAAACTACAAAGATTGGCAACCAATGATCATTATTCCCAGACTTCGCTTTCAAAATTGATTCTTACAGAACTTACTGTGAACTCATCAATGATACTCATACCATACAAGATACTTCTATGGAGATAACAACAAGGGTTAAGATATATTAAGTACAAATGTCCACGACATACCTTGATAGTTTAACTCTGGCACTGAAGCAGTAGCGAGGGATCGCAGAAAAGTTAAAATTGTCTTGATATTATGTCACAATTTATCAATGTCATGATCCCTTTAACCTTTCATTATCACTAAAGTCTGAATCACTTCAAGACTAAGAAACCCCTTCGTTTACAAAATTCAAAGCCTCCAAATTTTCTGATGAATTCCAAATGGATAGATATATTCTCTGAAGTGCTTCTGCAGTTCTGCTAGTGCCCCTCCCGTCCTCTCAATCTTATGCAGCCATTTGGACCAATGAATAGCAATGTGCAGGTCAACAGTCAAATCTTTCTCAAACATTTGCCTACAGTACAGGCACTCAAGATTCTTGTGTAGGTGCTTCCCTCCATCACAATTGCCCTCGTGAGAAGTGGCTGATAAGGAGCCTCAACTGGCTTAAGCCCAGCTAATTTCATTTGCTCGAATTCAACACTCTATTTGAAAGTGACTCTAACCCAACCTTTATGAATGTGGTATGTCTTGATATTAGGTTCCGATCCAATCCAACATCTGCCATTTCTTGAATCACATTTTCCGCTCTTTACAGTAAATAGTTCAAACAAAAAACTGGCGAATAGTATGTAACAAAGGCAAGGATAAATGCTTCTTATTTCGCATTTTTCCAATGGGAATAAGATGAAGCCATGCAAGTGCATTCTGCGAATAAAGAGCTTAACAACACCCGCTCGGTTACCTTAAACAAAATCCATTTGCATTTATCTTATTGGGCCATACTATCACTATCAGGCCATGTCCAACCGTGCCACCAAAAGCTAGTAAAAGGAGCAGAGCCAGTGCCAAAGACTCCTACGCCAATGAGTTTTGAGAAACGGATAAACCAAGGCAAGCCTTACTCTGCAAATGCGGAGAGACTGCTTAAAACAGGCGACCTGGTGAGACTGGTGACTCAGTAGACAGCTCACTCCACTAGGCCTGCCACCAAAAACCAGTAATCAAATATTTTGATGCAAGATGCACACACCTGCATGTCTCCTGTTTTGCAGTGTGCATTTATGTAGGAGGTAAATGTATGGATGTAAGGAAGTATTTCATCCTCTTTAATTTGTTTCATCAAATATGTCGCATGCCAGACATCTCTACGAGCCCAGCTGCATTGAAGCAAGTAATGGCAAACTATTTTCTGTTATACAGTGTTCTTAACAAGGAGGAGTATTTAACAAGCTATGTTATGAGATTATAACATGACTCTAATAAACCATAAATGAAATGAAATGAAATGAAAGCAACTGTTTGTGTTACTGCAGTAAAAGAAAATTAATTTGCTCTGTTTCTATAACATTTTCACACGATGGACATCTACAGTGATAGTTTCTGAAAATGGACCCGTTTGCACCGAGTTGTGTCCTCTGATATTTGGCACCGTGGTAGTTGTCACATAGGAGCCTGCAAATCCAACACGGAAGATCATATGTGGAAGCTTCGATGGTGCCAATGTCGTGGCACCGTCAAAAGGGTCACTGTTCAAAATTATTCCCCAGAGGTCCAATAGCAGCATAACAACATAAACCTTCAAGTTCAAATGATTAGTCATGCCATTTAATTTCCAAAGTTTAAATCAGAACTGGACTTCAAGTATAGTGAAAAACAAAGAGAAATTGGAAAGGATGACATAAAAAATTAGCTTCTTTAAGGCCTTTGAGGCTTTGACCCAAGAAGGAACAATATATAAGAAAAGTCAAAGCTTGAGCCTAGTTGTAGACTCAGCTCGACCCTCAAAACTAACCTTGGCATACATCTGAGCAAATGAGAACCTGCCGCAGTTCAGACATCTCATGATCTAAACAAGTAATTCTTGTAGAAGAGAGTCCAATCAGAGTCATCCAATGTGACAAGCTCGAATCCTTCTGCATTCATGGACTTCGCAACTGAAACAGGATTTGGAGAGGCCTTGATGTGTTACCATTGTTTAGTTCATCACCAATGCAACTGAACTCAATAGAGCCAAAGCCACATGCTTCCAGTTTGTAACACGCAAAATCTCATTTTTGTGATTTGAAGAATTCTCCAAAGAGTTGGAGGTAAAATGACTTAATAAATAATGATTTCATTTCTTTGTAAAGTATATCGCTCTAAAGGGGATAATAAATAGCAATAAGAGATTGGTATTCAAATCTTAGATCCAAAACTAGCAACTAGAACTTAGAGCCACAGATAGAAGAAAGACTTTAAAACTATATATATATATAGGGAAGAGGTAATGGAAGCCCTGGGCTTCCGTTAGTGGGCGAAGCCCCAGCCAGGGAGACCGATCGGGTCGCGTTCGGCCCACTGGACGCCAGCCTGCGCCATTTATGCAAAGGATAACCACGTATCCCGTCTTACACGCGACATGCAATTACGCAACCATAAATATGTGTACAAATGTGCATAACTCATGCATAAATGGAATCTTTGCATGCCAGGAATCGCGCGCACGAATATTTGCATGTGCTAGACGTTTACGACTGCATAACGTTGTGATACATGATAGCGTAAACCATGCAAACATTTAAAATCTCCCACCGGTTTTGAGATAAGGAAAGACGTGCTCTTCGTGCGCGTAAATAAAGGCGCAGTTACGGGAGAAAACAAATACGCACACATAAATATATGTAGTAATGTGCATAAATCATGCATAGAAGGGATATTTTGTACCTTGACTCACGGAAACGAATATTACCATGTGCACACCGTTTACGACTGCATAACGATGTGTAACATGATAGCATAAACCATGCATTATATAAATCTTGACCAGTTTGATATAAGGAAAGACGTGCTGCATAATCGCGTAAATAAAGGGACAGTTACGGTTCGAGGAGCATTAGTAGAAGGAAATAAATTTTAATTTACAGCCGCAGTTCGCGGGTTCTGCTCGGGCGGATTCCAGCGTAAAACGTGAGCTAAAACATCGTAAATGAGTACGAAATTTAGCGTAAATCATATATCTGTTTTGTAACAGCAAACGAAGCCCAAAATTACGGCGTGAAAATCGCGTGCACCAATCGTGCGCGGGTTCTGGCTAGGGCAGATTCCGGCGTAAAACGTGAGCTAAAACATCGTAAATGAATACGAAATTTAGCGTAAATCCTATATTAGCTAAAACAGCGTAGATTGATCACGTTCGATCGTGCACGGATTTTGGCTTGGTCAAATTTCAGCGTAAAACGTGAACCAAACAGCGTAAATGGGTACAAATTTTATCGTACATCATCAATCTATTTCGTAACAACGAATGTGGCCTAAATTACGACGTCAAAATCGTGCTCCGATCGTGCTCGGGTTCTAGGTCAGGTGGATTTAAGCGTAAGACGTGATCCGAAACAGCGTAAATGGATACGAATTTTAGCGTAAATCAATGATCTGTTTTAAAACGACGAATGTGGAACTTGCTTTTTAGTGGAAGCGTAAAATGCAATAAGAAAGAACCCAAGACAAAATCTTTTTTTGCCGACCTATACATGTGACATGGGGGTGAATTAATAACTGAACGAATCCAAGACAAGAAAGAAAACGATGAAGCCATTTGCTGTTCCTGAATCTTGATCCGTCACGCTCACGCTCGGCCATGGAACTGAGGTCAGAAGAGTAGCCACTAGACAATACAGAGGGCACGGCGGTCAGAAGAACAAGAACTTGGACTTGGAGATGCATCTGAAGGGGAGCACGGTGCCGTTGGGCCAGAAGAAGCGGAGCTGGCACGCCAGGCGCGTCCACTGGTCGACGACGATGATCCCCGCGACCTTCCATCGCGTCCGGGCCTCCACATCCACCCGGAACGGCACCACGCCGTCGCAGAGCGCGGCCTCCATGGCGGCGCTGCCGGCGTCGCCCAGCGGGGCGCCCTGCGCGCGCGCCACGTACGCCAGCGAGAGGACGCCCCTGGCGGGCACGCGGAACGGGTAGGCGCAGAGCACCGCCAGCCCGCCCACACCGCCACGTACGACACGCGGGGCTGCAGCAGCAGCACCACCACAAGGACGGCCACGGCGCCCAGCAGCACCACGACCGCAAGCACCATGAACAGCACCACCGCCGCCCACTCCGCTGCGCCCGACCGGTGCCTCCTGAAGCTGTACCGACGCGGACGCTGAGGCTCCTCCTCGCGCCCCCTCCACGACCGCCAATCCGCCGGCTGGAGAGCGCCGCGGCGGCCGGGGCTCTCCTGCTCACGGGCGCCTCCTCGCACGCCCGAGGGAACCGCCGCCGCCGCTAAAACCTAATCTCTGGCGGCGTGGGGGTGTTTTTATAGTGACGGCGTGGGCCCGATTCACGTAATATGCGCAGACTATATTTGCATAAACTGATACACACATCAGCATAACTCGTATTATAATTTAGCGTAAGCACAGGTAGGTACAATAAGCCCAGGGCTCCGGTGCGATCTGCACACCTGGTCAGGGCTTCCTATAGTTAAATAGAGCCCAGGGCTCTAAATACTATATATATATATATATATATATATATATATATATATATATATATATATATATATATATATATATATATATATATATATATATATATATATGTATATATATATTCCTTTATAACTATATAATTAACGTAATATTTAAAATATTTGTATTAAAAATAATTCATGTTAAGAGTAAATAAGAAATGAATTATGAATTCTAGACATCCAAAAAAAGAGTGTATTATTAAAATAAGATAGGTGTATGTGAATTATGTTTTGAAGCATGTGGCTAATTATATATTAAAATAAAATAAAACATTTTTATCACCATGCTGGAGTTTTGTGTTGTGCATACTAATTTGAATAGAGAACTCCAAACTCAGATTTGGGAATTTGACATTCAAAGGCTAGAATTTGAAATTTATAAAGAAATTCAAAAGGAAAATGAGAAAAACAAAAGAAGCCTCTTACTGGACCCTTACTCTGATTTCGGCCCACAACTGCCTTTACCAGCTCGGCTGAACCTGGCTGCGCGCCGCGCCGACAGGCGGGCCCAGCCTGTCAGCGGTCGTCGCGCGTGCTCACGTGGACACGTGGTGATGCCTGCCGATGACTGGTGGGGCTCACTCGTCAGCCCCTCCTCTGCAGCAACAGCTCGGCCGTGTTCGGTGGTGACTGCACGAAGGGCCCACTGGTCAGGGGCGTCGTCCTCACCATAGAGCTCGGGTCGCGCCAACAGATGCTGCCGGATCTCGGCTGGGGAGCTCCAGTGATCTCGGTCGGGTGGTTGGTCGGCCCTGGTATAATACCGAGCCCCGACGCACGTCACAATCCCATCGCAATCCACGCCAGGAGCCAGGCCGCCAAGCCCCGCCGTCGGGATAAAGGAAGAAAGCACGCCGCCGTCACGTCCTCTCGCCATTGTCGTCGGCTCTTGTTGAACGAACAATTGGGGTGGTTCTCCGGGGGGTGCAGTGCGTAAACGCAAAAGTAGTGAAGTGGGTGGCCGTTTGTTGGCATCGATTTCACGCCGAGGATCCAGCACCGTCGTGATTCCGCTTCCCATTGTGGGCAGCTCGGTCGCAGTCTTCAACCCTAGTAAATAAACCCACTATTATGTTTGTCTTGCCCTTCTCTTCATGTAGCACCGTTTGGATTCGTGTCTGGGGCATCCATGCACTGGATTGGGGTGCTCCGGCGTGCCTCCGCGGCGGGTATCGCGCGGGCGCCGCCGATGTAGGAACGGGAGGTAGACGATGGCTGGGGGCCCTTGATCGGCTAACAGATGGTGTGGATCAGACCCACTCTTACCCCTTCGCATCACCGTGGATCCCGAATCCATCGGACAGGATTAGATCACACGATTTTAATCCTGGAACGTTGATCGGGAATCGGGTGGCCGTGAATCTAATATGTACCGTTAGGCGGGATCCAACGGTTGAGGATCACGGATACCCCTTCGGCATGGACTTTTGCATAAGAGACCCTAGCCTTTTAAACAATCAACCCGCCATCATGTGATAGCATCGGTGAAGTTAAACTAAGTCCCTGCGTTTCACAGTTTAGTCCATGTACTCTTTAGATTTAGTATCTGCGGTCCATAGACTACCGGAAAATGGTTAATTAATAGTTAAAATGTATTTTTAGTATAAAAATAAATCTAGAAACTTGTTTAATTCATATTTAATTTATTTTATGTCACACCCGGATTTTGGGACACCAAGACCCGGGCGCGAACATAATCACCAGGTGTGCTGGGACCAAGTCTCATACATATGATGAATCATGGCACAGGATCGAATGTCACATATTTACTATATAATATGAGTTCTGTACAAAATAAATAATTACATTATAAGAAAACAACGGTCCAGCAACCCAAAGTTGACTGGGAGACGACGGCCTAGACCTCTCACGAACTCGTCACAGCATCCTCCAAGCGCCTCATCCTGCGGTACATGTTCTTGACCTGTGGGGGGGTGTGAGACAGCAAGAGTGAGCTCACATACGTTCATCGCTCAACAAGTTGTGGGGAATAATGTGCATGAACTCGCCAAAGGTGGGAGCTCACGTGAAGTGTAAGGCTTACCAAAGAGGATGGTTAGAGTTGAGCATTGCTTTTAAAGTTGGTCAAAATTTTATTAGCAGTTACTAAGTATAAGTAAATACCAACCCAATTAAGTAGTAGAACAAAAGTAACAACCTCACCTGCGATGCAATGCATATGACAAATTGAGTTTAAGTTCCATAATTTAATCATGTGAGTGTCCGAGCTGCTCATGACCGTGAGCACGGCTAGTATACAAGTTTTACACTCTGCAGAGGTTGCGCATCTTTACCCTGCTCATGACCGTGAGCACGGCTAGTATACCGGTTTTACACTTTGCAGAGGTTGCGCATCTTTACCCACAAGTCATGTTACCCATCTGCCAAGAGACGGCCAATCCCATACACCTCTACCGAGGAGGCGAGGCAGGGTAATACTACGAGGCATTTACAAAGTTCCACTAACTTCAGAAAACCCGCTACAGTTTATAGGAAGCTCCAATGCAGGAATCCCTCGCATGACCGCCATCGCAGCAAAATCATCCCAAGGGCCTCCCTACACTGACCACTCCCCTACTGCCCTTGCCCCTCTCGGGTAAGGTAGTCATCCACTAGCTTTCCTAATTAATCAGCCAAGGGCGTCCATAAACCCTTGTGGTAGCACTGTTTTTCCGGGTGGTTCTTCATGTTCCCATTAACATAATGATCTTATCATGAACAGTAAATAATAAACAGATAATAAAAAGTGTAATCATGAATAGTGTATCTCCATACCCAAAACCACATAAAGCAATAGCATGTACTACCCAAAAATTCAGTGGTAAACAAGGTATAAAGATAGTCAAATCTAGGGTAACCTATTGGGTCCCATCAAAATTAACCTATGCAGATCATTATGATTAATAAGAACATGACTGGGTAAAAAGGAAGTGATCAAGGGCACAACTTGCCTGGGACTTGAGATTCCAGGTACCAGGATGATCTTCAGGTTCTCATGACCTCACTGCTAAACGTAGAAATACATACAAACATGGTATAGACAAAATTAACATCACACCAACCATAAGTACAAACTGAATAATAATGATCTACGCGATGCTACGAGATCGTAGAAACAAGAACCACTAAATTCGGAGCTACGGTTATTAAGTTAGGAATTTCTGAAGTTATTTAATACCTAGAATAGAGTTATTCATGTGAATAATTTTAAATCAAGTTTCATGGTTAGACAAATGTACTAGGTAATAAACAATACTTAAACAAAATTAATCCCACTGGAATGAATCAATTTGGAGCTAAATTCATCAAGTTATGAATTTTCTAAGCTTATCATATTTATTTTTATCCTGAAAATCATTTTAGATTTTTATTTCCTGAAATTCCCAGACTCTGGACGGCGACCACTATTTTCGAAAACTCGGGGGCTAACACGTGAAATCACCCAGACACAGAGAACTCCGCACAGGATGGCGGGTTGATTCCCCATAACCCAAGGGGCTCTTAAGCAAAAAGCCAACGGCGAAGAGGTAAGGAACAACCAGAGCCGTTGGATTAAAAGGATACGGTCCAGATTAGATTTTTACAACTCTGAACCGGTACGCAGCCCTGGCCCTCGGATTTGGATCTAACGATGTAAATTTTAAGTACCAAGATCTAATCGTAGCCACTTGATCCGAGATCTACAGTTCTAATTCCGCTGGGTGAAGGGGTACACTGGTCAGATCGGGACCGTAAGCCAGCGATCCTACGACTACAGACGTCGCACGGCCAAATCCAATCTAGGCCGCCCAAGACCCATCAGACGGTCCGTACCCTTCTTCCCCCCTACGCCCTCCTATTTCCTTTTCTCTCTCTCTCTCCATGGCTGACCGGTGGCGCGTGAGCACGACCGTTGTAACGCCCCGAATTTTTGCAGTTGAATTTTTTTTCTTTTCTTTACTCGCCAAAATTCGGGCGTTACCTTTTCTTTTTCTTTTCCCCCTCGCTAAACCTTGACCTTTTCCAAAGTTCTAGCGGGATTCGGTTTGGAATTCCCGTGTGATGAAAAACCCTAAATACTTTGTGTTGTTGATGCACCATGCCGAACCTTGCATTTCTTTTGATTGCTTTGAAAGTACAAATGCATTCATGTAGAAAGATCGGATTTCGAAAATGAGGAGAAGATCTTTTCTTCCTTTTTTTCTCTCTCTTTCTCTCTCCTCTTTTTCTCTCTCTCCCGCGCCGTGGGCCGACCCCGGCCGGCCCAGCCGCCCCTGGCGCCCCCTCTTGGGCCCAAAAAGGCCCAACCGCCCCCCCACCTCCCTCTTTTTTTCCCAAACCCTCTCCCTCTCCCTCTCATTTTTTTCCCTCTCTCATTCTCTCCCTAGCCGCCGCCCCTACCCGCCCCCTGCCCTAGCGCCGCCCCCTGCCCTAAGCCGCCGCCGCCGCCCCTCGCCGTCGCTCCCCAACGCCGGTGAGCCCCCCCCCTCCTCCCTCTCTCCCTCCTCCCTCCCTCTCCCCTCCCCCTCCTCTCTCCTCGGCCACCGCCCCAGTCGCGCCCCCTGGCCGCGCGCCGCCCGGCCGCCTGGCTCGGCCGCCCGCTTGTCTGCCTGGCCGCGTGCCCGCCTGGCCCCGGCCGCGCTTGGCCCCTGGCCGCGCCCTGGCCTTTGGCCGCGCGCGCCCTGGCCGCGCCCCCTGGCCGCTCGGCCGGCTCAGCCGCCCCGGCTCGGCCGCCCCTGCGCGCCCTGCCCCCGGCCGGTTCAACCGCCCCTAGGGCCGGTTCAACCGCCCCCCCCCCCCCCTCTGTTTTTTTTTATTTTTTTATTTAATTTTATTTACTTTCTGTGATCATAGTTATTTTATTTTAGGTAGGGTAATCATTGTTAATGTTATTGAAATAGGAAGTTTAATTTAAAATTCCGTTATGCTAGTTGATTCATGTAGTTAATTGTTTATCTCGTGCAATGTTGATCAACTTAAAATGAATAGGTTTCCACTAGTGCATATAACAAGAATTCTTTTGTTAGGAACCCATTGAAACTAGAGTGCATAATTTAACTAATCATTAGTGCATAAACTTTAACCCCCTGCGAGGCCCTTTCCCGTTTCTTTCTAACCGTAACAAATGCGATATCGAATGTCATACTTGATGCATATTCGCTTTGTTTGTTCCCTTGTATGGTGTACTGTTCTTTTGTATTAAATGTGGATGGATGTATGTATGTTTGCAATCGCATAGAGAACGATCCGGTCGAAGAGCCCGAGGAATTCGCAGGAGAAGCCCCTGAGCAGCAGTCGGTTGGTGGAGGCAAGTGTCCTTTGACCTATCTCTGTCCTATTCATTATTTAATTCACCTCCCGCTTACACATTTATGCCTAAGGATTGACTAGCTTTTGTTATCCATGTCCTTGTTTACCTATCTGGGTTGGATTATTACTGTTTAGCTTTATGCTATTGCTCAACCTCTAATCAATGAACATGATGAGATTATCTATGATACGCTGTTTTCCCTTCTTTTATTATGATGTTGTACTTGTGGTCTTCAAGGGGGCTCGAGCGGTTTCTCGAGTGCCTCTCCGTAAGGACCTGTTCTATGGATGACCGCCCGGGAAAACAGTGCAACCATGAGGGTGGAATGGGGTGCCCTTAGCTGAATAATTAGAGGATCCGGGGTGTAGTTCACTTAGCCGTCGTGCCGTCAATGGGGCTCGGTGTATGCGGCTCGCTCTGCCAAGTTTGGGTTCGCCCCTTGGGGAGGAGTGCGGTGCATTTAGGAAACCTAACGGGTGGCTACAGCCCCGGGGAATCTTTGTAAAGGCTTCGTAGTGAATCCCTGGCTATTCACCTCGGGAGTGAATAAGGGTCTTGCAAGCCCGGGCCAGAGAGGGAATCACGGCTTGTGGGTAAAGTGCACAACCTCTGCAGAGTGTTTGAAAAACTGATATATCAGCCGTGCTCACGGTTATGAGCGGCCAAGGGAGCTCCAGTGATTAGTGGTACTTGATCAGAGATGTTCGGATTACAGGTGGTGATGAGAATGATGGTTTTGATTATGATTATGATGCTGGTAAGTGGTACTCTTTCCGTTTGGAAAGGAGTACGTTTGGGTTAATAACTTGGGTTAATGCTAAAACTTGGCTTTCTACTAGTAAGTAATAATCTGACCAACTAAAAGCAACTGCTTGACTTATCCCCACATACAGCTAGTCCACTACAGCCAAACAGGATACTTGCTGAGTATGTTGATGTGTACTCACCCTTGCTCTACACACCAACCCCCCCCCATCCCCAGGTTGTCAGCATTGCAACCACTGCTCAGGCGAAGATGAAGCTGTGGAAGGAGACTTCCAGGAGTTCCAAGATTACGACGAGTTCTAGGTGTGGGTTAGCGGCAACCCCCAGTCGGCTGCCTGTGAAGGCCGCGTTTATCTACGTTTCTTTTCCGCACTTTGATTTATTGTAAGGACTATATGGACGTCTCAGACGTATGATGTAATCAACTATTTCCCTTTTTAATACTATTTTGAGCACTGTGTGATGATGTCCATATTATGTAACTGCTGTGTACGTGAATAACTGATCCTGGCACGTACATGGTTCGCATTCGGTTTGCCTTCTAAAACCGGGTGTGACATAAGTGGTATCAAAGCCGTGCTGACTGTAGGACCGCTAACCTAGAGTAGAATGGTCGTTCTAAGGACTATAGACCTCTGTCTCTGCCTTGACTTTGATATCCCTTCAAAAGTTGGTCATACCGACCAAACCTATGTTCTACTATATACTATACCTTGCTGAAAATCATGTTTTATTCTAATCCTTCATTTACTTATGATTCATTATTTGCTGGTCATATTAATTCTGTTCTCACCCTTTTGCTTGCGATGTCTTTTGTAGATGGCTCGACTTAGACACACTGCACGAAAGTCAGTCATCCCCTTCTTACCCTCCCGCCTTGCTGAGCGTCCGCTTCGCCGTCCCGTGGCCGGACAGTCCAGCCACTTGGAGAGACTACACCACCGCCTGCGTGAGGAGCAGGAACGTCGACGACAGGAGCAGCAGAGCTCTTCCTTCTCGCTCCACCAGGAGATAGAGTCTGTGAGGAGCTGCTCCCCTGTGCTTCCTCTGGAGCCGCCCCCTGCACCACCACTGGGCGCCCCAGCTTCTGGAGTAGCTGCTGGAGGAGACCCAGACGACGGAGGTGGCGACGACAGCTCGAGCCACGACACCGACTTCTCTGCTAACCCTGAGCCGGAAGGATGGGTTGCTCGACCCATCACTCGCGACGCTGCTCGCGGGTGTCACTTCCATGATGCGCTCGACACCCTGCTACGTCGGGCATTTGACCGGCATACTTGGTCCGTCGAGTATCGCTGTGTGGTCTACCAGCATAGTCGCGGGGTCTACCCGGACCGCTGGGAGGCAACCTGCTTGGTGCGCTGCCCGGAGAACAGTCTCCAGGGTGCGGAGGCCTGTTCAGAGCACTATTCTATCTCTGAACGGGACTCAGCTGAGGCAGCCATGCAAGATGCTGCACGGCGTGCGCTTTCGCACTACTGCTCGGTTTTCGGTGGGGCAGCTGACGGTCTTGACCTGAAGTATTACCCCCGCCGTCCATCTGGCAGCACAGGAGGCGTGATTGTCTCACCTGTCGGTGAGGGCAATCCTAGGTTGAGCAGCACAGTCAACCTAGCCGCCGTGCTAAACACGGAGCTGGACCATGCATTAGATGAGCTGAGTAGGGCTCGTGCTGAGATCGCCCTGCGGCGGGCTGAGCGCGCGGAACGTCGTCATCTGGATGGTGGTTCCCCCGCTCCCGTCGGGACTCAGCACCCGTACCGCTCACCTCAGCGTGGAGACCAGTCTTATGGCAATCCCGACTGCAAGACCAAGATAACTCTAGAACCATAGCTCGTTAGAGTTGGATCTTGTAATTAATACGAAATATATATACATAGAAGCTTCAGTCTTAGCGTTAGTCTCAGTCTTAGTTAGTCTTAGTTAGACAGGGTAGTTTGCTATATCCTGTGCATCTATGTTTGTCATGATGAACTATGTTTGATTTGGATCTTTGTAATGACTGTCACCAGAGTGTGGGTATCCCCTGCATTTTGGTTTACCTATTATGTTAATGGAGTTAGTTATATAGTTGGGAAACCCCCTTTTATTCCACTTTCCTCTTTATCTGAGAAGCTGTGTGGTCTGTGTTGGAGATCAGTGAAGATGCTCATCTGTTCAGTGCTGTTGAAGAATTCTATTCTCTTTTCTTATGCTGCAAGATTTGCCAGATCAGTTCTGATGTGTGGTTGCATTCTGCAGATGTCAGAGAACAGGCGCAGAGGAGGAAGGCGTGCTCAGCAGGAGCGAGCCGCTCAACAGGAGGAGGTGCCCCAGCAGCAGCACCTGCCGCCCCCGCCCCCGATGTCCATCGAGCAGATGTTTCTGATGCAGACTCAGGCAGTTCAAGCCATCGGTCAGACTTTGGCCGCCATTCAGCAGCAGCAGCAGCAGGCTCCACCTCAGCCTCAGATGCCTCAGATGCCCAGAGACAAGCGTGCTGAATTCATGAGAGGTCATCCACCAACGTTCGCTCACTCTTCTGACCCCATGGATGCTGAAGATTGGCTGCGCACTGTGGAGCGGGAGTTGCATACCGCTCAGTGCGATGACAGGGAGAAAGTCCTGTATGGTCCCCGTCTGTTGAGAGGAGCAGCCCAATCATGGTGGGAGTCTTACCTCGCCACCCATGCCCATCCTGACGCCATCACCTGGGAAGAGTTCAGAGGTAGCTTTCGTCAGTACCATGTTCCTGCAGGTCTGATGACAGTGAACAAGGAGGAGTTCCTGGCTCTCAAGCAAGGGCCATTGTCTGTCAGTGAGTACCGGGACAGGTTTCTGCAATTGTCTCGCTATGCACCTGAAGATGTCAACACTGACGCCAAGCGACAGTACCGTTTCCTGAGAGGCTTGGTCGACCCTCTGCAGTATCAACTGATGAATCACACCTTCCCGACATTCCAGCACCTGATTGACAGAGCAATCATGACAGAGAGAAAGCGTAAGGAGATGGAAGATCGTAAGCGCAAGATCAGTGGACCCCAGCCTGGAAGCAGCAATCGTCCTCGTTTCTCAGGCAATCAACCTCAGCAGTTCAGGCAGAACCAGCGTGCACCTCAGCAGCATCAGCAGTTCCAAAGGCAGTACCCTCAGAACCAGTATCAGAACCGTCAGAGCAATCAGTCAGGAGGTCAGTTTCCGAGGCAGAATCAGCAGGCACCTCGCCTTCCTGCCCCAGCAAACCAGCAGAACAGTCAGGCAGCACCAGCTCAGGTTGGAAACAGAGCATGTTTCCACTGTGGAGAGCAAGGCCACTGGGTGATGCAATGTCCGAAGAAGGCAGCCCAGCAGCAGTCAGGCCCCAATGCCCCAGCAAAGCAGAATGTGCCTCAGCCTGGAGCAGACAATCGCTCTCAGCCGCGCTACAATCATGGAAGACTGAACCACTTGGAGGCTGAAGCAGTTCAGGAGACCCCCGGCATGATAGTAGGTATGTTCCCAGTCGACTCCCATATTGCAGAAGTGTTATTTGATACTGGAGCAACGCATTCTTTCATTGCTGCATCATGGGTAGAAGCACATAATCTTCCAATTACTACCATGTCAACCCCCATTCAAATTGACTCAGCCGGTGGTAGAATTCGAGCCGATAGCATTTGTTTGAATATAAGTGTGGAAATAAGGGGGATAGCGTTTCCCGCCAACCTTATAGTAATGGGTACTCAGGGAATAGATGTCATCCTAGGGATGAATTGGCTAGATAAGTATCAGGCAGTTATCAGTTGTGATAAGAGGACAATCAAGTTGGTGTCCCCACTAGGAGAGGAAGTGGTGACTGAGTTAGTCCCACCTGAGCCGAAGAAAGGAAGTTGTTATCAGATGGCTGTCGATAGCAGTGAAGCAGACCCAATTGAAAGTATCAAGGTTGTGTCCGAGTTCCCAGATGTGTTTCCAAAGGATTTACCGGGTATGCCACCAGAGCGGAAAGTTGAGTTTGCTATAGAGCTTCTTCCTGGAACCGCCCCTATCTTTAAGAGAGCTTACAGAATATCTGGACCAGAGTTGGATGAACTTAAGAAGCAGATTGATGAGCTGTCAGAGAAAGGTTACATCCGGCCAAGCACCTCGCCTTGGGCCGCCCCTGTCCTATTTGTGGAGAAGAAAGATGGCACCAAGAGGATGTGCATCGATTATCGAGCTTTGAATGAGGTCACGATCAAGAACAAGTATCCCTTGCCCAGAATAGAAGATCTGTTCGACCAGTTGAGAGGAGCCAGTGTGTTCTCCAAGATTGATCTGAGGTCAGGTTATCATCAGCTCATAATCCGACCTTCGGACATTCCGAAGACGGCATTCATTTCCAAGTATGGTTTGTATGAGTTCACAGTGATGTCTTTTGGTTTGACCAATGCGCCAGCATTCTTCATGAACTTGATGAACAGTGTATTCATGGATTATCTTGATAAGTTTGTGGTGGTATTCATTGATGATATTCTAGTTTATTCTCAAAGTGAAGAAGAGCACGCAGATCATTTGAGGATGGTGTTGCAGAGATTGCGAGAGCACCAGTTGTATGCAAAGTTGAGTAAGTGTGAGTTCTGGATCAGTGAAGTCCTGTTTTTGGGTCACATAATCAACAAGGAAGGATTGGCTGTGGATCCGAAGAAAGTGGCAGACATTCTGAACTGGAAAGCGCCAACAGATGCTAGAGGAATCAAGAGTTTCATTGGAATGGCCGGATATTATCGGCGATTCATTGAAGGATTTTCAAAGATTGCGAAACCAATGACGGCGTTGCTAGGCAACAAAGTTGAGTTCAAGTGGACCCAGAAATGTCAAGAGGCCTTTCAAGCGCTGAAAGAGAAGTTGACTACAGCGCCTGTCCTAGTCTTGCCTGATGTGCACAAGCCCTTCTCGGTGTATTGCGATGCTTGCTACACAGGTTTGGGATGTGTGTTGATGCAAGAGGGAAGAGTTGTGGCTTACTCGTCCCGACAGCTGAAGGTTCATGAGAAGAATTACCCAATCCATGATCTAGAGTTGGCAGCAGTGGTTCACGCACTGAAGACCTGGAGGCACTATCTGTATGGACAGAAATGCGATGTTTACACAGACCACAAGAGTCTTAAGTACATATTCACTCAGTCAGAGTTGAACATGAGGCAGCGAAGATGGTTAGAGTTGATCAAAGACTATGAGTTGGAGATTCATTACCATCCAGGCAAAGCAAACGTAGTGGCAGATGCTTTGAGCAGAAAGAGTCAAGTCAATCTGATGGTCGCTCGTCCGATGCCCTATGAGTTGGCCAAAGAGTTTGACAGGTTGAGTCTCGGATTTCTGAACAATTCGCGAGGAGTCACAGTTGAGTTGGAACCTACCTTGGAGCGCGAAATCAAAGAAGCGCAGAAGAATGATGAGAAAATCAGTGAGATCCGGCGACTGATTCTGGAAGGCAAAGGCAAAGATTTTCGAGAAGATGCAGAAGGCGTGATATGGTTCAAAGATCGCTTGTGTGTTCCCAATGTCCAGTCCATTCGGGAGCTGATTCTTAAAAGAAGCTCATGAGACAGCTTATTCGATTCACCCTGGCAGTGAGAAGATGTATCAGGATCTGAAGAAGAAATTCTGGTGGTACGGAATGAAGAGGGAAATCGCAGAGCATGTGGCTATGTGCGATAGTTGCCGAAGAATTAAGGCAGAACACCAGAGACCTGCTGGATTGTTGCAACCGTTGCAGATCCCTCAGTGGAAATGGGATGAAATTGGTATGGATTTCATAGTCGGATTGCCTCGCACTCGAGCCGGCTACGATTCCATCTGGGTAGTAGTGGACCGTTTGACCAAGTCAGCCCACTTCATACCTGTCAAGACCAACTACAACAGTGCAGTATTGGCAGAATTGTACATGTCTCGGATCGTTTGTCTTCATGGTGTGCCAAAGAAGATAGTGTCAGATAGAGGAACGCAGTTCACCTCTCATTTCTGGCAGCAGTTACATGAAGCCTTGGGCACACATCTGAATTTCAGTTCAGCTTATCACCCGCAGACAGATGGCCAGACCGAAAGGACCAATCAAATTCTCGAAGATATGTTGAGAGCCTGTGCGTTGCAAGATCAGTCCGGATGGGACAAGCGATTGCCTTATGCAGAGTTTTCCTATAACAACAGTTACCAGGCCAGTTTAAAGATGTCACCGTTTCAAGCGCTTTATGGAAGGAGTTGTAGAACTCCGTTGCAATGGGATCAGCCTGGAGAAAAGCAAGTGTTTGGGCCAGACATTTTGCTTGAAGCCGAAGAGAACATCAAGATGGTCCGAGAGAATCTGAAGATAGCGCAATCGAGGCAGCGAAGCTATGCAGACACAAGAAGAAGAGAGCTGAGTTTCGAAGTCGGAGACTTTGTCTATCTGAAAGTGTCACCGATCAGAGGAGTCAGAAGATTCGGAGTGAAAGGCAAGCTAGCGCCCCGCTACATTGGTCCGTATCAGATTCTTGCAAGACGAGGAGAAGTGGCCTATCAGCTCAGTTTGCCCGAGAATTTGTCTGCTGTGCATAATGTCTTTCATGTGTCTCAGTTGAAGAAGTGCTTGCGTGTGCCAGAAGAGCAGTTGCCAGTGGAAGGTCTGGAAGTCCAGGAGGACTTGACCTACGTTGAGAAGCCAGTGCAAATCCTTGAGATTGCAGACAGAGTCACCCGAAGGAAGACCATCAGAATGTGCAAAGTCAGATGGAATCACCACTCTGAGGAAGAAGCAACCTGGGAGCGTGAAGATGATTTGATGGCCAAGTACCCAGAGCTCTTTGCTAGCCAGCCCTGAATCTCGAGGGCGAGATTCTTTTAAGGGGGATAGGTTTGTAACGCCCCGAATTTTTGCAGTTGAATTTTTTTTCTTTTCTTTACTCGCCAAAATTCGGGCGTTACCTTTTCTTTTTCTTTTCCCCCTCGCTAAACCTTGACCTTTTCCAAAGTTCTAGCGGGATTCGGTTTGGAATTCCCGTGTGATGAAAAACCCTAAATACTTTGTGTTGTTGATGCACCATGCCGAACCTTGCATTTCTTTTGATTGCTTTGAAAGTACAAATGCATTCATGTAGAAAGATCGGATTTCGAAAATGAGGAGAAGATATTTTCTTCCTTTTTTTTCTCTCTCTTTCTCTCTCCTCTTTTTCTCTCTCTCCCGCGCCGTGGGCCGACCCCGGCCGGCCCAGCCGCCCCTGGCGCCCCCTCTTGGGCCCAAAAAGGCCCAACCGCCCCCCCCACCTCCCTCTTTTTTTCCCAAACCCTCTCCCTCTCCCTCTCATTTTTTTCCCTCTCTCATTCTCTCCCTAGCCGCCGCCCCTACCCGCCCCCTGCCCTAGCGCCGCCCCCTGCCCTAAGCCGCCGCCGCCCCTGCCGGCCGCCCCTCGCCGTCGCTCCCCAACGCCGGTGAGCCCCCCCCTCCTCCCTCTCTCCCTCCTCCCTCCCTCTCCCCTCCCCCTCCTCTCTCCTCGGCCACCGCCCCAGCCGCGCCCCCTGGCCGCGCGCCGCCCGGCCGCCTGGCTCGGCCGCCCGCTTGGCCGCCTGGCCGCGTGCCCGCCTGGCCGCGTGCCCGCCTGGCCCCGGCCGCGCTTGGCCCCTGGCCGCGCCCCCTGGCCGCTCGGCCGGCTCAGCCGCCCCGGCTCGGCCGCCCCTGCGCGCCCTGCCCCCGGCCGGTTCAACCGCCCCTAGGGCCGGTTCAACCGCCCCCCCTCTGTTTTTTTTATTTTTTTTATTTTATTTTATTTACTTTCTGTGATCATAGTTATTTTATTTTAGGTAGGCTAATCATTGTTAATGTTATTGAAATAGGAAGTTTAATTTAAAATTCCGTTATGCTAGTTGATTCATGTAGTTAATTGTTTATCTCGTGCAATGTTGATCAACTTAAAATGAATAGGTTTCCACTAGTGCATATAACAAGAATTCTTTTGTTAGGAACCCATTGAAACTAGAGTGCATAATTTAACTAATCATTAGTGCATAAACTTTAACCCCCTGCGAGGCCCTTTCCCGTTTCTTTCTAACCGTAACAAATGCGATATCGAATGTCATACTTGATGCATATTCGCTTTGTTTGTTCCCTTGTATGGTGTACTGTTCTTTTGTATTAAATGTGGATGGATGTATGTATGTTTGCAATCGCATAGAGAACGATCCGGTCGAAGAGCCCGAGGAATTCGCAGGAGAAGCCCCTGAGCAGCAGTCGGTTGGTGGAGGCAAGTGTCCTTTGACCTATCTCTGTCCTATTCATTATTTAATTCACCTCCCGCTTACACATTTATGCCTAAGGATTGACTAGCTTTTGTTATCCATGTCCTTGTTTACCTATCTGGGTTGGATTATTACTGTTTAGCTTTATGCTATTGCTCAACCTCTAATCAATGAACATGATGAGATTATCTATGATACGCTGTTTTCCCTTCTTTTATTATGATGTTGTACTTGTGGTCTTCAAGGGGGCTCGAGCGGTTTCTCGAGTGCCTCTCCGTAAGGACCTGTTCTATGGATGACCGCCCGGGAAAACAGTGCAACCATGAGGGTGGAATGGGGTGCCCTTAGCTGAATAATTAGAGGATCCGGGGTGTAGTTCACTTAGCCGTTGTGCCGTCAATGGGGCTCGGTGTATGCGGCTCGCTCTGCCAAGTTTGGGTTCGCCCCTTGGGGAGGAGTGCGGTGCATTTAGGAAACCTAACGGGTGGCTACAGCCCCGGGGAATCTTTGTAAAGGCTTCGTAGTGAATCCCTGGCTATTCACCTCGGGAGTGAATAAGGGTCTTGCAAGCCCGGGCCAGAGAGGGAATCACGGCTTGTGGGTAAAGTGCACAACCTCTGCAGAGTGTTTGAAAAACTGATATATCAGCCGTGCTCACGGTTATGAGCGGCCAAGGGAGCTCCAGTGATTAGTGGTACTTGATCAGAGATGTTCGGATTACAGGTGGTGATGAGAATGATGGTTTTGATTATGATTATGATGCTGGTAAGTGGTACTCTTTCCGTTTGGAAAGGAGTACGTTTGGGTTAATAACTTGGGTTAATGCTAAAACTTGGCTTTCTACTAGTAAGTAATAATCTGACCAACTAAAAGCAACTGCTTGACTTATCCCCACATACAGCTAGTCCACTACAGCCAAACAGGATACTTGCTGAGTATGTTGATGTGTACTCACCCTTACTCTACACACCAACCCCCTCCATCCCCAGGTTGTCAGCATTGCAACCACTGCTCAGGCGAAGATGAAGCTGTGGAAGGAGACTTCCAGGAGTTCCAAGATTACGACGAGTTCTAGGTGTGGGTTAGCGGCAACCCCCAGTCGGCTGCCTGTGAAGGCCGCGTTTATCTACGTTTCTTTTCCGCACTTTGATTTATTGTAAGGACTATATGGACGTCTCAGACGTATGATGTAATCAACTATTTCCCTTTTTAATACTATTTTGAGCACTGTGTGATGATGTCCATATTATGTAACTGCTGTGTACGTGAATAACTGATCCTGGCACGTACATGGTTCGCATTCGGTTTGCCTTCTAAAACCGGGTGTGACAACCGTGGCGGAGGCCATGGCCAGCGGCTCCCAACATGGCCCCAAGGCTCCCCCCGAGGGCATATAAGCCCTAAACCTATGCTCCCGCACACCTGCTTCATATCCGCCCCTGCGCGATGCAGTCTGCTGTCCAAGTACCCGGCCGCGGCGAGTGAGAGCTTCGCGGCACGCTATAACTTCGGTGAGCGATTCCTAACGAACCGCACACCCAACCTGAGCTAAATTTGGCGGCTCATGATCAGAGGAATAAGGCAAGCGCGATAGAGGAATCCTTACCGTATTTTGAGGTGGCGGCTCCGCGGCTACAGAGCAGCACCGGTGAGAAATTCCCATTCGCCCATGGCGCCCTGAGCTCTGATTCTACTTCGATTACCATCCCCACATGCTGACGAATCGATCAAGACACATCCGAGGACCCCGGGCGACCCCCAGCTGTGAGGCATCGGTGGCGGCCATCTCCTGCTTCTCTCTGCGCTCCCTGATCTCCCTCTCCGATCTTTCCTCTCTCCCGTGGCGGTGGATGCCCGTTTTGGTGACAAGAGCTAGCACCGACGGGTGAGGAAAGAGGGCGCATGGCACTGCTACTTATAGGGCCAAAGCACGGAATCCCGGCTAGAGAAGTACGGCGAATTTGGCGGGTTGTTACGATCCATACGCGAGCAGAACTCGGGTCATCCGGTTGAGGGAGGTGAACCTGACAAAACGGGCCCGCATGCCGGTGACTGAGGAGTTCGCGCGGGAGGAAGACTGGTTGACCGCGTGGGGTCCACATGTCAGCGCGCAGAATTGGGTGGACTGGCGTGTGCGGTTTGTGGAAGAAGTGGGCTGACTGGGGAATTCGGCCCAGAATCAGGTTCGTTTCATCCTTTTCTTTTTTATTTCTATTTCCCTTTCTTATTTCAAATCCAAATCAAACCATGTTTAAATTCTAAATTCTAAATTTCAAATTTATGCACAAGAAAAACTCCACATGATGCACAATTTCCACATAGTATTTATTTATTTAGTTATTTTATTTATTTTTATTATTTTATTTAGGTTAGGTTTTCAACATGAAGTACACGCACCACATTATTTCAATATATTATTATTTTGAGTGTGTAGTCAAATTAAAGGTATATTCAAAAGTTCTACCTTTGTTTTGATAGGAACATTTTCCAATGTCTTATCTTTTTTTAGGATTTAATTTAACTATCGTTATTTTATTATGACCATTTACCTTAAAAGGGTGAATTCTAGGGTTTCAATTATCTATCAAGGGTACTTTGTTCTGATTTCTTCTACTATCCCAAATTGAGAATTTTGGGTTTTACAAATCCTACCCCCCTTAACAGAAATCTCGTCCTCGAGATTTGTAAGAAAAAGATGCAATAAGTTTGGTTTTAGTCTCCCTTATGGTTTATGTTTAGGAACCAAAAGTTTTGTCCAAGCTCTTAAATACTAGTTAGAAGATGATTTGGAAAATATAGTAAGTCTAGCCATCTATTATGTCAGATGAGGCACGGTTATGGCAAGTATAGTTGGTGGCAAGGAAAGACTTCATCCTGAATTGTGGATCGTGATTCCTCTTGAAGTTGGATTTGACTCATCTCCTTCCTTGTGAGGTTGAGCTCTTCTTTTCAGACCTTGGTGTCTTCATCCAAGTTAGGGACTAGAGGTTTAGTAGGTAGCTATAAGTTAAACAAGATTAGTTAGAATTTAGTTCGGATGTTTGCTTCTAGATTGGTTGGCTAAGTTATGCAACCCGTTATGTAGGTCAAGTTATTGTGTATGGCCAAGTTGATCTAAGTCACCAATTTAGGCTTAAGTGAATTAGGAGTATGGCCTTATCTTTTGTACTAGCATTAAGTAACTTACTCTAGATTAGATTATAATAGATTAGATAAAATCTAGATTAGGTTGGATATGACTAGATTAGACTAGTTAAGATCTCATTATTTTGGATTAGGTCCCGGTTGTTTCGTTAGGATGAGTTAAGTAAAGTGATTAGGGTAAGACAAATCTTTCAAGATAAGATGCATCTATTAAGATAAGAGAGAATCTTTTAAGATAAGATGGATTTATTTGATATATTCTAGTGGGGGTACTCTTAGTTGGTCTAATATATCTAGTTTAATAGATCCATTTTAATAGGGATTATTCTGTGTGGTCTATTTTGTAAATATTTTCCCTTATGTCTAGATGTATATGCAGATGTAATTGTGGACATTACTCCACAACTCATCACACTCAATCAAAGATCCAAATAAGACATGTATCATAAGAACAAAATATTCAAATTCATAGATATCTATAAAAATAGTTTTATTTTTGTTCCTAAGAGTAGGTCTCCTATTCCTAAAAGTCACTTTAAGCACAGGATTTCAAAGTGTGAAATCCAAGTTTGTCTCTAGAAGTGAAAAGGTAAGAATAATCAGAGTGAAGCGGAATTAGATGAGAAAAGATTAAGATAAGTTTAGAAAAAGAATCAGAGTAGCAAAGGTAAGTAGACAATGGTTGTCCAGTTCTATCTAGGTTTCGTCCTACAGTCAACATTCCTCTGATACCACTTCTGTCACACCCGGATTTCGGGGCACCAAGACCCGGGCGCGAACATAATCACCAGGTGTGCTGGGACCAAGTCTCACACATATGATGAATCATGGCACAGGATCGAATGTCACATCTTTACTATATAATATGAGTTCTGTACAAAATAAATAATTACATTATAAGAAGACAACGGTCCAGCAACCCAAAGTTGACTGGGAGACGACGGCCTAGACCTCTCACGAACTCGTCACAGCATCCTCCAAGCGCCTCATCTTACGGTACATGTTCTTGACCTGTGGGGGGGTGTGAGACAGCAAGAGTGAGCTCACATACATTCATCGCTCAACAAGTTGTGCGGAATAATGTGCATGAACTCGCCAAAGGTGGGAGCTCACGTGAAGTGTAAGGCTTACCAAAGAGGATGGTTAGAGCTGAGCATTGCTTTTAAAGTTGGTCAAAATTTTATTAGCAGTTATTAAGTATAAGTAAATACCAACCCAATTAAGTAGTAGAACAAAAGTAACAACCTCATCTGCGATGCAGTGCATATGACAAATTGAGTTTAAGTTCCATAATTTAATCATGTGAGTGTCCGAGCTGCTCATGACCGTGAGCACGGCTAGTATACCAGTTTTACACTCTGCAGAGGTTGCGCATCTTTACCCTGCTCATGACCGTGAGCACGGCTAGTATACCAGTTTTATACTCTGCAGAGGTTGCGCATCTTTACCCACAAGTCATGTTACCCATCTGCCAAGAGACGGCCAATCCCATACACCTCTACCAAGGAGGCGAGGCAGGGTAACACTACGAGGCCTTTACAAAGTTCCACTAGCTTCAGAAAACCCACTACAGTTTATAGGAAGCTCCAATGCAGGAATCCCTCGCATGACCGCCATCGCAGCAAAATCATCCCAAGGGCCTCCCTACACTGACCACTCCCCTACTGCCCTTGCCCCTTTCGGGTAAGGTAGTCATCCACTAGCTTTCCTAATTAATCAGCCAAGGGCGTCCATAAACCCTTGTGGTAGCACTGTTTTCCCGGGTGGTTCTCCATGTTCCCATTAACATAATGATCTTATCATGAACAGTAAATAATAAACAGATAATAAAAAGTGTAATCATGAATAGTGTATCTCCATACCCAAAACCACATAAAGCAATAACATGTACTACCCAAAAATTCAGTGGTAAACAAGGTATAAAGATAGTCAAATCTAGGGTAACCTATTGGGTCCCATCAAAATTAACCTATGCAGATCATTATGATTAATAAGAACATGACTGGGTAAAAAGGAAGTGATCAAGGGCACAACTTGCCTGGGACTTGAGATTCCAGGTACCAGGATGATCTTCAGGTTCTCGTGACCTCACTGCTAAACGTAGCAATACATACAAACTTAGTATAGACAAAATTAACATCACACCAACCATAAGTACAAACTGAATAATAATGATCTACGCGATGCTACGAGATCGTAGAAACAAGAACCACTAAATTCGGAGCTATGGTTATTAAGTTAGGAATTTCTGAAGTTATTTAATACCTAGAATAGAGTTATTCATGTGAATAATTTTAAATCAAGTTTCATGGTTAGACAAATGTACTAGGTAATAAACAATACTTAAACAAAATTAATCCCACTGGAATGAATCAATTTGGAGCTAAATTCATCAAGTTATGAATTTTCTAAGCTTATCATATTTATTTTTATCCTGAAAATCATTTTAGATTTGTATTTCCTGAAATTCCAAGACTCTGGACGGCGACCACTATTTTCAAAAACTCGGGGGCTAACACGTGAAATCACCCAGACACAGAGAACTCCACACAGGATGGCGGGTTGATTCCCCATAACCCAAGGGGCTCTTAAGCAAAAAGCCAACGGCGAAGAGGTAAGGAACAACCAGAGCCGTTGGATTAAAAGGATACGGTCCAGATTAGATTTTTACAACTCTGAACCGGCACGCAGCCCTGGCCCTCGGATTTGGATCTAACGATGTAAATTTTAAGTACCAAGATCTAATCGTAGCCACTGGATCCGAGATCTACGGTTCTAATTCCGCTGGGTGAAGGGGTACACTGGATCAGATCGGGACCGTAAGCCAGCGATCCTACGGCTACAGACGTCGCGCGACCAAATCCAATCTAGGCCGCCCAAGACCCATCAGACGGTCCGTACCCTTCTTCCCCCCTACGCCCTCCTATTTCCTTTTCTCTCTCTCTCCATGGCTGACCGGTGGCGCGTGAGCACGACCGTGGCGGAGGCCATGGCCAGCGGCTCCCAACACGGCCCCAAGGCTCCCCCCGAGGGCATATAAGCCCTAAACCTATGCTCCCGCACACCTGCTTCATATCCGCCCCTGCGCGATGCAGTCTGCTGTCCAAGTACCCGGCCGCGGCGAGTGAGAGCTTCGTGGCACGCTATAACTTCGGTGAGCGATTCCTGACGAACCGCACACCCAAGCTGAGCTAAATTTGGCGTCTCATGATCAGAGGAATAAGGCAAGCGCGATAGAGGAATCCTTACCGGATTTCGAGGTGGCGGCTCCGCGGCTACAGAGCAGCACCGGTGAGAAATTCCCATTCGCCCATGACGCCCTGAGCTCTGATTCGACTTCGATTACCATCCCCACATGCTGACGAATCGATCAAGACACATCCGAGGACCCCGGGCGACCCCCAGCTATGAGGCATCGATGGCGGCCATCTCCTGCTTCTCTCTGCGCTCCCGGATCTCCCTCTCCGACCTTTCCTCTCTCCCGTGGCGGTGGATGCCCGTTTTGGTGACAAGAGCTAGCACCGACGGGTGAGGAAAGAGGGCGCATGGCACTGCTACTTATAGGGCCAAAGCACGGAATCCCGGCTAGAGAAGTACGGCGAATTTGGCGGGTTGTTACGATCCATACGCGAGCAGAACTCGGGTCATCCGGTTGAGGGAGGTGAACCTGACAAAACGGGCCCGCATGCCGGTGACTGAGGAGTTCGCGCGAGAGGAAGACTGGCTGACCGCGTGGGGTCCACATGTCAGCGCGCAGAATTGGGTGGACTGGCGTGTGCGGTTTGTGGAAGAAGTGGGCTGACTGGGGAATTCGGCCCAGAATCAGGTTCGTTTCATCCTTTTTCTTTTCTATTTCTATTTCCCTTTCTTATTTCAAATCCAAATCAAACCATGTTTAAATTCTAAATTCTAAATTTCAAATTTATGCACAAGAAAAACTCCACATGATGCACAATTTCCACATAGTATTTATTTATTTAGTTATTTTATTTATTTTTATTATTTTATTTAGGTTAGGTTTTCAACATGAAGTAAACGCACCACATTATTTCAATATATTATTATTTTGAGTGTGTAGTCAAATTAAAGGTATTTTCAAAAGTTCTACCTTTGTTTTGATAGGAAAATTTTCCAATGTCTTATCTTTTTTTAGGATTTAATTTAACTATCGTTATTTTATTATGACCATTTACCTTAAAAGGGTGAATTCTAGGGTTTCAATTATCTATCAAGGGTACTTTGTTCTGATTTCTTCTACTATCCCAAATTGAGAATTTTGGGTTTTACATTTTAACTCTAAATTAATCCATTCCCGTTGCTATGAATTCACATTAATATTGTTATTTATCTCGTAACTCTACTTTGTTATGAAACATAGGTAGGAATTATGCACTTAATTTCTTTTGGATACAACATTTAGATCTTCAGTAAACTATAACTTCGTAATCGTAACTCCAATTTTGGTAGTTCTCGAACCTGTGATCTTGTAGCAACGCGTAGATTATTATTATGCAGTTTGTTCTTATGTTTGGTGTGATGTTAATTTTGCATATGTCATATTTGTTTGCATTGCTACGAATATCAGTGAGGTCACGAGAATTTGAAGATCATCCTGGTACCTGGAGTATTGAATCTCAGGCAAGTTGTGCCCTTGATCACTCCTTTACCTAATTTGATGGGACCTAATAGGTTTCCCCTAGCATTGTTTATTCCCCGCCTTGCGAACAGATGATTTATCGGGTAGTTTTGTGAAAGTTGTCTAGAGGGAGGTGAATAGGCAAAACCTGAAATTTATAAACTTAAACACACACTTAGGCCAGGGGTTAGCGTTAGAATTAAATACGAGGCGGAAGATTGTTTCTCTTGCCACGAGTTGCTCAAATGATGTGTATGACGTTTGGGAGCAAACTCAAATCAATATTGGCAAGGAAACTTTTAGATAGAGGGTAGAGGGCAAACAAATCAAATGTAAATCAACACAAATGGACACGATGATTTGGTTTACTGAGGTTCGGTTCCAAAGAACCTAATCCCCGTTGAGAAGGCCACAAAGGCCGAGTCTATTTCAACCCTTTCCATCTCTCAAACGGTCACTTAGACCCAGTGAGCCTTCTCCTTAATCAATCGGGTCACTAAGACCCCACAAGGACCACCACACACTTAGCTATCTCTTGCTTAGCTTTACAAAGCACTTAAGAATTAGAATGGGAAGGGAGAAGGCAAACCAAGCAACGAGAGCGCAAATGAACACAAAAACTCTCTTCTCTCTCTCAAGTCACTAAGTGGTGGAGTTGATTTTAGGACTTGGAGAGGATTTTGATCTATTGAATGTGTCTTGGAGTGGAGACTTTTTCTCTTGTACTGAATGTTGAATTCAGAACACCTGGATGCCAATTGATGAGGTGGTTGGGGGATATTTATAGTCCCCAACCACTTCCTAGCCGTTAGCAAAGTCTGTTGGCGATGGGCACACAGGACAGTCCGGTGGCGCACCGGACAGTCACTGTTCACTGTCTGGTGCACACCACGTCAGCGCGTCCATTAGGGTTCGGCGCTGTTGGCCGTTGGAGCTCTTTGTCTTTTTGTTGCACTGGACAGTCCGATGACCTGTGACTTCTGCGCGACACTGTTCACCACTGTTCATCTGAGCAGTCGACCGTTGGCGCGTAGGGAGCCATTGCTCCGCAGGCTCATCGAACAGTTTGGTATGCACCGGACAGTCCGGTGAATTATAGAGGAGGGTGCCCCTGGAATTCCTGAGAGTGGCTGGTTTGATTCCGCTTGGGCCTGGTGCATCGGACACTGTCCGGTGCACCAATTTTCAGCACACTCTAAGCCCTTTGCTCCAAATTTGATTGTGTACCTAACTGGATTTCTTTCTTGGTTTGTGTTGAACCTTATGCACCTGAGATAAATGATATCTAGACAAACTAGTTAGTCCACATGGTTTGTGTTGGACATCAACCACCAAAATCGATTATAGGAAATGATTAGGTCCATTTTGTGCTCAGGATAGTTTGCAGGATATAAAATGTAACCCTCTCTATCCTGAACCATGGAGCCATACACTTAACAAAATTAGAGAGTTTCTTAGGAGCATTAAGTTTGGTGTTGTTTTGGCTCCCCTGTTGGAAACCAATACTATCCTTAATGCCAGGGCATCTCCTATTATAGAGCATGCTTCTAGCAAATTTAAACTTCTCATTTTCTAGCTCGTGCTCGGCAATTTTAGCATTTAATTTTGCTATGTGATCATTTTGTTCTTTAATCATAGCAATGTGATCATCAATAGCTTCAATATTTATATCTCTACATCTAGTGCAAATGGGAACATGCTCGACAGTAGTTGTAGATGGTTTGCAAACATTCAATTCATCAATCTTAGCATTTAGACTAGCATTCTCATCTCTAAGACATGAAATTGAATCATTGCAAATGCTAAATTCTATAGACAAATTTTCACATTTTTCTACCTCTAGAGTATAAGCATTTTTCAATTTAACAAATTTTTTATTTTCCTTAACGAGCAAGTCCTCTTGGCATTCCAAGAGATCATCCTTCTCGTTAATGGTTTCAATTAATTCATTCAATTTTTCTTTTGGTCCATGCTAAGGTTGGCAAAGAGAGAAATTAAATCATCTTCATTATCACTAAAGCTACCCTCATCGTCGGATGTAGTATATTTGGGGGTGGCTCCAGAGTGTACCTTCATCTTCTTGTCATCCTTAGCCATGAGACACTTATGGCTGACGTTGGGGAAGAGGAGGCCTTTGTTGATGGCGATGTTGGCGGCGTCCTCGTCGGAGGAGGAGTCGGTGGAGCTCTCGTCGGAGACCTATTCTCGCACCATGCGCGCCTCGCCACCCTTCTTCTTGTAGTACTTCTTTTTCTCCTTCTCCTTCTCCTTCTCCTTCTCCTTCCCCTTCTTGTCTTCGTCCCTGTCACTTTCACTAGAATATGGACATTTAGCTATAAAGTGACCTGACTTACCATATCGGTAGCACACCCTTTTGGAGCGGGGCTTGTAGTCCTTCCCCCTCCTTTGTTTGAGGATTTGGTGAAAGCTCGTAATGATGAGAGCCATCTCCTCGTTGTCGAGCTTGGAGGCGTCGATTGGAAGCCTACTTAGTGTAGACTCCTCTTTCTTTTCTTCTGTTGCTTTGAATGCAACGGGTTGCACCTCGGGTGTAGAGGTGGCGCCTTGGTCCAAGTTGATAATATGTTTGGAGTCTTTGATCATAAGTTCAAAGCTCACAAACTTGTCAATCACCTCCTCGGAAGACATCTGCTTATATCTAGGATCCCCACGTATTAATTGAACTTGAGCGGGATTACGAAAAATAAGGGATCTTAGAATAACCTTGACCATTTCATGGTCATCCCATTTTGTGCTCCCGAGGTTGCGCACTTGGTTGACCATTGTCTTCAGCCGGTTGTACATGTCTTGCGGCTCTTCCCCTTTGTTGAGGACGAATCGACCGAGTTCTCCCTCGATCGTTTCGTGTTTGGTGATCTTGGTCACCTCGTCTCCTTCGTGTACGGTTTTGAGGACGTCCCAAATTTCTTTGGCGTTCTTCAACCCTTGCACCTTATTATACTCCTCTTGACACAAGGAGGCGAGGAGTATAGAAGTTGCTTGGGAGTTGAAGTGCCGAATTTGGGCAGCCTCGTCCGAGTCGTAGTCCTCATCCCTCACCTGTGGTGCCTGCGCTCCAAACTCAACAATATCCCAAATACTTTCGTGGAGTGAGGTTATATGATGCCTCATTTTATCACTCCACATACAATAATCTTCACTATCAAAATATGGTGGTTTTCCTAGGGGTACAGAAAGTAATGGAGCGCGCTTTGAAATACGGGGATAGCTTAGGGGAATCTTATTATACTTTTTGCACTCATGGCGCTTAGAAGTAGTGGACGACTCGGTGCCGGAGGTGGAGGGTGTTGAAGAGTCGGTCTCGTAGTAGACCACCTTCTTCATCTTCTTTTTCTTCTTGTCACCCCTCCTATGTGACTTGATAGAGGAAGAGGATTCCTCCTTGCACTTGTTGTCGAACTCCCTTGAGAGAGTCTTCCCCAAGCCCGCGGCTTGTCGCCGGTCATGATTTCCCTCTTGGCGTGATCTCCAGACATCACTTCGAGTTGGTTAGACTCTTAATGAAGCATTGACTCCGATACCAATTGAAAGTCGCCTAGAGGAGGTGAATAGGTGAAACCTAAAATTTATAAACTTAAACACACACTTAGGTCGGGGGTTAGCGTTAGAATTAAATCTGAGGCAGAAGATTGTTTCTCTTGCCACGAGTTGCTCAAATAATGCGGATGACGTTTGGGAGCAAACTCAAATCAATATTGGCAAGGAAACTTTTAGAGAGAGGGAAGAGGGCAAACAAATCAAATGGAAATCAACACAAGTGGACACGATGACTTGTTTTACCGAGGTTCGAATCCAAAGAACCTAATCCCCGTTGAGGAGGCCACAAAGGCCGGGTCTATTTCAACCATTTCCCTCTCTCGAACGGTCACTTAGACCGAGTGAGCCTTCTCCTTAATCAATCGGGTCACTAAGACCCCGCAAAAACCATCACACACTTAGGTGTCTCCTGCTTAGCTTTACAAAGCACTTAAGAATTAGAATGGGAAGGAACAAGGCAATCCAAGCAACAAGAGTGCAAATGAACACAAAAACTCTCTCTCAAGTCACTAAGTGGTGGAGTTGATTTTGGGACTTGGAGAGGATTTTGATCTATTGAATGTGTATTGGAGTGGAGTCTTTTGCTCTTGTATTGAATGTTGAATTCATAACACTTGGATGCTAATGAATGAGGTGGTTGGGGGTATTTATAGTCCCCAACCACTTCCTAGCTGTTAGCAAAGTCTGCTGGCGATGGACACACCGGACAGTCCGGTGCGTGCCACGTTAGCGCACCCGTTAGGGTTTGGAGTTGTTGATCGTTGGAGCTCTTTGTCTTTTTGCTGCACCGGACAGTCTGGTGCCACACCGTACAGTCCGGTGATCTCTGACTTCTGTGCTCTGACTTCTGCGTGGCACTGTTCACCACTGTTCATCTGAGCAGTTGACCGTTGGCGCGCAGGGAGTCGTTGCTCCGCTGGCTCATCGGACAGTCCTGTGAATTATAGCGGAGGGTGCCCCTGGAATTCCCGAGAGTGGCTGGTTTGATTCCGCTCGGGCCTGGGGCATCGGACACTGTCTGGTGCGCCAATTTTCAGCACACACTAAGTCATTTCCTCCAATTTTGATTGTGCCCTAACTGAATTTCTTTCTTGGTTTGTGTTGAACCTTATGCACCTGAGATAAATGATATCTAGACAAACTAGTTAGTCCACATGGTTTGTGTTGGACGTCAACCACCAAAATCAATTATAGGAAATGATTAGGTCCATTTCCCTTTCATTTTGCTATTGCTCCAATTGGTTTTGGGAAACTAATGTTTCACTATGATCATGTTCCAATTATGTTGTTATTTAATTATTGTTCATGATAATATCATATTGTTAATTAGAACATAAAGCGACTGAAAGTCGCCTAGAGGGGGGTGAATAGGCAAATCTGAAATTTATAAACTTTAAGCACAACTACAAGCCGGGGTTAGCGTTAGAAACAAAGTCGAGTCCGAAAGAGGGGGCAAAAAACAAATCACAAGCAAATAAGGCGGATGACATGGTGATTTGTTTTACCGAGGTTCGGTTCTTGCAAACCTACTCCCCGTTGAGGTGGTCACAAAGATCGGGTCTCTTTCAACCCTTTCCCTCTCTCAAACGGTCACTTAGACCCCGCAAGGACCAGCACACAATTGGTGTCTCTTGCTTCGCTTACAAGGCTTTGAGAGTAAGAATGAGAGAAAGAACAAAGCCAACCAAGCAACAAGAACAACAAAAGAACACAAGTCAAATATATAAGTGTAGAATTGAACTAGTTTGCATAATGTAAGTGCAAAGGTTACTTGGAATTAAACCAATATACATTTCATATGCATGGATGCTTTCTTTCTATTTGACATTTTGGACCACGCTTGCACCACTTGTTTTGTTTTTGCAGACTCTTTTTGGAAATTCTTTTCAAAAGTCTTTTTGCAAATAGTCAAAGGTAAATGAATAAGATTTCGAGAAGCATTTTTAAGATTTGAAATTTTCTCCCCCTGTTTCAAATGATTTTCCTTTGACTAAACAAAACTCCCCCTCACTGAAATTCTCCTCTTAGTGTTCAAGAGGGTTTTAGATACTAATTTTGAAAGGGGTCATACCAATTTTGAAATTATATCAAAAATAAGATATCAATTGAAAAACTTCTTTAATACAAATTGAAAGACTACAAATTTTGGCATGAATCGCCAAAAATGGATACTTGTGAGTGAAAGATAAGCCCTTTTCAAACTTTCTCCCCTTTGGTAAATAATATAGTAGTGAAGATTATACCAAATTGGAGAGCGGGGCGGAGTGACGGCGAAGGATGAATAATTCGACGGAGTGGAGTGGAAGCCTTGTCTTTGCCGAAGAACTCCATTTTCCTTTCAATCTATGACTTAGCACGAAATACACTTGACAACCACATTAGTCATAGCACATGAAAGAGATATGAGCAAAGGTATAAATGAGCTATGTGTGCAAAGGATCAACCAAAATTCCTAAAATCAAGAATATTTAGCTCATGCCTAAGTTTGGTAAATGTTTTCTCATCTAATGGCTTGGTAAAGATATCGGCTAATTGTTCTTTGGTGCTAACATATGCAATCTCAATATCCCCCCTTTGTTGGTGATCCCTCAAAAAGTGATACCGAATGACTATGTGCTTAGTGCGACTGTGCTCAACGAAATTATCCGCCATGCGGATTGCACTCTCATTATCACATAGGAGAGGAACTTTGGTTAATTTGTAACCATAGTCCCTGAGGGTTTGCCTCATCCAAAGAAATTGCGCGCAACAATGGCCTATGGCAATGTACTCGGCTTCGACGGTGGAAAGAGCTACAGAATTTTGTTTCTTTGAAGCCCAAGACACCAGGGATCTTCCCAAGAACTGACAAGTCCCTGATGTGCTCTTTCTATCAATTTTACACCCTGCCCAATCAACATCTGAATATCCAATTAAATCAAAAGTGGATCCCTTGGGGTACCAAAGACCAAACTTAGGAGTATGGACTAAATATCTCAAGATTCGTTTTACGGCCCTAAGGTGAACTTCCTTAGGATCGGCTTGGAATCTTGCACACATGCATACAGAAAGCATAATATCCGGTCGAGATGCACACAAATAGAGTAAAGATCCTATCATCGACCGGTATACCTTTTGATCTACGGATTTACCTCCCGTGTCGAGGTCGAGATGCCCATTGGTTCTCATGGGTGTCTTGATGGGTTTGGCATCCTTCATTCCAAACTTGGTGAGGATGTCTTGAATATACTTGGTTTGGCTGATGAAGGTGCCCTCTTGGAGTTGCTTGACTTGAAATCCTAAGAAATACTTCAACTCCCCCATCATAGACATCTCGAATTTTTGAACCATGATCCTACTAAACTCTTCACAAGTAGATTTATTAGTAGACCCAAATATGATATCATCAACATAAATTTGGCATACGAACAGATCATTTGCAATTGTTTTAGTAAAGAGAGTAGGATCGGCTTTTCCGACTTTGAATCCATTAGCGATAAGAAAATCTCTTAGGCATTCATACCATGCTCTTGGGGCTTGCTTGAGCCCATAAAGCGCCTTAGAGAGTTTATAGGCATGGTTAGGGTACTCACTATCTTCAAAGCCGGGAGGTTGCTCAACATAGACCTCCTCCTTGATTAGTCCATTGAGGAAGGCACTTTTCACGTCCATTTGATAGAGCTTAAAGCCATGGTAAGTAGCATAGGCAAGTAATATACGAATTGACTCAAGCCTAGCTACGGGTGCATAGGTTTCACCGAAATCCAAACCTTCGACTTGTGAATACCCCTTGGCTACAAGTTGGGCTTTGTTCCTTGCCACTACACCATGCTCATCTTGCTTGTTGCGGAAGACCCACTTGGTTCCTACAACATTTTGATTAGGACGTGGAACAAGATGCCATACCTCATTCCTCGTGAAGTTGTTGAGCTCCTCTTGCATTGCCAATACCCAGTCTGAATCCCTTAATGCATCTTCCACCCTGTATGGCTCGATAGAAGACACAAAGGAGTAATGTTCACAAAAATGAGCAACACGAGATCGAGTGGTTACCCCCTTTTGAATATCGCTGAGGATGGTGTTCACGGGGTGACCTCGTTGTATTGCTTGGTGGACTCTTGGGTGTGGTGGCCTTGGACCCTCATCATCTTCCTTGTCTTGATCATTAGTATCTCCCCCTTGTCATTGTCCTCCTCTTGAGGTGGCTCCTCTTGATCTTCATTTTCATCATCTTGAGCTTGATCCTCATCTTGAGTTGGTGGAGATGCTTGCATGGAGGAAGATGGTTGATCTTGTGCATGTGGAGGCTCTTCGGATTCCTTAGGACACACATCCTCAATGGACATGTTCCTTAGCGTGACGCACGGAGCCTCTTCATCATCTAGCTCATCAAGATCAACTTGCTCTACTTGAGAGCCGTTAGTCTCATCAAACACAATGTCACAAGAAACTTCAACTAGTCCAGTGGACTTGTTAAAGACTCTATATGCCCTTGTGTTTGAATCATAACCAAGTAAAAAGCCTTCTACGGCCTTAGGAGCAAATTTGGATTTTCTACCTCTTTTAACAAGAATAAAGCATTTGCTACCAAAGACTCTAAAATATAAAACATTGAGCTTTTTACCGGTGAGGAGTTCATACGATGTCTTCTTGAGGATTCGGTGAAGGTAGAGACGGTTGATGGCGTAGCAAGCGGTGTTGACTGCTTCTGCCCAAAACCGGTCCGAAGTCTTGTACTCATCAAGCATGGTCCTCGCCATGTCAAGTAGAGTTCTATTCTTCCTCTCCACTACACCATTTTGTTGTGGCGTGTAGGGAGAAGAGAACTCATGCTTGATGCCCTCATCCTCAAGAAAGCCTTCTATTTGTGAGTTCTTGAACTCTGTTCCATTGTCGCTTCTAGTCTTTTGATCTTTAAGCCGAACTCATTTTGAGTCCATCTCAAGAATCCTTATAAGGTCTCTTGGGTTTGAGATTTTTCCTGCAAAAAAATACCCAAGTGAAGCGAGAATAATCATCCACAATAACTAGACAGTACTTACTCCCGCCGATGCTTATGTAGGCTATTGGGCCGAATAGGTCCATGTGGAGTAGCTCAAGTGGCCTGTCGGTCGTTATGATGTTCTTGTGTGGATGATGAACACCAACTTGCTTCCCTGCTTGACATGCGCTACAAACCCTATCTTTCTCAAAATGAACATTTGTTAGTCCCAAAATGTGTTCTCCCTTTAGAAGCTTATGAAGATTCTTCATCCCAACGTGGGCTAGTCGGCGATGCCAGAGCCAGCCCATGTTAGTCTTAGCAATTAAGCAAGTGTCGAGTTCAGCTCTATTAAAATCAACTAAGTATAGCTGACCCTCTAACACTCCCTTAAATGTTACTGAATCATCACTTCTTATAAAGACAGTAACACCTATATCCGTAAAAAGACAATTGTAGCCCATTTTGCATAATTGAGAAACAGAAAGCAAGTTGTAATCTAAAGAATCTACAAGAAAAACATTGGAAATAGAATGGTCAGGAGATATAGCAATTTTACCAAGTCCTTTGACCAAACCTTGATTTCCATCCCCGAATGTGATAGCTCTTTGGGGATCATGGTTTTTCTCATAGGAGGAGAACATTCTTTTCTCCCCAGTCATGTGGTTTGTGCACCCGCTATCAATTATCCAACTTGAGCCCCCGAATGCATAAACCTACAAAACAAATTTAGGCCTTGTTCTTAGGTACCCAAACGGTCTTGGGTCCTTTTACATTAGAAACAAGCACCTTGGGTACCTAAACACAAGTTTTTGAGCCCTTGTGTTTGTCCCCAACATATTTGGCAACTACTTTGCCTGATTTGTTAGTTAAAACATATGAAGCATCAAAAGTCTTAAATGAAATGTTAGGCTCATTTGATGCAATAGGAGATTTCTTTTAGGCAATTTAACATGTGTGGATTGCCTAGAACTAGATGCCTCACTCTTATACATAAAAGCATGATGAGAGCCAGAGTGAAACTTCCTAGAGTGAATTCTCCCAATTTTGTGTTCGGGATAACCGGCAGGGTATAAAATGTTACCCTCGTTATCCTAAACCATGGGAGCCTTGCCCTTAACAAAGTTAGATAATTTCTTAGGGGCATTAAGCTTGACATTGTCTCCCTTTTGGAAGCCAATGCCATCCTTAATGCCAGGGCGTCTCCCACTATAAAGCATGCTTCTAGCAAATTTAAATTTTTCATTTTCTAAGTCATGCTCATTAATCTTAGCACTAAGTTGAGCTATGTGATCATTTTGTTGTTTAATTAAAGCTAGGTGATCATGAATAGCATCAACATTAATACCTCTACATCTAGTGCAAATAGTAACATGTTCCATGGTAGATGTAGAGGGTTTGCAAACATTTAATTCATCAATCTTGGTATGTAACATGACATTTTCATTCCTAAGATTGGAAATAACATCATTGCAAACATTTGAATCTTTAGCCTTAGCAATTAATTTTTCATGCTCAATTTTAAGGCTAGAGAGAGATGCATTCAATTTGTCAATCTTAGCAATCAAATTAGCATTATCATTTCTAAGGTTGACAAGAGAATCATCACTAACATTTAATTTCTCAACCTTAGCAATCAATTTATCATTTTCACATCTAAGGTTGGAAATAGTGTCATGGCAAGTGCTTAGCTCATTAGTCAATTTTTCACATTTTTCTACTTCCTGAGCATAAGCATTTTTAACCTTAACATGCTTCTTGTTTTCTTTAATAAGGAAGTCCTCTTGGCTATCCAAGAGTTCATCCTTCTCATGAATAGCACCTATCAATTCATTTAATTTTTCTTTTTGTTGCATGTTTAGGTTGCAAAAAGGGCAAGCAAATTATCCTCATCATCACTAGAGTTCTCCTCATCACTAGATGTTGCATATTTAGTGGAGGCTCTAGATTTTACCTTCTTTTTGCCGTCCTTTGCCATGAGGCACTTGTGGCCGACGTTGGGGAAGAGGAGACCCTTGTTGACGGCGATGTTGACGGCGATGTTGGCGGCGTCCTCGTCGGAGGAGTCGGTGGAGCTCTCGTCGGAGTCTCACTCCTGACAAACATGGGCATCGTCACCCTTCTTCTTGTAATACTTATTTTCTCCTTCCTTCTTCCCTTCTTGTTGTCGTCCCTGTCACTATCACTTGATAATGTACATTTAGCAATGAAATGACCGGGCTTACCACACTTGTAGCAAACTTTCTTGGAGCGGGGCTTGTAGTCATTCCCCCTCCTTTGCTTGAGGATTTGGCGAAAGCTTTTGATGATTAAAGTCATCTCCTCATTGTCGAGCTTGGAGGCGTCGATGGGAAGCCTACTTGACGTAGACTCTTCCTTCTTCTCCTCCGTCGCTTTGAAGGTGACGGGTTGCACATTGGATGTAGAGGTGGCGCCTTGCTCGATGATTTTCTTGGAGCCTTTGATCATCAATTCAAATCTCACAAATTTTCCTATCACTTCCTTGGGAGACATTAGTTTATATCTTAGATCACCACGAATTAATTGAACTTGAGTGGGGTTAAGAAAAATGAGTGATCTAAGAATAACCTTGACCATTTCATGGTCATCCCACTTTGTGCTCCTGAGGTTGCGCACTTGGTTCACCAAGGTCTTGAGATGGTTGTACATCGCCTGTGGCTCTTCCCCTTGATGAAGCATGAAGCGACCGAGCTCCCCCTCGATCGTTTCCCTCTTGGTGATCTTGGTCACCTCGTCTCCTTCGTGCGCGGTCTTGAGCACGTCCCAAATCTCTTTGGCACTCTTCAACCATTGCACCTTATTATACTCCTCTCGACTTAGAGAGGCGAGGAGTATAGTAGTGGCTTGGGAGTTGAAGTGCAGGATTTGAGCTACCTCGTCCGAGTCATAGCCTTCATCCCCCACGGATGGTTCCTGTGCACCAAATTCAACAATGTCCCAAATACTAGCGTGGAGTGAGGTTAGATGGTGCCTCATTTTATCACTCCACATACAATAATCTTCACCGTCAAAAACCGGTGGTTTTCCTAGTGGGCGGAAAGTAAAGGAGTGTGTTTGGAAATGCGAGGATAGCGTAAGGGGATCTTACTAAACTTCTTGCGCTCATGGCGCTTAGAAGTGACGGAAGGCGTGTCGGAGCCAGAGGTGGAGGGCGACGAAGAATCGGTCTCGTAGTAGACCACTTTCTTCATTTTCTTCTTCTTGTCGCCACTCCGGTGCGACTTGACGCGGGGAGGTGACTCCTCCCTGTACTTGTTGCCGGACTCCCCCGATGGAGCCTTCCCGTGGCTTGTGGCGGGCTTCTCGTCGGTCACTATCTCCTTCTTGGCGTGAGCTCCCGACATCACTTCGAGCGGTTAGGCTCTTAATGAAGTACCGGGCTCTGATACCAATTGAAAGTCGCCTAGAGGGGGGTGAATAGGCAAATCTGAAATTTATAAACTTTAAGCACAACTACAAGCCGGGTTAGCGTTAGAAACAAAGTTGAGTCCGAAAGAGGGGGCGAAAAACAAATCATAAGCAAATAAGGCGGATGACACGGTGATTTGTTTTACCGAGGTTCGGTTCTTGCAAACCTACTCCCGATTGAGATGGTCATAAAGACCAGGTCTCTTTCAACCCTTTCCCTCTCTCAAACGGTCACTTAGACCGAGTGAGCTTCCTTCCTTGATTTCCCGGGTCACTTAGACCCCGCAAGGACCACCACACAATTGGTGTCTCTTGCTTCGCTTACAAGGCTTTGAGAGTAAGAATGAGAGAAAGAAGAAAGCCAACCAAGCAACAAGAACAACAAAAGAACACAAGTCGATCTTCTCACAAGTCCTAAACACTAGAGTTGAATTGTGGACTTTGATTCGATCGGAGGTGAAAGCATCTAGGCCCCTGGTTGGTTTTAGTGATTAATGACAACGTAATGTTATATGTGACTAACGTGTGTTTTGCAGAGACAAATGGTAAGTTAGGTCACATTACAGGTAGAAGCACTACAACGGTGAAAACAATCCCAGAGATAAGAACTCGAAGCAACGGCTAAACGACGAAACAAAAGGTGAAGGACTACGGAGTCCGAGTGTCAAGGAGATGTGGACACTCGTGATTTAGTTAGGTCTTTTATTCTCTTTTAGTCGTACTATAAAGAGGGGTTGTCGATGAGTAGTTTGACCAAGAGAGTTCTAGTGTAGTGTTGGTGCACAATCACACTCACATACAGTGCTAGGTGTCACTCTAGAACTCACTCACAAGTTAGAACGAAAACTGATTTGAAAATCAGCTGAAAAACAAGAGGTAGGGTTTCTGGACTTGGGGCACCGGACTGTCCGGTGTGCACCGGACTGTCCGGTGCACCCTCTGCCAGGTGGGGCCAGGCTGGCCCGGGGAAGAGCCTTCCCCACGCAGAAACCCGAGAGCGCAGGTTTCAGAGTTGAATTATAGTGGCGCACCGGACAGTGCACCGGACAGTGCACCGGAATGTCCGGTGTGCACCGGACAGTGACTGTTCACTGTCCGGTGTGCCATCAGCCCAACGGCTAACTGTCAGAACTAGCCGTTGGAAACGACCGTTGGCGCACCGGTGGCGCACCATTGGCGCACCGGACTGTCCGGTGCGCCCTCGCGCAGGAAAATGCTGGTAATGGCTAGTTGGTGGGTGAGGGCTATTTATACCCCCTCCACCCACCATATTCAATGTCTTGCACCCCACATTTATTCCAGCACATTGCTAGAGCATTGCAAGCACCAAAAGCCCAGTGAGGAGATTAGAGAATCTTAATACACATTTGTTCCTCATTAGCGCTAGCGAGAGCCACCTAGAGCACACATCACTTGCATTAGGCTTCTCTTGGTCAAGCGAAAGTCTACGGCTTGTTACTCTTGGTGATCGGCATCACCTAGATGGCTTGGTGGCGTTTGGAGCTCGGTGATCACCGTGAAGATCTTGTTGGTGACCCGACTCAAGTTTGTAAGCGGTCTCGAGGGATCCACCGCGCCGGAGTGGCAAAGGATCATCTCGTAGTGAGCACTTGGTTCTTGCGAGGACCAAGGGGGAGCGATACCCTTGCGCGGGTGCTCCAACGAGGACTAGTGGAGAGTGCCGACTCTTCGATACCTCGGGAAAAATTGGAGGAGTCTTCTAAACCTTGCTTTACATTCCGCACTTAATTCAATCACTTTACATTGTGTATTTGTTTAGCAAGTATATGAAGTATTGTCTTAGCATTATTGTATTTCTAGTATTATTATCTTAGTGCTAGTTGTTGTGGTGAAGTTGGGCTCTTGCTTAGCTCTTGTTTAGCTTTTAATTAGTGTTGATTTTTAGAAAAGCCCAATTCACCCCCCTCTTGGGCATCGTGATCCTTTCAATTGGTATCAGAACCTTGTTGCTCGTAGATTAGTTAACTGCTAGAGTTACGATGTCCGATGGGGATGGACCTCCTCCCGTTTTTGATGGTGACGATTTTCCATATTGGAAAATTCGTATGGAAGCATATTTAGAGGCTATAGACATTGGTGTCTATAAAGCCGCCACACAAGGATTCCCCGAACCTAGAGATCCCACAAATCTTGTAGGTGATGAGTTCAATTATGAGAAATGGAATGCTAAGGCCAAAAACAACCTTTTTAGAGGCCTTTGCAAAGATGTGTTCAATAGAGTAAGAAATCATAAAAATGCTCATGATTTGTGGATGGACATTTGTGCTCTACATGAAGGAACTAGAAGTGAGCGTGAGGAGAGATATCACATAGCCATGAGAAAGTTAAATTCTTTTGAAATGCTTGCTAATGAAAATGCCAATGCCATGTACTCACGTCTCAATATTCTTGTAGAGGAAGTTAATGGATTGGGGCTTACTCAAATCTCACAACCGGATGTTGTGAGGAAGATTCTCAGTGTCCTCCTAATAGACAAATATGGACACATTGTCACTGTGCTACATCAAATGGATCTTTCAGTTACCACACCTACACAGATTTTGGGAAAGATCAATGCTCATGAGATGTACATGCACATCAACGACAAAGAAGAGTCATCTTCCAAAAGAAAGGATTTGGCTCTCAAAGCAAATCAAGAAAGAAAAGCAAAAGCAAAAATACAAATTGAGGAAGAATCCTCAAGTGATGATGACCTTGATGCTAACATTGCCTTGATGGTAAGGAAGACCACCAAGATGTTGAAGAAGCTCAACAGAGAAGGCATCAAATTTGATTCAAGAAAGAAGAAATTCTTTTCCAACAAAAGAAAGCCCATTTCTGAGATGGATTGCTACAACTGTGGTGAGCTCGGTCATCTTGCTCATCAATGTAACAAGCCTAAGAAGAACAAGTTCAAGGGCAAGAAAGAAGATGACAGCGATGATGAAAAGAAGGAAAAGAAATTCTTCAAGAGGAAGGATGGGAAGCAAAAGAGGTTCCACAAGAAGAAGAATGGAAAGGCATATATTGTTGGTGACTGGCTCACTGACATTGAGTCATCAAGTGGATCTTCTTCAAGTGAAGAAGAGAATGATGAAAAAGTTGCCGCCATCGCCGGGGACTTCTCTTCACCACCACCATCGCCATCATCGACTTCTCACCTATGCCTCATGGCTAGGGGTGAACGGAAGGTACAAAATGATATTGATATTACTGATGATAGTGATAGTGATAGTGATGAGGAATTTGCTTCACCTTCATATGATGAGCTAGCTGACTTGCTTAAAGAATATACTCAAATTATTAGAAAGTCAAAAGCTAAATGTGATAGGTTGAAAAATGAAAATGAATCTTTAAATGCCAAATACGACATAGTTATGAAAGCTAGTGATGAAATAAAAGAAGAAAATAAAACTATGTCATCAACTGTGAATGAGCTCACAACCTCCCTAAAAGATGCTAAGGATAAATGTGACAAATTAAATGAAGCTAATAGGGAGTTGCAAGATAGACTAGTAAAAATCAAGGAAGACTATACTCAAATTAAATTTGATCATGACAATCTTCTTGTTGAAAAGGAACTTTTATCTTGCAAAACACATGAGGATATTAACCCTGTTGTTAAGATTGATGTAGCAACCTCATGTGATGATTTGAGTCAAGGAGAGCAAACTAGTCTACATGCTGAATTGACTGAAAAAGTTGAAGTCTTGACTTTAGACAACCAAAAATTGAAGAAATACTTGACTGATGCAACTACTAGAGGAAAGGTTGCTATTGAGAACAATGATTTCAACAATGAGTTGGCAGTGAATAATGAAAGGCTTAAAAATGAGGGCAAGAAACTAAAGAGTGAAAATGAACATCTTGCAACAAGTGTGCAAAAGTTCAACAAGGGTCAATACCTCCAAAATGAGCTGCTTATGAACACTGTCATGAAAAACAACAAGAGTGGTATTGGATACAATGCTTTTGTGCAAAAGAAAGCTACCACTCAATACAAGCCAAAGCGGACTCACAAGCCCATCAAATGCTTTGAGTGTGGAAATGAAGGTCATTTTGCCCACAACTGCAAAGCCAAACCACCAACTCCCTTGCCTAAGCACTCAAGACCATTTGCTTTCAATGCTCATTATGTTCTAAGAAAGGTTGCAAATGGAAAGGTCAAAGTTACATTCCTAGGTCCACCAAACAAGAGTAGACCTAGACAAATCTGGGTTGCAAAGTCCTTGATTGAGAGAGTCACTGGTCCTATGCAATATAGGGCCCTCAAAACTCAAGCTTGATTTGTCTATGGATGTAGGTGAACTACAAGACCAGTGGGAGCCATTGGGTTATTGACAGTGGATGCACACAACATATGACAGGCAACCCACAGATGTTCACCTCACTTGATGAGAATGTTGATGGACAAGATAAAATCACATTTGGAGACAATTCAAAAGGAAAAGTGCAAGGACTTGGCAAGGTGGCAATTTCAAATGATTTATCAATATCAAATGTTCTCTTGGTTGCACCTTTGAGCTTCAATTTATTATCAGTGGGTCAACTCTGTGATCTTGGACTTCAATGCTTATTCACTCCAACAGAGGTTATTGTAACAAAGATGGATGATGAATCAATGGTGTTCAAGGGATTTAGATACAACAACCTCTACTTAGTGGATTTCACTTTAGAAGATGCAGACTTAAGAACTTGCCTCTTCACCAAAGCTTCACTTGGATGGCTTTGGCATAGGAGGCTTCCACATGTTGGGATGAGCACACTCAAGAAGGTATTAAAGAAAGACATGGTTAGAGGATTAAAGGATGTGGTGTTTGAAAAAGACAAGACATGCAGTGCATGTCAAGCTGGAAAGCAAGTTGCTAATACACATCCTACTAAAGCTTTTATGTCAACATCAAGGCCACTGGAACTACTTCATATGGATTTATTTGGACCTACAAATTATGTAAGTGCCGGTGGCAACCTCTACTGTCTAGTGATTGTTGATGACTTCTCAAGATACACTTGGGTGTTCTTTCTCCATGACAAATCAGAAGTTGCATCTATATTCAAGAAGTTTGCCAAGAAAGCTCAAAATGAATTTGATTGCAAGATCAAGAAGATTAGAAGTGACAATGGCAAAGAATTTGACAACACCAACATTCATGAGTACTGTGATGAAATTGGGATCAAGCATGAAGTATCTGCCACATACACACCTCAACAAAATGGAGTTGTTGAAAGAAAAAATAGGACCTTGATCACACTTGCAAGAACAATGATTGATGAGTATAACACACCGGAGAGGTTTTGGGCCGAAGCTGTCAACACTAGATGTTATGCATCAAAAGGCTATTTCCTCACCGGCTACTTGCGAAGACTCCTTATGAACTACTAAATGGGAAAAGCCAGACGCCTCCTTCTTCCGGGTGTTTGGGTGCAAATGCTACATCTACAAGAAACGCCATCACCTAGGGAAGTTTCAAAGACGTTGTGATATTGGTTTTCTTTTGGGTTATTCATTAAAGTCCAAAGCATATCGAGTATTCAACCATGCCACTGGCGTGGTAGAAGAAACATATGATGTGGAATTTGATGAGACTAATGGCTCCCAAGGATCACTTGAAAATCTTGATGATGTAGGTGATGAGCCACTTAGGGAAGCAATGAAGAACATGCCAATTGGAGCTATCAAACCAAAAGAAGATGAAGAAGAGGTGCAAAACATTGACAGGCCTTCTTCATCAAATGTACCACAAGATGATGAAAAAGATGAGAGGCATGCAAATGAAGATACATTTGTCTCTCATGAACAAGCAAGGGTACAAGCCGAAGATGTTGATGCTCCAAGATCTTCTTCCCAAGTGGTTGACAGGAGAAACTCATCACTAATTCAAGCTCATCCTCAAAACCAAATCATCGGGAGTCCTTCACAAGGGGTTATTACTCGATCACATAGACATGCTTCTTTTATTGAACATCACTCCTTTGTTTCTTGTGTTGAGCCTACTTGTATAGATGAGGCGCTACAGGATCCGGACTGGGTGAATGCCATGCATGAAGAACTTAACAACTTCACCCGTAACGAAGTTTGGACCCTGGAGAAGCCTCCACAAGATGCAAGAATCATTGGAACAAAGTGGGTGTTCAGAAACAAACAAGATGATCAAGGTGTGATTGTAAGGAACAAGGCAAGACTAGTTGCAAAGGGATTCTCTCAAGTTGAAGGCTTAGATTTTGGAGAGACCTTTGCACCGGTTGCTCGACTGGAAGCCATCCGTATCCTACTTGCATATGCATCATGCTATGATATAAAACTTTATCAAATGGATGTAAAAAGTGCATTTTTAAATGGCTTCATAAATGAACTTGTATATGTTGAGCAACCGCCTGGATTTGAAGACCCTAGATATCCTAACCATGCTTACAGGTTGTCCAAGGCGCTATATGGGCTAAAGCAAGCTCCAAGGGCTTGGTATGAGCGCCTTCGCGACTTCCTCATCGAAAAGGGCTTCAAGATCGGGACCGTCGACACAACCCTATTCACAAAGAAACATAACGGTGATATTTTCATTTGTCAAGTATATGTTGGTGATATAATCTTTGGCTCGACAAATGACTATCATTGCAAGGAATTTGGTGAGTTGATGTCGAAGGAGTTCGAGATGTCAATGATTGGTGAGCTAACGTACTTCCTCGGCTTTCAAGTCAAGCAAATGAAAGATGGTAACTTTCTCTCACAAGAGAAGTATACCAAAGACTTGTTGAAAAGGTTCAACATGGAGAAAAGCAAACCAATCAAGACCCCCATGCCAACAAATGGACATCTCGACTTAGATGAGGGAGGTAACCCGGTTAATCAAACTCTCTATCGTTCTATGATTGGTAGTTTATTGTACCTTACCGCATCTAGGCCCGATATTATGTTTAGTGTCTGCATGTGTGCTAGATTTCAATCTAATCCTAAGAAAGCTCATCTTCACGCTGTTAAGAGAATTCTTAGGTATCTCAAGCACACCACAAGCGTTGGTCTGTGGTATCCCAAAGGAGCTACTTTTGATTTAATTGGCTATTCTGATTCGGATTATGCCGGTTGCAAAATTGATAGGAAAAGTACTTCTGGGGGATGCCATATGCTTGGTAGATCACTAGTTTCATGGACATCCAAAAAGCAAAATAGTGTTGCCTTGTCAACTGCCGAAGCGGAATACATTGCCGCAGGTGCGTGTTTCACACAAATTTTGTATATGAAACAAACTCTTCTAGACTATGGCGTAGTTCTAGAAAAGGTACCTTTGTTGTGTGATAATGAGAGTGCTGTTAAAATTGCTAATAATCATGTACAACACTCTCGCACTAAGCACATTGATATCCATCATCACTTCCTTAGAGATCATGTTGCTAAAGGAGATATCATTTTAGAAGGAGTGAGGTCGGAAGATCAATTAGCGGATATTTTCACTAAGCCTCTTGATAAGACCCGCTTTTGCATGTTGACGAATGAACTAAATATTCTTGATCTCAGAAATTTTATGTAAGATGTCAAATGGTGTTGTCAAGCTTGCATTGCATGTTTAAATTTCTTGGATTGCATCTAGGGCTTGTCTAACCTAGTTGAGATAACCGCCAACAAAGCGAGTGAAAAAGCTTAACTCGGATCAAACTTGACAAGTCTTAGTTTTAAGCTTTTAACACTTAAATTCTTACTTTTTATGCAATTGTTGGTTCTTGAAATATGCATGAGGTACTGCACTTAGGGGGGTATTCAAAACTCAAATCACTCATGAAAACCCTTGGTGCAAGGCCAAAATGCAAATTTCACCATTTGCCTATTTTCTATAAATATTATCTAGCCTATGGCAAAATATTTTGAAAATTATGAGAAAAGTATATGAGGATGCCAATACATGTCCCAACAAGTGTTATTTTGTGTGTTTATAAGTTGGAATTTGGTTTGGTTGGAAATTAGATAGAAAAATTCAAAAATTTCAAATCTTCCCTCTGTCTGGGCTCACCGGACAGTCCGGTGCACCGGCAGCCGCGCGCTAAAATTCCTTTCTCCTGTGCGTTGTCCGGTGGTTCACCAGACAGCTACTGTGCGCTGTCCGGTGTGCACCGGACAGGCACTGTAGACTGTCCGGTGCGCCCATATCGCGTTTTAAAAAATTCGCCTCCAGCCCACGACCGAGCCAGAGGCCTTCTTCTCCCTCTGTGCTCTCTGCTCTCGGTCTCTGGCGATCAGACCCCCTCGCCGGCGACCACCCTGCGTCCACCGTCTCCGGTCGTGCTCCAGCGACCTCCGACCTCCTGCGCTCATCCCTTCTCCCTCTGGTGAGAAGCCATGTCTTCACTCCTCTCTCTCTCTTCTCTCTGTTCAGCTCAGCGAGCTCACCTCCATCCCTTTGTGCCCATTTAAAATTCCTGTGAATTCCAGTGAAACCAAGTGGTCATATGTGTTCCTCTGTGTGCCTTGAACATCCCTGCAGGTTCCTAGCTCCTTCGGGAGGGTTTTCCCACCTCAAATAGCCATTTCCCTAAAACCCTAAATCCTCGCACACCACGTGTTCGGTGAAATGCCCAAACCAGCCAAAAATGCTCCAATTGAACCCAAATTTTTCAGGCACTTTCACCACACCTCCAGTAAGATATTCGCCAAATTTCACGCTCATCCGATATTCCAGGCTTTAATTTCACCAAATTCCCCGTTTTGAGCGATCGTTTCCGAGCCGAGTGCCCAAATCTCATTTTCTTCGCCTAAATTCAAACCAAACACACACTTCACTCATATTCACCTATATAAACCTATTCGTGAAGTATCGGCTCAATTCCATGTCATTTCGTGCCTTAATTCGAATTCCAAACCTCCTATGGCACTTTATCGTTCAAACAATGTTTTTACGTCGTTTGACCTCTCGATCGTCTCATCTCTTGTTTTCTGTGCCATATTTCTCTGTGTATGTATTTATTCACATTTCATATACTTATGACTATGTGACTATTACGTGCTCACCTCTTCTGTCATTTCAGTGACCTTGATTGCCCGTGTGCCGTCACCTGTCCTGCCTAGATCGTCACCTCTCGTGTGAGCTTTCCAGGTAGTCATCTCATCCTTTCAATCGGATATTATCGATCTGTGCTTAGTCACTCTCTCTCATTTGCAGTCATCAGGTCAGGATGCCGCGCACGAAGAATGTGTCGGCGCCAGGGGGAGCCGATGATGAGGATCCTCGTCGCCCCTTCAGGCAGGTCAAGGGCAAGACAGTATACTTGGAGCAGCAGGAAGGCCGCAAGAAGCGACGTACGGACAGAGCAGCTCGTGCAGCGGCAGCAGCAGCAGCCGCTGCGCAGGCCGAGCTAGGGGATCAGCCAGAGACTCCGTTAGATCAGATTGTGTACCATGTTCGTCGCCTCGCCTCCCAGCCTCGCTCCTCCACTCACACCACTGCTTCCACTCCACCACCCACTCTGCCTGCTCCCGTCACCCCTGTTGCACCATCCACCACCACAGCCATACCCGCTACCTCCACTACACCAGCTTCCACTGCTCCTCCTCCCGCTCCCGCTTCCGCCCCTCCTATCCCTCCTCCTCGATTCCGGGAGCGCGATGAGACTGAGGTACGACCCCTTGTTGCGGATCCCACACTTTTTGACCTTCAGCGTGCTACAGCGGCACGGGTACGTAGGTTCATATACGTACCCATGGAGTCTTGGTTACCGACTCAGAGGGACCCTGTAGCAGTTGACCTCTTCAGCACCAGGATTCAGGAATCCTTCTTCAGGGCACAGATGTCTGCATAGATTGCTCTGCGAGTGCACCGGCTTTTGGATCTTCCAGCTTTTCTGCTTGCCGCCGGTGCTGACTCTGAGGTGCACCTCACATATCTTCCTGGCCTTCTGACTCTTTTGACTACCAGCGGCAGGTATGTTGAGGAGTGGGTCCGAGTTTTCTACGCGACTGTATGGATAGACCCAGATCATCACTGGATGAGGTTTCGTTTTGAGCGAGAGGATGTCACTATTACTGCTAGTTGGATTCGCCAGCTCTTTGGATTTCCCGAATCGTCGACTCGACTTCACAGCTTATGCTACGGCACCTCTGACCCTCCTCGTCGCCCTCACGACGGTGTGGCTCCGGGTACAGCTCACGTCGCGGCTCTGTTCCGCCCGCCCTTCTCTGATGGGTCGCGACGTTCACCAGCAGATTTCACTACAGCAGCCAAGTTCTTATTTGAGCTTATCAGACGGACTCTTCTGCCGAGGATGAGATACAGGGAGGCTACCACACATATCCAGCTCTGGCTCCTTGGTGCCCTGGTCTCTCACTCCGAGTTTGACGTCGTGGATTTCCTTATTTGTGAGATCGAGGACACTGTATTGGATGGTCTGCGTGCTCGACGCCAGTTGCCGTATGCTCACTACTTGTGCCACATTTTTGCGCAGCTGATTCGGCCTCCCTAGTTTCAGGGCACACTTGAGGCCTCACGCCTTGTCTTTGGGTCCTACCGTCCTGCGCCTGAGGCTCCTGTGCCAGCTTCTGCTCCAGTTTTTGACTCTCAGGCCGAGGATGTTGCTCTTCATCAGTTTGAAGCTCAGGATGCAGCAGTTCATGATGATGATGATGATGATGATGATGATTTTGGGGTTCCTCCTCCGCCTCCGCCTCCTATGCCTCCACGCTCACATGATCATGAGGCTGGGAGTTCTAGTGCTACCACTGCTGCCCCTCCGGCTATTGACCCTGCTATTGCTTCGATTCTCCACTCTCTCACTCAGCAGCAGGCTCACCTGGCAGCCGAGCAGACCCGGTTATCCGAGAGGATGCTCTCGATGTTTCAGACCATACAGGACAGGCAGGATTCTCTTCTGCAGCAGTACTCTAGGATCGAGCTGAGAGCAGGGCATTCATGGCTCTTATGCTACAGCATTCTGGTGTCTCGGTTCCCCCGGTTCAGTCTGCACCACCTCCTCCGCTTCAGGTTCCTGTTGTGCCAGCGATTCAGTCAGGACCCCCTCTTCCTTCTGTTGGTCCTTCTTCCTCTCCTGTCACACCCGGATTTCGGGGCACCAAGACCCGGGCGCGAACAATCACCAGGTGTGCTGGGACCAAGTCTCACACATATGATGAATCATGGCACAAGATCGAATGTCACATCTTTACTACATAACAGGAGTTCTATACAAAAATAAATAAATAATTACATTATAAGGAGACAACGGTCTAGCAACCCAAAGTTGACTGGGAGACGACAGTCTAGACCTCTCACGAACTCGCACAGCATCCTCCATGCGCCTTATCCTATGGTACCCGTTCTGTGAGACAGCAAGAGTGAGCTCACATACGTTCATCGCTCAACAAGTTGTGGGGAATAATGTGCATGAACTCGCCAAAGGTGGGAGCTCACGTGAAGTGTAAGGCTTACCAAAGAGGATGGTTAGAGCTGAGCATTGCTTTTAAAGTTGGTCAAAATTTTATTAGCAGTTACTAAGTATAAGTAAATACCAACCCAATTAAGAAAAGTAATAACATCACCTGCGATGCAATGCATATGACAAATTGAATTTAGTTCCATAAATTAATCATGTGAGGGCCCGAGCTGCTCATGACCGTGAGCACGGCTAGTATACCAGTTTTACACTCTGCAGAGGTTGCACATCTTTACCCACAAGTCATGTTACTCATCTGCCAAGGGATCACGACTTCCCATACACCTCTACCGAGGAGGCGAGGCAGGGTAACACTATGAGGCCTTTACAAAGTTCCACTAGCTTCAGAAAACCCGCTACAGTTTATAGAAAGCTCCAATGCAGGGATCCCTTGCCTGACCGCCATCGCAGCAAAATCAACCAAGGACCTCCCTACACTGACCACTCCCTTACTGCCCTTGCCCCTTTCGGGTAAGGTAGTCTTCCACTAGCTTTCCTAATTAATCAGCCAAGGGTGTTTATAAACCCTTGTGGTAGCACTGTTTTCCCAGGTGGTCGCTCCATGTTCCAATTAACATAATGATCTTATCATGAACAGTAAATAACAACTGATAACAAAAGTATAATCATGAATAATGTGTATCTCTATACCCAAATCCACATATAGCACTAGCAAGTACTACCTAAAAAGTTTAGTGGTGAACAAGGTATAAAGATAGTCAAACTAGGGTAACCTATTAGGTCCCATCAAAATTAACCTATGCAGTTCATTATGATTAATTAGAACATGAGTGGGTGAAAGAAGTGATCAAGGGCACAACTTGCCTAGGACTTGAGATTCCAGGTACCAACTTGCTTTTCAGATGACCCGTGACCTCACACTAGTTGTAGCAATACAAACAAACATGGTATAGGCAAAATTAACACCACACCAAAGATATATGCAAAATACATATTAATAATCTACATATTAAAATAAGATCAGAATAGTATATTAATATTAGAAAAGTTAGTCCAATAAACATAGATTGATCCAATTAGTTACTTAATTATAAAAGTATGGGATATCACATAATCAATAATGCTACTACGTAGTAAATATCTATATGAGGCTAACACAACTTGAATGGATTGAAACGGAGCTAAAATAAATTACTTATGATCTTCTGAAGTCTATATGGGCTTAATACAAAATTAATTAGGTGATCCAATTTAATATGGTTTCATGTTAAAACAGTGTTACCAATTGATATACAATATTAATACAAAATTATAGGAACTGGAATGGATTAAAAAGGAGCTAGTATGAAATTTCTATGAATTATACAAGTTCCTACAATTATTTTTGCATTACAAATCATTTTCTAAATGGTTTTATAAGTGTTATTCACTGACTGGACTTCGCACTAATTTTAGACAAGCCTAGGGGCTAAGGTGCAAATATTTCAAGCCTCAGTGAACAGAATCCGAGGACGGCGGGTTCATGAAACCAAAACACAGGGTCTCTTTAGCGATTATGTCAGGCCGAAGGGGTATCTTTGATTTTCAGCCGCCCGATCACAATCTGATCGACCAGATTAGATCAGCCCTTATATGAACCGGTACGTGTACGCTATCCCTCGGATCAAAATCCTACGGTCATGGTTTAATGAATCACAGATCTAATCTGGGCCAAGGGATCAGAGATCCACGGCTCAGCTCAGTTTCATCCAAACGCTGCCGAACTTTTAATCGTGGCTGTTGGCTGGGATCCGACGGTGAGCACCAATCTCCTAGCTACAGCCGAACCCCAACTACAGCGGCGTGCACACGCCCACGGTGGAGGCATCACCGGAGTTCCCAATCCATGCCTACAAGCATTTAGTTCTCGATTCCCTAGCGTACGTGCAGTAGAGATAGTAGCGAACTCAGCAGAGGTCTTCTTACCGCACTTGGGGCAGGGTTGAACGCTAGCCACGGCGAGCGATACTCCGCGACGAGTTCTCAGTTCCGATGAGCAGTCATCATGGATTAGCGCCCTCCTACGATGGATTGGTGAACACCGTAGCATCACTATGTCTTGGTGATCCTCTCCAAACCCCCATCGCAGACTGGACGACGGTGTACCAGCGTCTCCATGGTAGCGGCCAGAATCCCCTTCTCTCTGCACGCCGTTGTTTGAGGAGGAGCGGCCGCAGATTTATACCCAGGCGGCGCCAAGTCCGAGCCGGGGCGAGCAGCGAGGATCTCGGCCGGGGAGGTTGGAGATCGAATCGCGGACGTCGTTGGCCAAACCTGCGATTTCCGCGCGGACTCTGTTCCAGGACGCGCTCTGTCCGCGGGGACGAAGCGCCTGACCACATGGGTCCCGCTGAGGAGGTCCGAGTCCGGCGGCGAGGGTTTCAGGCGGTGATAACGGTGGGCGAGAGAGCAAGATGCGCGCGGCGCCCGTACGAACGGCCCGAGCTTCGCGGAGCCATTCCACGCTTCCGCTGCACAGGAATCGGAGAAGAGACTGGGAGAGGAAACAGGGACGAACCTGACCGCGAGGGCCCACCTATAAGTGCTACTACGACCAAGTCCCACACGCCATACCCACAGAGACCGCGCACGCTACCAGTTTGGGCCACACTTCAGACGGAATTGAGGTGGGGTGGGCCGAAAGGGGGGGATTGAGGCCCACATGGCTGGAATTGTTTTCTCTTTTTCCTTTTCTGATTTAAATTTCCATTTGTTTTAACTATTTTAAATTTAAATGAGTCACTAATTCAAATCTGTTTGAATTTCAAAGACCAGTTTATATGCAACAACAAGTATAATCCCAGAATGATGCAATATATATTTATAGTAAATTCTTTACTCATTCTCCTACACAAATGTTGCAATTACGCAAACACACATATTATTCACTTAAGAAAACATTATTTTGAGTGTGTAGTTGTATTACAAGTATATTCGAAAGTTAATATCCCTTTGTTTTTATAGAAAATATTTTCCACTGTCTAATCTTTACTAAGATATAATTTAACTAACATTTTTTTAGTATGACCCTTTATATTAGAAAGGGTGAATTCCAAAGTTTAATTATTCTTAAAGGGTATCTTATTTGATTTTTTGTCCCAAAATCAGGATTGAAAATTTTGGGTGTTACATCTCCGCTCCGGCCGGTCACTGTGGCTTTCACGTCACCGGTTCTCAGCTCTGTCTGCCCTCAGCCGCCAGTGCCACCAGCTTCTGCTGTTACCACTACTGCTGTGGCAGTATCTGTGACCACTTCAGTTCTGGCAGCTTCTGCAGCGCGGCCTCAGTCCGAGTCAGTACCAGCTCCAGCTTCTACAGCAGATCCTGGATCCGAGACTGACTCTGACCCCCCGCCGGCGTTCGCTCTGCTGCCTCGACCGCGACCGGATGCGCCCCCGTCGCCTCCTCCCGCTTCAGATATGTAGGTTCGGGTACCCTTTTGGTGTTTGACGCCAAAGGGGGAGAGATATGAGTTATGAGAGCTAGGAGGAGCTAGAGAGTTAGTAGAGAGTCATTTTGATGTAATATATGTGCTTGCTACTCTCTGTACTAGCTTGGTGCTTTTGGATCACAAACTCTATACATACTCTCGTTGCTTATGATTGACTGTGTGTATTATGTTTTCACCTTATATTTTATCACCAGTCTTCTAGTTCTTGATTCATTGATTTAATTTCACTTTTATATGAACAAGAATCTTACGATGTGTATGCGCTCACTCTTATTATTATGGTACACGTTCCTTCTGTCAAAGATTACTGAGTATAACTAAACATCCTTTCTATTGACAGAAACTTCAAAACAAACTACTCTCACAAATCTTGTAGGGTTGTCATCAATCACCAAAAAGGGGGAGATTGAAAGCATCTAGGCCCCTGGTTGGTTTTAGTGATTAATGACAACGTAATGTTATATGTGACTAACGTGTGTTTTGCAGAGACAAATGGTAAGTTAGGTCGCATTACAGGTAGAAGCACTACAACGGTGAAAACAATCCCAGAGATAAGAACTCGAAGCGACGGCTAAAACGACGAAACAAAAGGTGAAGGACTACAGAGTCCGAGTGTCAAGGAGATGTGGACACTCGTGATTTAGTTAGGTCTTTTATTCTCTTTTAGTCGTACTATAAAGAGGGGTTGTCGATGAGTAGTTTGACCAAGAGAGTTCTAGTGTAGTGTTGGTGCACAATCACACTCACATACAGTGATAGGTGTCACTCTAGAACTCACTCACAAGTTAGAACGAAAACCGATTTGAAAATCAGCTGAAAAACAAGAAGTAGGGTTTCTGGCCATGGGGCACCGGACTGTCCGGTGTGCACCGGACTGTCCGGTGCACCCTCTCTGCCAGGTGGGGCCAGGCTGTCCCGGGGAAGAGCCTTCCCCACGCAGAAACTCGAGAGCACAGGTTTCAGAGTTGAATTATAGTGGCGCACCGGACAGTGCACCGGACTGTCCGGTGTGCACCGGACAGTGACTGTTCACTGTCCGGTGTGCCATCAGCCCAACGGCTAACTGTCAGAACTAGCCATTGGAAACGACCGTTGGCGCACCGGTGGCGCACCGGTGGCGCACCAGACTGTTCGGTGCGCCCTCGCGCAGGAAAATGCTGGTAACGGCTAGTTGGTGGGTGAGGGCTATTTATACCCCCTCCACCCACCATATTCAATGTCTTCCACCCCACATTTATTCCAGCACATTGCTAGAGCATTGCAAGCACCAAAAGCCCAGTGAGGAGATTAGAGAATCTTAATCCGCATTTGTTCCTCATTAGCGCTAGCAAGAGCCACCTAGAGCACACATCACTTGCATTAGGCTTCTCTTGGTCAAGCGAAAGTCTACGGCTTGTTACTCTTGGTGATCGGCATCACCTAGACGGCTTGGTGGCGTTAGGAGCTCGGTGATCACCGTGAAGATCTTGTTGGTGACTCGACTCAAGTTTGTAAGCGGTCTCGAGGGATCCACCGCGCCGGAGTGGCAAAGGATCATCTCATAGTGAGCACTTGGTTCTTGCGAGGACCAAGGGGGAGCGATACCCTTGCGCGGGTGCTCCAACGAGGACTAGTGGAGAGTGCCGACTCTTCGATACCTCGGGAAAAATTGGAGTCTTCTAAACCTTGCTTTACATTCCGCACTTAATTCAAGCACTTTACATTGTGTATTTGTTTAGCAAGTATATGAAGTATTGTCTTAGCATTATTGTATTTCTAGTATTATTATCTTAGTGCTAGTTGTTGGGGTGAAGTTGGGCTCTTGCTTAGCTCTTGTTTAGCTTTTGATTAGTGTTGATTTTTAGAAAAGCCCAATTCACCCCCCTCTTGGGCATCATGATCCTTTCAGGAGGCTTTGATTTGTGTCTTGGAGTGTTGTGTATTGCTCTTGTATTGAATGAGGAGTAGTGAATGCTTGGATACCTTGAAGAGTGGTGGTTGGGGGGTATTTATAGCCCCAACCACCAAAATGGTCGTTGGGGAACTCTGCTGTCGACGGGCGCACCGGACAGTCCGGTGCGCCAGCCATGTCACCCAACCGTTAGGGTTCGACCGTTGGAGCTTCTGACATGTGGGCCACCGGACAGTCCGGTGGTGCACCGGATAGGTCATGTTCACTGTCCGGTGCGCCATCCGCGCCTGCTTTGACTTTTGCGCGCGCAGTCCGCGCACTATAGCGTTGTCAGCCGACCATTGAACTCGACCGTTGCGCTGGCGACCGTTGCTCCGCTTGGCACACCGGACAGTCCGGTGAATTATAGTGGAGTGGCTTCCCAAATTCCTGAAGGTGGCAAGTTTGGAGTTGATCTCCCTGGTGCACCGGACACTGTCCGGTGGTGCACCGGACACTATCCAGTGGCACACCGGGCAGTCCGGTGCGCCAGACCAGGGCAACCTTCAATGTCTTTTGCTAACCCTTTCTTGGACTTTTTATTGGTTTCTATTGAACCTTTGGCACCTATAGAACTTATAATCTAGAGCAAACTAGTTAGTCCAATTATTTGTGTTAGGCAATTCAACCACAAAAATCATTTAGGAAAAGGTGTAAGCCTATTTCCCTTTCAGCGACCACCCGGGAAAACAGTACTACCACAAGGGTGGTATGGGACGCCCTTGGCTGACTAATTAGCAAAGCTAGTGGAGGACTACCTTACCCGAAAGGATCAAAGGGCAGTAGGGGAGTTGTTAGTGTAGGGAGGTCCTTGGGTTGATTTTGCTGCGATGGCGGTCAGGCGAGGGATCCCTGCATTGGAGCTTCCTAGAAACTATAGCGGGTTTTCTGAGTCTATTGGAACTTTGTAAAGGCCTCGTAGTATTACTCTACCTCGCTTCCTTGGTAGAGGTGTATGGGATTCATGACCCCTTGGCAGATGGGTAACATGACTTGTGGGTAAAGATGTGCAACCTCTAAGAGTGTAAAACGGGTATATCAGCCGTGCTTAAACTCAATTTGTCATATGCATTGCATCGCGGGTGTTGTTATCAATTTTGATCTATTACTTATTTGGGTTGGTATCTACTTAGACTTAGTAACTGCTAATAAAATTTTGACCAACTTTAAAAGAAATGGTCAGCTTCAACCATCCTCTTTGGTAAGCCTTACACTTCACATGAGCTCCCACATTTGGTGAGTTCATGCACATTGTTCCCCACAACTTGTTGAGCGTTGAACGTATGTGAGCTCACCCTTGCTGTCGCACACCACCCACAAGTCAAGAACAGGTATCGCAGGATGAGACGTATGGAGGATGTTGTGATGAGTTCGTGAGAGGTCTATGTCGTCGTCTCCCAGTCAACTTTGGGTTGTTGGATCGTTGTCTCCATATGATGTAATTATTTATTTATTTTGTACATAACTCCTATTATATAGTAAAGATGTGACATTTGTTTCTGTACCATGAGTCATCATATGTGTGAGACTTGGTGAAAGGGAATTAGGCTTACACCTAGTTCCTAAATAATTTTGGTGGTTGAATTGCCCAACACAAATAATTGGACTAACTAGTTTGCTCTAGTGTACAAGTTATACAGGTGCCAAAGGTTCACACTTAGCCAATAAAAAGACCAAGAATTGGGTTCAACAAAGAGAGCAAGGCATAACCGAAGGCACCTCTGGTCTGGCGCACCGGACTGTCCGGTGTGCCACCGGACAGTGTCCGGTGCACCACAGGACAGTGACCGGTGCATCAGAGGACTCCGAGTCAAACTCATCACCTTCGGGGAAATCCAGAGGCGCTCCGCTATAATTCACCGGACTGTCCGGTGTACACCGGACAGTGTCCGGTGCCCCAGGGAAGAGCGGCTCTGGAACTCGCCAGCCTCGGAAAATTGCTCCGCTATAATTCACCGGACTGTCCGGTGAACCAGCAGAGCAACTGCTACTTCGAGCCAACGGTCACCTGCAGGCGCATTTAATGCGCGCCAGAAGCGCGCAGAAGTCTGGCACGCGCGGGACGGTGCACCGGACAATCTACAGTACTTGTCCGGTGTACACCGGACAGCCAGGCGGGCCCAGAAGTCAGAAGCTCCAACGGTCGAATCCCAACGGCCTGGTGACGTGGTTGGCGCACCGGACATGTCCGGTGTGCACCGGACTGTCCGGTGCACCATACGACAGTCAGCCACCACCAAACGGCTAGTTTGGTGGTTGGGGCTATAAATACCCCCAACCACCCCACATTCAAGTCATCCAAGTTTTCTCACTTCAACTACTTACAAGAGCTCTAGCATTCAATTCTAGACACACCCAAGTGATCAAATCCTCTCCAAACTCCACACAACGCCCTAGTGATTAGTGAGATTGAGATTTGCTTGTGTTCTTTCGAGCTCTTGCGCTTGGATTGCTTTCTTCTTTCTTTGATTCTTCATTGCGATCAAACTCACTTGTAATTGAGGCAAGAGACACCAATCTTGTGGTGGTCCTTGTGGGAACTTTGTGTTCCAAGCATTTGAGAAGAGAAAGCTCACTCGGTCCGAGGGACCATTTGAGAGAGGGAAAGGGTTGAAAGAGACCCGGTCTTTATGACCACCTCAACGGGGACTAGGTTTGCGAGAACCGAACCTCGGTAAAACAAATCCACGTGTCATACTCCTTATTCGCTTGCGATTTGTTTTGCACCCTCTCTTGCGGACTTGATTATATTTCTAACGCTAACCCGGCTTGTAGTTGTGATTATTTTTGAGAATTTCAGTTTCGCCCTATTCACCCCCCCTCTAGGCGACTTTCAATTGGTATCAAAGCTCGGTGCTTCATTAGAGCCTAACCGCTCGAAGTGATGTCGGGAGAACTCGCCAAGAAGGAAATGGAGACCGGCGACAAGCCCGCTACAAGCCACGGGAAGGCTTCATCGGAAGAGTCCCGCAACAAGGAGAAGAAGAAGGAGAAGAAGACTTCTTCTCACAAATCGCATCGAAGTGGCGACAAAATAAAGAAGATGAGGAAGGTGGTCTACTACGAGACCGACACTTCATCACCTTCTACCTCCGGCTCCGACGCGCCCTCCATAACTTCTAAGCGCCATGAGCGCAAGAAGTTTAGTAAGATTCCCTTACATTATCCTCGCACTTCTAGACATACTCCATTACTTTCCATTCCATTAGGCAAACCGCCAACCTTTGACGGTGAAGATTATGCTAGGTGGAGTGATTTAATGAAATTTCATCTAACCTCACTCCACAAAAGTATATGGAATGTTGTTGAGTTTGGAGCACAGGTACCATCCGTAGGGGATGAGGATTATGATGAGGACGAGGTGGCCCAAATCTAGCACTTCAACTCCCAAGCCACAACCATACTCCTCGCCTCTCTAAGTAGGGAGGAGTACAACAAGGTGCAAGGACTAAAAAGCACCAAGGAAGTTTGGGACGTGCTCAAGACGGCGCACGAGGGTGATGAACTCACCAAGATCACCAAGCGGGAAACGATCGAGGGGGAGCTCGATCGCTTCCGTCTTCGCCAAGGGGAGGAGCCACAAGATATGTACAACCGGCTCAAGACCTTGGTGAATCAAGTGTGCAACCTCGGGAGCAAGAAATGGGATGACCACGAGGTGGTTAAGGTTATTTTAAGATCACTTATATTCCTTAACCCTACTCAAGTACAATTAATTCGTGGCAATCCAAGATATACACTAATGACTCCCGAGGAAGTAATCGGGAATTTTGTGAGCTTTGAATTTATGATCAAGGGCTCACGGAAGATCAATGAGCTCGACGGTCCTTCCACGTCCGAAGCTCAACCAGTCGCATTCAAAGCGACGGAGGAAAAGAAGGAGGAGTCTACACCGAGTAGAACACCCATCGACGCCTCCAAGCTCGACAACGAGGAAATGGCGCTTGTCATCAAAAGCTTTCGCCAAATCCTCAAGCAAAGGAGGGGGAAAGATTACAAGCTCCGCTCCAAGAAGGTTTGCTACAAGTGTGGTAAGCCCGGTCACTTTATAGCTAAATGTCCTATTTCTAGTGACAGTGACAGGGGTGACGACAAGAAGGGGAGAAGAAAGGAGAAAAAGAGGTACTACAAGAAGAAGGGCGGCGATGCCCATGTTTGTCGGGAGTGGGACTCCGACGAAAGCTCTAGCGACTCCTCCGACGACGAGGACGCCGCCAACATTGCCGTCACCAAGGGCCTTCTCTTCCCCAACGTCGGCCACAAGTGCCTCATGGCTAAAGACGGCAAAAAGAAGAAGGTTAAATCTAAATCCTCCACTAGATATGAGTCTTCTAGTGATGAAAATGCTAGTGATGAGGAAGATAACTTACGCACTCTTTTTGCCAACCTAAACATGCAACAAAAAGAAAAGTTAAATGAATTAATTAGTGTCATCCATGAGAAGGATGACCTCTTGGACACCTAAGAGGACTTCCTAATCAAGGAAAACAAAAAGCATGTTAAGGTTAAAAATGCTTATGCTCTAGAAGTTGAAAAATGTGAAAAGTTATCTAGTGAGCTAAGCACTTGCCATGAGACTATAGACAACCTTAGAAATGAGAATTCTGATTTTTTAGCTAAGGTTGATTCTATTGCTTGTAATGTTTCAATTCCCAATCTTAGGAATGATAATAATGATTTGCTTGCTAAGATTGAAGAATTGAACTTATCTCTTGTTAGCATTAGGAATGAAAATGAAAAATTAATTGCTAAGGCTAAAGATTTTGATGTTTGCAATGCTACTATTTCCGACCTTAGAACTAAGAATGATATATTGCATGCTAAAGTTGTAGAATTAAAATCTTGCAAACCCTCTACATCTACCGTTGAGCACACTTCTATTTGTACTAGATGTAGAGATGTTGATGTTAATGCTATACATGATCACATGGCTTTAATTAAACAACAAAATGATCATATAGCAAAACTAGATGCTAAAATTGCCGAGCATGAAATTGAAAATGAAAAATTTAAATTTGCTCGTAGTATGCTTTATAGTGGGAGACGCCCTGGCATTAAGGATGGTATTGGCTTCCAACAGGGAGGCAATGTCAAACTTAGTGCCCCTCCTAAGAAATTGTCCAACTTTGTTAAGGGTAAGGCTCCCATGCCTCAGGATAACGAGGGTTACATTTTATACCCTGCCGGTTATCCCGAGGACAAAATTAGGAGAATTCATTCTAGGAAGTCTCACTCTGGCCCTAACCATGCTTTCATGTATAAGGGTGAGACATCTAGCTCTAGTCAACCAACCCGTGCTAAGTTGCCTAAGAAGAAAACTCCTAGTGCATCAAATGAACATAGCTTTTCATTCAAAACTTTTGATGCATCATATGTGTTAACTAACAAATCCGGCAAGGTAGTTGCCAAATATGTTGGGGGCAAGCACAAGGGGTCAAAGACTTGTGTTTGGGTACCCAAAGTTCTTGTATCTAATGCCAAAGGACCCAAAACCATTTGGGTACCTAAAGTGAAGAACTAAACTTGTTTTGTAGGTTTATGCATCCGGGGGCTCAAGTTGGGTAATCGACAGCGGGTGCACAAACCACATGACAGGGGAGAAGAAGATGTTCTCCTCCTACGAGAAAACCAAGATCCCCAACGAGCTATCACATTCGGGGATGGAAATCAAGGTTTGGTCAAAGGATTGGGTAAAATTGCTATATCCCCTGACCATTCTATTTCCAATGTTTTTCTTGTAGAATCTTTAGATTACAATTTGCTTTCTGTATCTCAATTATGCAAAATGGGCTACAACTGTCTATTCACTGATGTAGGTGTCACTGTCTTTACAAGAAGTGATGATTCAATAGCATTTAAGAGAGTGTTAGAGGGTCAGCTATACTTAGTAAATTTTGATAGAGCTGAACTCGACACTTGCTTAATTGCTAAGACTAACATGGGCTGGCTCTGGCATCGCCGACTAGCACATGTTGGGATGAAGAATCTTCATAAGCTTCTAAAGGGAGACACATTTTAAGACTAACCAATGTTCATTTTGAGAAAGACAGGGTTTGTAGCGCATGCCAAGCAGGAAAGCAAGTTGGTGCCCATCATCCACACAAGAACATCATGACGACCGATAGGCCACTGGAACTCCTACACATGGACCTATTCGGCCCGATCGCTTACATAAGCATCGGCGGGAGTAAGTACTGTCTAGTTATTGTGGATGATTATTCTCGCTTCACTTGGGTGTTCTTTTTGCAGGAAAAATCTCATACCCAAGAAACATTAAAGGGATTCTTGAGAAGGGCTCAAAATGACTTCGGCTTAAGGATCAAGAAAATTAGAAGCGACAACGGGATGGAGTTCAAGAACTCACAAATTGAAGGCTTCCTTGAGGAGGAGGGCATCAAGCATGAATTCTCTTCTCCCTACACCCCACAACAAAATGGTGTAGTGGAGAGGAAGAATAGAACTCTATTGGACATGGCAAGAACCATGCTTGATGAGTACAAGACTTCGGATCGGTTTTGGGCCGAGGCGGTCAACACCGCCTGCTACGCCATCAACCGGTTATATCTACATTGAATCCTCAAGAAGACATCTTATGAACTCCTAACCGGTAAAAAGCCCAATATTTCATATTTTAGAGTCTTTGGTAGCAAATGCTTTATTCTTGTTAAAAGAGGAAGAAAATCTAAATTTGCTCCTAAGACTGTAGAAGGCTTTTTACTAGGATATGATTCAAACACAAGGGCATATAGAGTCTTTAACAAGTCCTCTGGACAAGTTGAAGTTTCTTGTGACGTTGTGTTTGATGAGACTAACGGCTCTCAAGTAGAGCAAGTTGATCTTGATGAGATAGGTGATGAAGAGGCTTCGTGCATCGCGCTAAGGAACATGTCCATTGGGGATGTGTGTCCTAAAGAATCCGAAGAGCCTCCAAATGCACAAGATCAACCATCCTCCTCCACTCAAGCATCTCCACCAACTCAAAATGAGGATGAAGCTCAAGTTGATGAAGTAGAAGATCAAGCAAATGAGCCACCTCAAGATGACGGCAATGATCAAGGGGGAGATGCAAATGATCAAGACAAGGAGGATGAAGAACAAAGACCGCCACACCCAAGAGTCCACCAAGCAATCCAACGAGATCACCCCGTCGACACCATCCTCGGCGACATTCATAAGGGGGTAACCACTAGGTCTCGTGTTGCACATTTTTGTGAACATTACTCGTTTGTTTCCTCTATTGAGCCACACAGGATAGAGGAAGCACTACAAGATTCGGATTGGGTGGTGGCAATGCAAGAGGAGCTCAACAACTTCACTAGGAATGAGGTATGGCATTTGGTTCCACGTCCTAATCAAAATGTTGTAGGAACCAAATGGGTCTTCCGCAACAAGCAAGATGAGCATGGTGTGGTGACAAGGAACAAAGCCCAACTTGTGGCCAAAGGATACTCCCAAGTCAAAGGTTTGGATTTCGGTGAAACCTATGCACCCGTAGCTAGGCTCGAGTCAATTCGTATATTATTGGCCTATGCTACTTACCATGGCTTCAAGCTTTACCAAATGGACGTGAAGAGTGCCTTCCTCAATGGACCAATCAAGGAGGAGGTCTATGTTGAGCAACCTCCCGGCTTTGAAGATAGTGAGTACCCTAACCATGTTTATAAGCTCTCTAAGGCGCTTTATGGGCTCAAGCAAGCCCCAAGAGCATGGTATGAATGCCTAAGAGATTTCCTTATCACTAATGGCTTCAAAGTTGGAAAGGCCGATCCTACACTCTTCACTAAAACTCTTGAAAATGACTTGTTTGTATGCCAAATTTATGTTGATGATATTATATTTGGGTCCACTAACGAGTCTACATGTGAAGAATTTAGTAGGATCATGACATAAAAATTCGAGATGTCTATGATGGGGGAGTTGAAGTATTTCTTAGGATTTCAAGTGAAGCAACTCCAAGAGGGCACCTTCCTAAGACAAACGAAGTATACTCAAGATATTCTAAGCAAGTTTGGAATGAAGGATGCCAAACCCATCAAGACACCCATGGGAACCAATGGGCATCTCGACCTCGACGAAGGAGGTAAATCCGTCGATCAAAAGGTATACCGGTCGATGATAGGCTCTTTACTCTACTTATGTGCATCTCGACCGGATATTATGCTTTCCGTATGCATGTGTGCAAGATTCCAAGCCGACCCTAAGGAAGCTCACCTTACGGCCGTAAAACGAATCTTGAGATATTTGGTTTATACTCCTAAGTTTGGGCTTTGGTATCCTAGGGGATCCACTTTTGATTTAATTGGTTATTCGGATGCCGATTGGGCGGGGTGTAAAATCAATAGAAAGAGCACATCGGGGACTTGCCAGTTCTTGGGAAGATCCTTGGTGTCTTGGGCTTCAAAGAAGCAAAATTCCGTAGCTCTTTCTACCGCCGAAGCCGAGTACATTGCCGCAGGTCATTGTTGCGCGCAACTACTTTGGATGAGGCAAACCCTCAGGGACTATGGTTACAAACTAACCAAAGTTCCTCTTCTATGTGATAATGAGAGTGCAATCCGCATGGCGGATAATCCCGTTGAGCATAGCCGCACTAAACACATAGCCATTCAGTATCACTTTTTAAGGGATCACCAACAAAAGGGAGATATCGAGATTTCATACATTAATACTAAAGATCAATTAGCCGATATCTTTACCAAGCCTCTTGATGAACAAACCTTTAACAAACTTAGGCATGAGCTAAATATTCTTGATTCTAGGAACTTCTTTTGTTGATTTGCACACATAGCTCATTTATATACCTTTGATCATGTCTCTTTCATATGCTATGACTAATATGTTTTCAAGTCTATTTCAAACCAAGTCATAGGTGTATTGAAAGGGAATTGGAGTCTTCGGCGAAGACAAAGGCTTCCACTTCGTAACTCATCTTTCGCCATCACTTCGAGCTACTCTCCATCTTTGGGGAGAAAAGGACTCCGTTCTTTGGTATAATCTTCACTCATTTATTTATGACCAAAGGGGGAGAGAGTATTTCTAAGGGCTCTAATGACTCCGTTTTTGGCGATTCATGCCAAAGGGGGAGAAAGTATTAGCCCAAAGCAAAAGGACCGCACCACCAGGACCGCACCACCACCTAATTTTAAAAAGAGTTTTTCAATTGGTATAATTCTCAATTGATAAATTTAAAATTGGCATCTTATTGTGTTCAAAAGGGGGAGAAAGTAGCTTTTCAAAATTGATATATCAAAACCCTCTTGAACACTAAGAGAAGAATTTTACTTAGGGGGAGTTTTGTTTAGTCAAAGGAAAAGCATTTGAAACATAGGGAGAAAATCTCAAATTTTGAAAATGCTTCGCAAAAATCTTATTCATTTACCTTTGACTATTTGCAAAAGAACCTTGAAGAGGATTTACAAAAGAATTTGAAAAAACAAAACATGTGGTACAAGCGTGGTCCAAAATGTTAAAAATGAAGAAACAATCCATGCATATCTTATAAGTATTTATATTGGCTCAATTCCAAGCAACCTTTGCGCTTACATTATACAAACTAGTTCAAATTATGCACTTCTATATTTGCTTTGGTTTGTGTTGGCATCAATCACCAAAAAGGGGGAGATTGAAAGGGAATTAGGCTTACACCTAGTTCCAAAATAATTTTGGTGGTTGAATTGCCCAACACAAATAATTGGACTAACTAGTTTGCTCTAGTGTACAAGTTATACAGGTGCCAAAGATTCACACTTAGCCAATAAAAAGACCAAGAATTGGGTTCAACAAAGAGAGCAAGGGATAACCGAAGGCACCTCTGGTCTGGCGCACCGGACAGTGACCGGTGCACCAGAGGACTCCGAGTCAAACTCATCACCTTCGGGAAAATCTAGAGGCGCTCCGCTATAATTCACCGGACTGTCCGGTGTACACCGGACAGTGTCCGGTGCCCCAGGGAAGAGCGGCTCTGGAACTCGCCAGCCTCGGGAAATTGCTCCGCTATAATTCACCGGACTGTCCGGTGAACCAGCAGAGCAACGGCTACTTCGCGCCAACGGTCACCTGCAGGCGCATTTAATGCGCGCCAGAAGCGCGCAGAAGTCTGGCACGCGCGGGACGGTGCACCAGGACAATCTACAGTACTTGTCCGGTGTACACCGGACAGCCAGGCGGGCCCAGAAGTCAGAAGCTCCAACGGTCGAATCCCAACGGCCTGGTGACGTGGCTGGCGCACCGGACATGTCCGGTGTGCACCGGACTGTCCGGTGCACCATACGACAGTCAGCCACCACCAAACGGCTAGTTTGGTGGTTGGGGCTATAAATACCCCCAACCACCCCACATTCAAGTCATCCAAGTTTTCCCACTTCAACTACTTACAAGAGCTCTAGCATTCAATTCTAGACACACCCAAGTGATCAAATCCTCTCCAAACTCCACACAACGCCCTAGTGATTAGTGAGAGAGATTTGCTTGTGTTCTTTCGAACTCTTGCGCTTGGATTGCTTTCTTCTTTCTTTGATTCTTCATTGCGATCAAACTCACTTGTAATTAAGGCAAGAGACACCAATCTTGTGGTGGTTCTTGTGGGAACTTTGTGTTCCAAGCATTTGAGAAGAGAAAGCTCACTCGGTCCGAGGGACCATTTGAGAGAGGGAAAGGGTTGAAAGAGACTCGGTCTTTGTGACCACCTCAACGGGGAGTAGGTTTGCGAGAACCGAACCTCGGTAAAACAAATCCACGTGTCATACTACTTATTCGCTTGCGATTTGTTTTGCACCCTCTCTCGCGGACTTGATTATATTTCTAACGTTAACCCGGCTTGTAGTTGTGATTATTTTTGAGAATTTCAGTTTCGCCCTATTCACCCCTCTATAGGCGACTTTCACTTGGTCTCAGCACACTTGGTGATTATGTTCGCTCCCGGATGTTGGTGCCCTCGAAACCCGGGTGTGACACAGTTGGTCACCACCCTCACGCAGATAAGAACAATGACCTGGCTGAGAATTGGTATCATCTGTCAAAGCCTCTTCAATGAGCGAAAGCACTGGCGAATCTTTGTCATCAGATAGCCATTTGCAGCAATCCAAATCATCGATATCAAACATTCTGCTGACGAGCCCCTCTCACCAAGAGATCCGAGTGTCTGCAATGACCGATTTTTGGAAACTTGTCTCCTTTGCCTTCAATTCTATGTCACGAGGAGACATCTTAAAAGAGGTCAAAATCTATGGATTCCAAAGGCATCGGAGGTCCTGCAAACTAGAAGCTAAGCTCAGGCAATGGCGCAGACATGCCATTTCCATCATAGTCATCGTCCCCGGGCCTTGGGGACAAACTCATAATCTCAAGACATTCAAGCACTGGATGCATCATCTTCAGAGGAGGATTGCCTATCCTTGTCAACCCTGATCGTGTGCCATTGCTGACACATTCAGGCCATGACCCACCAGAAATTAGTGTCGAATCATATCGGTAGCTGCTGCCCAGTCCCTGTTGGGTACATAAAGCTCGAAATCTGGCAGAGGACTGTGATGCCCTCTTGACAGTAAGCGAGAATGGACTATTGCTATCGCCACTGCTGGGCGTCTTCTGCACGGGGAGAAACCATGACGGCGTCGCACCGGACATTTCCGACGCTGGAGTGCGGCGGGTCAAGCGGTTTTCAAATCTCGGAGATCGAAGCCAACGGATACATTCTGCAGAGAAAGCCGGTCAATCGGTGACGGTAGTGGTGGGTAGACATCACTATCTTAGGCCCAAGGCCCTGTTTGGCCCGCAGCGCTTAATGGACATGAAACCAGGCCGAGAAGTTAAGCCCAATTTAAAATTCCGCAAGCAGGTGTCCACGAATAATACAAAGGCAATTCCACTCCACGCTTTACAATTACACACGAGTGACCACAAACTGAAACCACATTGCATTATTAATTGCACGACGCAAAAACAGCAACATCACATACTATCCAGTTCAGCAGCGTTTCCTGATGGTGAAGGCGGCCAAGATGACGAGAAACAGGAGGACGAGCACGGCGAGGAAGGATGCCACGACGGCGCCGCTGGTGCGCTGGCAGAAGCCGTGGAACTGCATGCAGATGGGCACCCAGTTAGCGCGCTGGTTCCCCGAGTGCGCCAGGTCCACGATCGCCGCCGCCGCCGCCGCCGCGGCCGTCAGCAGCGCCGCTATGATCTGCAGCAACTCACCGCGAAATTAAAGACCAAGTTATTAGCTGTGAGGAGTACGTGCCGGAGAAGGACGGGATAACACCTACCAGGTCGCAGATGAGCAGGAGGTGGCGCAAGCCGATGGCCTGGGGGCGGAGGACGACGACGGCGGAGAAGGGGAGGGACAGCACCAGGTACCCCGCCGCGATCGCGTTGGCCACCATGAAGAACCTGCAAGCAAGCGTTGGGCGTGCGCAGTCAGCTCATCATTAATTAATTAATTAATTCGATATACTATATATACTATATGGGGCCGGGCTACTACTACTATACTGACAGGAGCGCCGGGAAGTCGTCGAATCGGGCGTGGAACTGGAAGAACTGGGTGAAGACGGAGAGCGTCTCGTCGGAGGTGCCCGTGGCGATGGCGGCGGCGAGGGCGGGCCCGAAGGCCGCCACCCTCAGCACCAAGTCAAGGAGCGCCACGCACCGGCTGCCGCGGTCGGCGCGCCGGAAGAACGGGACCCGCGTCTTCCGAGGCGCCGTCGTCGCAGCGGGGGGTGCTGCTGCAGCGAGAGGAGGAGGCGCCGCCGTGACCGTGTCCACGGCCGGGGCCTTGCCGTGCTGGCGGGGCACGTCGTCGATGGGGATCACGGTCGCGGCGGCATCGCTGGTGCTCATGGTTGGTTGCTGCGTAGTTGGAGGTGCCGAGACTTGAGAGAGGAGCTTGCCTGCCTTGCGCTTGCGTTTGAGAGAAGGAAGAGGACATTTATAGGGTCCGTCAGTCAGATTAGGGTGTACCTGCTGCAATGCATTGTGAATAGATAGTGAAGTTGAAGGTTGTGTGGTTTAGGAATGGAGGCCGGAGGGAGGAGTGGTTACCAACTGCTATGCAAGCGCCAAGAGGCCGGAGGAGTGGTTTATTGAAAGTTGAAGGTTGTGTAGTTTACACTACAGCACAAATCTATCCTGCTGTCAAGGCGTTTTCGATCAGGGATACAAAAGATTGCATTCTACCGCGGTGTCGTTTGGTTTACATATTTGTAACGTAATTGATAACTGAGAATGTTAAATCATATTTGTTTAAATTCAACCGTAATCAAATACTACACTAAAAATTGATATCGACTTATTCAAACTTGTTACCGCCGATACTCATAAACCATTAAATCATATTTGTTTAAATCCCACCATAATCAGATACTACACTAAAAATTAATATCGGCATATTCAAACTTGAAATTGATATCGGCCTATTCAAACTTGTTACCGCCAATACCCGTAAGCCATTACCCCATTTACATTACATTTCGGATCTATTCAAACTTGAAATTGATATCGGTCTATTCAAACTTGTTACCGCCAATACCTGTAAACCATTATCCCATTTACATGCCAATACCTGTAAACCATTATCCCATTTACATTACATTTCATAAACCAAACGGCACCGGCATACATTGATTTCGTCCAAATGTCTATTTGGCTGCCTGCACAGGAGAGGCGTGGGTTACATAGCCAGATGCAAAACAATTTTAAGGTAATTTGACTACATTGGCTCTCGTCGGCTAGGCTTGGGCGAAGCTGGCTGCCCGCGCAGTACGCTTTGCATCCCCTTACGACGTAAGGACTTGAGAATGTTTGCTTGGTGCGAAATACCAGAGACAGAATCGAGCGGTACGCTTGATTTTAGATGTCAGTTAACTAGCATATGAATGTACTCCAATAAAAAAACTGGGGCAAGGGGTGAAAGCGTTGAACTCTCGAACAACCAGAACGCTGACATTTTTGGCCTTTTAAAAGAATTCCACTATCATATCCAGAAATATACCAATGGGAGCTAACGCATAAGAAACGAAGAATTAAGACAGCGTAAAAACAACCGCTTGCTGTACAGGTCACCTGCCACCAGCAAAGACAGACATGTACATCAGCAATCTTTTTTTTTCTTCTTCTTATGTTTTCCTTCTCTTGTTTCAGTAGGACCAAGAAAAAAGTTTCACTTTCTTCTCCCCATTAATAATTTCCTTATTCACCTCTTGGATGTCTTTGTCCTCTCTTTCAGAGCCTCTGTTGTCGCTTTCTTCCATATGTACATTCCTACATGAAGATATGGACGAGGGACGACGTTCCACAAGCACAAAATCTGAATAAGGTTAACAAACCCCTAGCCAAATTGACAAATTACCAACGCCTGCTGCTTCCATAGCCAAAGCCAATATTACTCTCTCTTCAAACAAGCACCTGGCCACAAAACAAAATAGTGATGTCTACATGATCTTTCTCCAAGATTGCTTGTGGAACTTCTCAAGACAGACACAACAGCATATCGGTGAACTTAATTCATGTGTTAAATGACAGCTCAGCAGCTCAGGTTTAAAAAGCCACTGGGAACTTGCCAGATCCTTTATCCTTAACAGCCAAAACTGGTTTCATTCTCAAAGAACTGGTTTAAGGCCATAGACTCTCCATTTGATCCCATGTTGTTAAATACTTTCTCTGGTCACGAAAACATGTAGTTCTTGAGTATATAGAAGCACATTTACTAGCTAGTTAGATTCCAAAATCCAAACTTCAGGACCAGAAGTTACCAGGTTACTAATTTTTTAACCCAAAACAAGAAATGGGACTCTAGCCACAATGCCATCATGAAAACCTAGATTAGCAGGCTATTTGCATGATATGGAAAGGTATAGATCCCAACAGAAAAGTAGTCAGTACTTGGGTTTTAGTAAGACATCAGGATTTCTAAAAAAGTATATATATATATATATACCTGACATTATGTGCATTTTGGGGACTACAAATATGTTCACAATCAATGTCCACCGCTGCTACTTTGCTCTAAGTTACAACCATCCTTGAGTGCTTCTTGTGCTTCATTCTCCATGCCTTGTGATAATAGTGCTGCTGCCTGAAGATAGAATGCTGTTGACCATGTGGGAGATATTACCAAAGCATTCATTGCATCATTCAATGCCTCCTGTGGCATGCCATTCATCAGATATGACAGGCAACGTCGAGCATAAATGGTTGGGGAAACCATTGTACCAACTTCAATAAACTGCATGATAAAGAACAATTAGAAAAGACCGAGAAAGCAGCAGCCTTCAGGTAACTGCAATTTGCCTGTTCTAACAGCGATATTTTTAGCGTATTTAACCCAGAGCTGTTTTCCAATAGTGTCTTAATATATTAGGGAACATATTGGAAGACATCGAACCTATGACTCTAATCACATTCAATCATGCAACTCCAGTATCTCGGTCACATCCATATAAAATAGAAGAGCAGAACACATCAAACCTGGGAATAGCAATCAATGGCAGCAGTAAAATCCTTCTGTCGAAAAGCATTGTCACCCTTCTTTTTTGAGTTCAACGTATCTTGCATCTGATTCGTCCACATCTGAAAAGAGAGCTGCAGAAAAAAAAAGTATAAAGAGGATGACATAGCAGCAAATCTAAGCAGTTTTTCTGGAAAAAAAATGTGGTAGAAAACGTCAAATTTCAATCCACGTGATGAACCAAAAAATTATTCCAGCACAACATAATCTTTGTGGTTGAGGTTAAGTAACATGTAAAGAGATTTAAATGCAACTATACCAATGAACGTCATGAAATGTAGGTTAAGATTTTGATTATGTAAGTATTTAAGGTATCTGCATATGAATCTAATATGCATCAGAATGAATACAGGTAAGTGTTATCTATGTTTTATTGTGAAAAAAAATCATAATGGTTTGCTTGAATGTACCTGCTAATGTTGTATTGAAGTAGGAACGAACAATGTCATTAAACCGCTAAAGAAAATAAATAAATAAAACGAACCTCATTTGCAGTTCCCTCATCATCCTTGTAGCCTGTCTTTTCTAGAATTTCATGTATTGCTGTCAGATCCTTTCTGGAACAAGCTTCGGCAAGAGGGGAAAGATTCAGTGGTTCGGTAGAAGATGCCCCACCACGCGGAATGCCCATGAGCACATAAGATGGAGTCTGCAAAAGATTTAAACATTGTCAACAAGGATGCCAAAGCATTCTCTTTAGACAGGCTGAAATGACCTGGATAAGCCAAAAGGAACGAGATTACCCTTTGCACAATTCAATTATTTTTGTGAGGCCAAACTAGGAACAGACTAAATGATTGTTTGGTTCACTGCCTAACTTGCCACACTTTGCCTAACTTTTTTGCCTAAGGTTAGTTCTTCAATTCGAACGACTAACCTTAAACAAAGTGTGGCACAGTTAGACATGAACCAAACAGGCCATAAATGCTGCACACAATGTCGGGTGATTTAATGAATGAGCTATCTGAAGATAATGATTGAAATGGCCCTCAAATCTATTGAGTAATTTTCTCAACATAGTGCTAGATAATCCTAGGTTCGACTCCCCTAGGGAGCGAATTTTAGGCTAAGGATTAAAAAAATCCTCTCAACTGTCACACGGCCAAAGCACAGGTCCGAAAGGACTGCCCGCAGGGCAACAGTGCTCCTATGTCAGAGTGGGCCAAAGCACATGTCAAAAAGGCCCAGCTCGGTGCTCACAGGGCAACAGTGCCCCTGTGTCAGGGTGGGACAGAGGTTCAGAGGTCTTCTCGGCCTCTGTGAACAGAGCAACAGTGCCCTAGTGTCAAGGTGGAACAGGGGTTCAAGAATTTTCTTGGCCTGTGAGAAGGTATTCTCTATATCATAGCAATGCCCAAGGGTGGTTTTACCCCCTGCAGGTCGATTTTTTATAATAAAGCCTAAATTCGAGAATGCCAACAATCAAAAGTTGAGGTATTCACCTCGACATCCCTCTGTAGAGGAGTCAATACTTGCACAAGTGATCTGACATTAGGTCGCTCACGGGGTTCATAGTGAAGGCATCTTGAAGCTAATCGGACCATTTCTGTTCCTTCCTCATTTGAAAATTGACCCTCTAAACATGAGTCTAAGAGCATATTGAAGTTTCGGTCCCGAATCAGGTCAAGGGCCTGCAAATATTTGTTCCACAATCATTAGTCTGGTACAACAGGTCTTTTCTTGAACGAGAACAAATAAGGAATATAATCGTGTGAAATGATAGTTACTGTTGCACATAACGGTCACACTGTTGTCTCATTATACATCAGACAACACTTTCTCGCAGTGAAAATAGTCAAGATGATAACAATAAAACTAGATTGTCCTTCTTATGGTCTACTAGATAAGAATTCTAATGCTGACATGCAGGATGATTTGAATAACTATAACCCAATATGAGATGATCTCACGTTGTTTAATGAAGATGAAGACTGAAATCTATAGACAGAGTGATTTTGCACTCTTCGACGCGACTATTTTCAGAAGACAATGTAACTAAACTTTTTGCTAAATAAGCCTTCTATAGACTATGATCAAATCATTCGCATGAAAAGCGAAAGGGCCTCTAGCTGAGTTGGTTAGGTGGTCTGAGTAACATTCCTCAGGTACTGAGTTCGAATCCCAGTGGGAGTGAATTTCAAGCTGGGGTTAAAAAAGGTCACTCGCGGACTCGCCGGTTCCACTAGTTGTGTGCACACGAGATGGACTAACCAATAGGGGGCGGATCCTCGTGTAGGGGGCTGGGAGGGCTCAAAGCACGAGTAAAGATCTAGCCTATAGAGGACGGCCCCTCGTGCTGCACGGGGGCAGCTTTCGTGACCTTTCTCTGTCAGGGCTCTAATTAAGCTTCTTTTTAATATAATACCATGGGGGCGGTCTTTCCCTACCGGACGAGTTTTTTTCATATTCACATGAAATTGCTAGTAGATGCTGCCATATCAGTCAACATAAGAGAACGCTTAAAAAATAAAACAAAGCCATTTCTCTAAGCATTAGAGCTTAATGTTGTTACATACATGGCTCGGAGGAATATGCTTCCCACTAAGAACATCAATCAGCAAGGTTCCAAAGCTGTATATGACACTTTCAGGAGTAATACGTCCTGCATGTAAAACAAAAGACATTTGCAGGAATGCGATGTTGAGAACTTTGATGTTAATACAAAGATAATCTAATGATCTTGTACAATCTATAACAAAATATTGGTCCAGTGTTCTCAGACAGCTCAAACATGTATAATTTTGAAGTTAACATTAAACCTAAGGTCGTTACAAGGACAGATCATAAAAAATATGAATTTCCATGTGTGATGCTCAGTAAAAATGTCCGTCGTCACTTGTATCAAGTAGGTTTACTTCGTAGATTAAACCATTAGTGCATGCTATGCGTTGCCCAAATCTACTATAGGTCTGCCACAAAAACGGTTCTAAATCATAACATAAAATAAAAAATATAATTGCCATGTATCCAGATGCACCATTGAATGACAGAGCCAAACAAGCTTCGCAAAGGGTGCATTCGCTATTATACAATAAATTGCTTTGAGTGTTCCACATGTGTGGAAAAAGTTTGGCACAGTACATAACAGGGTGAATAATACAATGTAGTTCCTCAGAAATTCAGCAGTAATTATCAGATCAAACTAACATTAAATGGCTACTAAACAAACTAGGATAGGTCATTAAAGAAGAAACAAGAAACCCACCAGTCCTCATGTATTCTGGAGGCGTAAATGCCAAATTGGTACTGTAACTTTTTCCATCCCGGCTGTTCTTCATGAGACCGAAACAGGAAAGTCTAGGGTTACAGTCCTGTAGTATATAGACAGCATAACTGTGTTACAGAACCCACTGCTGATCATGTTGAAAAAACAAATCACACGATACTCACATCATCAAACAGAGCTCTATAGGCATTGAGATCATGGTAGAGAGCACGGCCCCTGTTAGTGCAATATTCTAAAGCCTCAGCGAGACAGAGAACAACCCTTAATCTCATGGTCCATTTCATTGATTGTGACTCCCCTGAGAAATGCATAAAATAATATGGGGTAATTACACTACCAATCTAGTAAGGCTTTTAAAACAATGTATCAAATATTTAAGTGTCGGTTGAGTAAAATGAAAAATGCATGTGAATCTCTATAGATGTCTAGGTCCCATTAAGTTCAAAGAGAAAATTCACAAATATATGCAAAATCTTGTGCAAAAACAGAAAAAATAATAATTAGCATATGTCATGGCATCATCCTTAATTCCTTGTAGTCAAGCAACAGATTATGAATGCAAATTGTTTTGTAATGCTAAACATAACTATGTTTTCAAAGAACTCACAATGGAAAAGGTGCTTCGCTAGCGTATCATTGGGCATGTATTCTGCAACAAGCAATCTCTCATCGCCTTCACAGCAACAACCAAGCAAATTTGCCAACCTTTTGCTTCGGAGCAGGCCAACTGATCTAGCTTCTTCCTACAAATTACGTATTTCACAAAAGGTCATTTTGAGTGTTTGACCATGTCCTAGAAAATTTGCACTTGTGGGTAAAGCAAATAAAATTCAATCCTATGCACAAAGAAGAGGACGTTTTTCCCTATGTATTACACTACCACATGTGATTCACAGAAAAATTACAACAGACTAACAGAACCATAAGTGATAAAATGCCTTGTGGATAAGTATCGCAATTTGATAGGCACATAAAGCATTAGTACAAGTAGATCTGATGGAATCAAAGATGCAAAAGGTGGTTGAGAAAAGTTGATGGACATCATTAAAGCGTCACCATTGAGATGTATATAACATTGATTCACTACAGAAATAAACATATACGTTCCCCATATTTGGCACTATATCATTACTGAGATGACAACACAAGCTCTATTTCTAGCTACATGTGTAACTTCACATTAACCAGTTCGATCTGGAAAGCGGGGCAAAAAGTGATGTTCAGCAGTGGACATAATGATGGGACTCATAGAACCGATATGATAGCTGTCTCACACAATACTTGTTTAGAAATGGAATCTAACAATCAAACAAAACAAGAGAGAAAATGCTAGGCAAACAGTTGGTAGGTGCCACCATTCCATTTGCAAGCCATCATAATGCATCCAAAAGCAAAATAAGTAAATAGCAAGCATACATATCATCACTGGAACAGGTACAAATCAACAACCTCCATGATAAGAGGCATTCTCAGAGCTTAAGTATGTCAACCAAAAGTTGCAAGGAATCTATAATGCCCAAAGTAAACAACCAGGAACCGAACTACCAGTTACACCCACCAGATGCGCACAATTAGGGAGCGTGAAAGAGAAGGCAGGTGGGATACCAGGAACTGGCGCGGGTCGGGCCAGGCAGAGCGGTTAAAGCGCTTGACAGCAATGCGGCGCTGGGCATCGAGCTTCCCCTTGTATACCACATTGGGCGCCTTCTCACCTTGCTCGGACACGATGTTCTCCACCGCAAACCCCGATGTAGCTAGCCGCAACTGCTCGAAGGTGAACTCCTGGAACGCAGGCAGGTCGTATGCCTCCTCGTCCTCCGTCACTATGGATAGAAAAACAAGTGTTGCAGTCAAAAAAAAAACTCCAAATTCCATGGAAAAGCTTTGCAGCCCTAATCAGCAGCCACGAAATCAGAAACGGTTCCAGTAAAAACCTCAGAAGTCGCGTGAACACGCATCTGCAGATATATAATCAAATTTCAAATCGAGCAGGATGGAAATCGATGGGTCAGCAACCATCCAAATGCGATTGTGGCAACCATACGCGAGTCCGAACACAACAAAATCGCATGGAAAAGGTAATGTCCGGCTAACAAAAAAACATTTCCAGCCATATTCAATAGCTATCAAAGAGGAAAAGGCGCCGAAATCAGAAACGGCTCCTTAGAGAAACTAAACTCAGGAGTAGTGCAGACATCACGCATCGAACTGGATGGAAACGAATGGGTGGGGGAAATCAACAAGCACCCTACTCAATCTAGCAACCATCCAGATGCGGACGTAGCGGCCCTACTCGAACCCCAAGTATCCAAAAATACTACTCCTGCCGACAATCTCGGTGATGAAACAAAAAAAAAGTATCCCGGAGAAGGGAAAACCAGCCGCGAAGAGCAGAGCGCGGAGAAGGCGAGGCGGGAGGCATCACGCACCAGTATCAGTCCTCTCGTTGGTAACCCCGTTGTGCGGCTGGCGGCAGCAGCAGGCGGCCTTGGACACGCAGGCGCCCATTCCGATCCACGCGAGGGCGACCTGCACGGGACGGAGCAAGCGGAGCAGCACCCTGGGAGGTCAGAGCGGAATTCAAAGCACACCCGGATCTGAGCACGGGACGGGGGCGCCCGAATCCAAGCGACCGACCGAGCTGCTCACCTGCACCGAACGAGCGGCGGGGAGGGCGGAGGGCGGAGGACCGCGACCGGGCGGTAGTGGATGGGATCTTCTCGTCTCCTATGTACTCTCGGCTGTCTGCTGGGGAGGAGGAGTTCCGTTGGGTTCCCCTGCCTGAGCGAGGAGGAGACGAGACGAGAAGTTCGAGTAGCAGGCTAGGCTAGGCTAGCAGCAGCACGAGGAGTAGGAGTATTTCCTAGTGGTGGTTTTATTTCGACGGGAATATTTCCTGGTTTATTTGTACCGACATGCCTGTAATCGGGAGCAGTGAAGGATTACCAGTTTAATCGCGTCAAATCAAGCGGTAATTTTTTTTCCTGGATAAAAAAAAAGAAAAAGAGGTAGAGATATTCTTGAGAGGCGCGACATGGAATCAACGGGGAGGAGCAGTAAATAAATGGCGTGGAACGGCACGGCAAGGCAAGTTGGCGACCTGCGTTTCTGCTCGGGGCGCGCGCGGGCGGCGGGCTCCGCGGGTGCGTTTCCGCGCGGCGGCAGGCGGTGGTGGTGGCCCGAGGCCCGGGAACGCAACAACGTGAGCCTCACCACGACGGGTTCGCCGGCCGGCAGGTGAGGGCGTCTGACTCGCTGCAAATTCGCCATACGACGTGCTGGTTTGTTTGTTCGTCTTTCTGCCTGTGGAAACAAACCAGCCCATTACACATGTGATATTTTGGGTCTGTCAAATATATACACCCCATTATACATAGGACGCGTGACAGGTGAGCAGATCAACTAATAGGCTGAATGGCGGATACTCACTGTGTCTTAAAATAGAATTTGTTTTAACATTTCAGTGGATTCATACAATATTTGACGTGTTCTATATATGTATCTATATTCATCATCATCTAGTTCATTATATAGACATAAAAATCTAGAATTAAAACAAATATTAACTCTGTTCTCAAATATTTGTCGACATCTAATTTATTTTTGAACTAAATGGCGACAAAATAAAAAAGAATGAATGAAATACTATTTTAAGATGGATGGGAGTATTCAACTGATTCATTCTATGGTCTCATTATACCTTGAGCTTTATCTACGCTGCATAAAATTTGACTACACCCTCTATGTCATTCATTGATAAACTTGGCGTCTAACTACATCAAGATACGAAAGTACTTTCAAACACATTGTCGTGGTGGACAAACACCAAGATAAATAAAGTATAAAAAAGGTAAGTTCTTGAGCAACGACATAGGCGAGCCGTGTGTTAAATCTAGACACGGTCGTGAATCAGCAAGCGTGTTTAGAGAGGTTCAGACTGTGCTATATATATTGCCATATATTCTCTTGCTACTCGTTGATTGGCAAATACAAAGCTGAAAATGATTACAACCTCAAAAACCAATTCAGCGACATACCCTCCTAACTCCTTCTTTCCACTTGCTTTCGATGGAAGTTCTGGCTTTATTGGTCCTAATTCAAATTTATGTTGCATTTAGGTATCGTGTATGTTTGATCTAGGAGAAAATCACCTACATGGGTGAACACCTATCAAGGAGTGTGTAAGGATGCATTCGACCCGTGTGAGAGAATGAATCATCTATCTTCTTCCTTGCATATCCTTCACTTAGCTCTCTCTCCCCTTCTGTAGACCAAGGGAAGAGAGAGATTTACATCGGTTGGATGGGTACTATTAGCTAAGACCCAATAATCCCAACCTTATTTTGTTTGTGAAGTCATACACAAAGCCATGCCTTCAATTATGACACAGTATCAGAGCTATCTTTATTCAGTGGTTGTCATATCAGAAGGCAACTATGACATATGTTGCTGAGATGTATGGAGTAGTGTTCCTAACCTCATAAAAACGCTCCACAAGACCACAAAGGCACATATGGACTCGCTAGGTTATTGTCGAACGACATGGAGGCCGGACTCCACGTCAGACAATGAGTAAGAGCCCTCAAACTAGACACGAACTATCACCAAAGTTTTCCAAGACCAAATAGAGGCCTTAGGAAAGTTCATGAGCCATCACTGGGCATACCGATCAAAGCCATATGAAAAGTGTTTTTATCACCTCTTCATTTCCCCCCATGGCGAGGATGTCATTAACGTAAATTTGGAGGGACTTAGTGGGGTTAATCATCTCGACGTACTTCTCTAAAAGATGGAGAGGAACTTCTACGTTTAGGCTACCTAGCAAAGTGCAAGGATGAGGGCCATGCACCCATTCTCAAAATGAATGGGCTCCATGCATGATGTGTGCTGATGTGACACTGGTTCAACTGCTTTGTGAAAGGGAATTAGGCTTGAGAGCACCTAGAGGGGGGGTGAATAGGTGATCCTGTAAAAAACTTCAAACTTATAGCCACAAAACTTGATTAGGTGTTAGCACAGTTTATGCCAAGTGGCTAGAGAGGAGTCAAAACACAATAACCACAAGAATCCAATCAAGCACAGAGTGACACAGTGGTTTTATCCCGTGGTTCGGCCAAGACCAACGCTTGCCTACTCCACGTTGTGGCGTCCCAACGGACGAGGGTTGCAATCAACCCCTCTCAAGCGGTCCAAAGACCCACTTGAATACCACGGTGTTTTGTTTTCCTTTCACTATCCCGTTTGCAAGGAATCTCCACAAATTGGAGTCTCTTGCCCTTACAAGTATATGATCACAAATGAAACACAGAGTAAGGGAGGGAAGCAACACACACAAATCCACAGCAAAAGCGCACACACACGGCCAAGAATCGAGCTCACAAGACTATCTCAGAGTTCTCACTTAGAACAGAGCTCGAATCACTTAGAAACACAAACGAATGCGCAGAGACTTAGTGTGGATGATCAAGAATGCTCAAAGGTTGCTTGTGTGTATCCTCCATGCGCCTAGGGGCTCCTTTTATAGCCCCAAGGCAGCTAGGAGCCGTTGAGAGCAAATCCGGAAGGCCATCCTTGCCTTCTGTCGTCGGGGGCACCGGACAGTCCGGTGCACACCGGACACTGTCCGGTGCCCGATTTGTTTCCTTAAACGGTGAAGACGACCGTTGCAGACCGTTGGCAGATCTGGCGCTGTTGGCGCACCGGACATGTCCGGTGCACACCGGACAGTCCGGTGCCGTCTTCCGACCGTTGGCTCGGCCACGTGTCCCGCGCGGATTGCGCGGCCGACCGTTGGCCCTGGCCGACCGTTGGCTCACCGGACAGTCCGGTGCACACCGGACAGTCCGGTGAATTTTAGCCGAAGTCGCCGGCCAATTTCCCGAGAGCGGCCAGTTTGAGTCGCGCCAGCCTGGCGCACCGGACACTGTCCGGTGCACACCGGACAGTCCGGTGCTCCAGACCGAGCTGGGTCTTGGCAGCACACAGCCAAGTCCCTTCTCCTTTTCTCTATTCTTCTTCTTTCTGTTTCTAACACTTAGACAAATATATTAGTACTTAAAACCAATGTACTAAGGCTTAGAAACATACCTTTACTTCATGATTTTCACCTTGTTCATCCATGTACATAAATTCCCAATTAAGCACATGTGTTGGCACTCAATCACCAAAATACATAGAAATGGCCCAAGGGCACATTTCCCTTTCAATCTCCCCCTTTTTGGTGATTTATGCCAACACAACATAAAGCAACTAGAACAAGTGCAAAATCACTTTAAATAAAAACTCAAATAGGTTTTATTCAATTTTGGCATATATGGATCATCCTTTGCCACCACTTGGTTTGTTTTTGCAAATCAAACTCAAATCTCTATCTCTAAGTCAAACACACATGTTGAAGTATAAAGAGAGTCATTCCAAAAGAGATTGATCAAAGATTTCAAAAACTCCCCCTTTTTCCCATAATCAACACTTCTCCCCACAAGAAGCCAACTTTTGAAAATAGAGACAATAAGAGATAATAAAAGCTTTTGACAAAACAAAAACTCTATTCTACTATTTTCAAAATCTCTCAAGTGGTAGCTGATCCATTTATCACTTTGGCCTTTATTTTCTCCCCCTTTGGCATCAAGCACCAAAACGGGATCAATCTTGGCCTGTTAACCCCATTGCCTCACCAAAGTCTTCAATTAAGAGCAAATGGCAATAAGATTTCATGAGATGAACTTGGAATTAGTTACCCTCTCATCGGAGTGCAGTGGAAGTCTTTCATGGTCCAAGTTCACCTTTTCCCTTTCAATCCTCCTTCGAGACTAAATTATCAAACTTAAGCACAAGGTTAGTCTCAAAGGGTCAAGTTGTAACACATCTCCCCCTAAACATGTGCATCACTTTGCAACGGACTTGTGAGGTCCAGGGAGTGTTGGTACAACTTGAGCACCACAATAAGCAACAAAATGCAGAATGAACCTGATCAAATGCATAAACACATGTATGCTACAATTCAATCCAAGTTCCGCGAATCTAAGACATTTAGCTCACTACGCAGCCTGCAAAAGGTCTTCTCATCTAGAGGCTTGGTAAAGATATCGGCTAGCTGGTTCTCGGTGCTAACATGAAACACTTCGATATCTCCCTTTTGCTGGTGGTCTCTCAAAAAGTGATGCCGGATGTCTATGTGCTTTGTGCGGCTGTGTTCAACAGGATTCTCCGCCATGCGGATAGCACTCTCATTGTCACATAGGAGTGGGACTTTGCTCAGATTGTAGCCAAAGTCCCTGAGGGTTTGCCTCATCCAAAGTAGTTGCGCGCAACACTGTCCTGCGGCAACATACTCGGCCTCAGCGGTGGATAGGGCAACGGAAGTTTGTTTCTTAGAGTTCCATGACACCAGGGACCTTCCTAAGAATTGGCATGTCCCCGATGTACTCTTCCTATCGACCTTACATCCAGCATAGTCGGAGTCTGAGTATCCAACTAAGTCAAAGGTAGACCCCTTTGGATACCAGAGCCCGAAGCAAGGCGTAGCAACCAAATATCTAAGAATTCGCTTCACCGCCACTAAGTGACACTCCTTAGGATCGGATTGAAATCTAGCACACATGCATACGCTAAGCATAATATCCGGTCTACTAGCACATAAGTAAAGCAAAGAACCTATCATTGACCGGTAAGCTTTTTGATCAACGGACTTACCTCCTTTGTTGAGGTCGGTGTGTCCGTCGGTCCCCATCGGAGTCTTTGCGGGCTTGGCGTCCTTCATCCCAAACCGCTTTAGCAGATCTTGCGTGTACTTCGTTTGGGAGATGAAGGTGCCGTCCTTGAGTTGCTTCACTTGGAACCCAAGGAAGTAGTTCAACTCGCCCATCATCGACATCTCGAATTTCTGCGTCATCACCCTGCTAAACTCTTCACAAGACTTTTGGTTAGTAGAACCAAATATTATGTCATCGACATAAATTTGGCACACAAACAAATCACCATTACAAGTCTTAGTAAAAAGAGTTGGATCGGCTTTCCCAACCTTGAAAGCATTAGCAATTAAGAAATCTCTAAGGCATTCATACCATGCTCTTGGGGCTTGCTTAAGTCCATAGAGCGCCTTAGAGAGCTTACACACATGGTCGGGGTACCGTTCATCCTCGAAGCCAGGGGGTTGCTCCACGTACACCTCCTCCTTGATTGGCCCGTTGAGGAAAGCGCTCTTCACATCCATTTGGAACAACCTGAAAGAATGGTGAGCGGCATATGCTAGCAAGATCCGAATTGACTCTAGCCTAGCCACAGGAGCAAAAGTCTCCTCAAAATCCAAACCTGCGACTTGGGCATAACCTTTTGCCACAAGTCGAGCCTTGTTTCTCGTCACCACCCCGTGCTCGTCCTGTTTGTTGCGGAACACCCACTTGGTTCCCACAACATTTTGCTTCGGACGAGGCACCAGTGTCCAAACTTCATTGCGCTTGAAGTTGTTTAACTCCTCTTGCATGGCCAACACCCAGTCCGGATCTAGCAAGGCCTCTTCTACCCTGAAAGGCTCAATAGAAGAGACAAAGGAGTAATGCTCACAAAAATTAACTAATCGAGATCGAGTAGTTACTCCCTTGCTAATGTCACCCAGAATTTGGTCGACGGGATGATCCCTTTGAATCATCGCTCGAACTTGAGTTGGAGGTGCCGGTTGCGCTTCTTCCTCTATCACTTGATCATCTTGTGCTCCCCCTTGATCAAGCGCCTCCACTTGAGGTACCTGTTCGTCATCTTTGGTTGGGGGTTGCACCATAGTTGAGGAAGAAGGTTGATCTCGTTCATCTTGTTCTTGTGGCCGTACTTCTCCAATCGCCATGGTCCGTATAGCGGCCGTCGGAACATCTTCTTCATCTACATCATCACAATCAACAACTTGCTCTCTTGGAGAGCCATTAGTCTCATCAAATACAACGTCGCTAGAGACTTCAACCAAACCCGATGATTTGTTGAAGACTCTATACGCCTTTGTATTTGAGTCATAACCTAACAAAAACCCTTCTACAGCTTTGGGAGCAAACTTAGAATTTCTACCTTTCTTCACTAGAATGTAGCACTTGCTCCCAAATACACGAAAGTAAGATACATTGGGTTTGTTACCGGTTAGTAGCTCATATGACGTCTTCTTGAGGAGGCGATGAAGGTAGACCCTGTTGATGGCGTGGCAAGCCGTGTTCACGGCTTCCGTCCAAAAGCACTCGGGGGTCTTGAACTCTCCTAGCATCGTCCTCGCCATGTCGATGAGCGTCCTGTTCTTCCTCTCTACCACACCATTTTGCTGTGGTGTGTAGGGAGCGGAGAACTCGTGCTTGATCCCTTCTTCTTCAAGGAACTCCTCCACTTGAAGGTTCTTGAACTCGGACCCGTTGTCGCTCCTTATCTTTTTCACTTTGAGCTCAAACTCATTTTGAGCCCTCCTGAGGAAGCGCTTGAGGGTCCCTTGGGTTTCAGACTTATCCTGCAAAAAGAACACCCAAGTGAAGCGGGAAAAGTCATCAACAATAACTAGACCATACTTACTTCCCCCTATGCTTAGATAGGCGACGGGTCCGAAGAGATCCATATGCAGCAGCTCCAGGGGTCTTGAAGTGGTCATCACATTCTTGCTGTGATGCGCTCCTCCCACATGTTTCCCTGCTTGACAAGCTGCACAAGGTCTATCTTTTTCGAAATGAACATTGGTTAGACCTATCACATGTTCTCCCTTTAGAAGCTTGTGGAGGTTCTTCATCCCCACATGTGCTAAGCGGCGATGCCACAGCCAGCCCATGCAAGTCTTAGCCATTAAGCATGCATCTAGACCGGCCTCTTCTTTTGCAAAATCAACTAAATAAAGTTTTGCCGTCTAGTACACCCTTAAAAGCTATTGAACCATCACATCTTCTAAAGACAGACACATCTACATTTGTAAATAAACAATTATATCCCATTTGACATAATTGACTGACTGATAGCAAATTATATCCAAGACTCTCCACTAAGAATACATTTGATATAGAATGCTCATTTGAAATTGCAATTTTACCTAGCCCTTTTACCTTGCCTTGGTTCCCATCACCGAATATAATTGAATCTTGGGAATCCTTATTTTTGACGTAGGAGGTGAACATCTTCTTCTCCCCCGTCATATGGTTTGTGCATCCGCTGTCAATAATCCAGCTTGAACCCCCGGATGCATAAACCTGCAAGGCAAATTTAGGCTTGGGTCTTAGGTACCCAACTCATGTTGGGTCCTGCAAGGTTAGTGCAAATATCCTTAGGGACTCAAATGCAAGTTTTGTCTCCCTTGCATTTTGCCCCTAACTTCCTAGCAACTATTTTCCTATCCTTTCTACAAATAGCAAAGGAAGTGTTTAAAGCACAATAAATTATAGAAGGTTCATTCACTACTTTCCTAGGAGCATGAATAACATTCTTTCTAGGCACATGAGCAATATTTCTCCTAGGCATATCCCTATCATGCTTATAAGAAGAACTAGAGGCAAACATGGCATGAGAATCATAAACATGTGAATCAAAATTATTATAAGCATTTCTAGCATTTCTTCTATCATAATACATAAAAGCATGGTTCTTTTTAGCATTACTAGCCATAGGGGCCTTCCCTTTCTCCTTGACGAAGATGGGAGCCTTATGGCTTGTTAAGTTCTTGGCCTCTCTCTTGAAGCCAAGACCATCCTTAATTGAGGGGTGTCTACCAACCGTATAGGCATCCCTTGCAAATTTTATTTTATCAACTTCATTCTTGCTAGTCTTAAGTTGGGTATTAAGACTAGCCACTTCCTTATTTAATTTGGAAATTAAAACTAGATGTTCACTACAGGCATCAACATCGAAATCCTTACACCTATTGCAAATCTTAACATGTTCTACACAAGAATTAGATTTATTTGCTACTTCTAACTTAGCATTTAAATCATTGTTAACACCTTGTAAAGTAGAAATGGTTTCATGACAAGTAGATAGTTCATAAGAAAGCATTTCATTTCTTTTTACTTCTAAAGCATATGATTTTTGTGCCTCTACAAATTTATCATGTTCATCATACAATAAATCCTCCTGCTTTTCTAAAAGCCTATCCTTTTCATTCAATGCTTCAATCAATTCATTGATTTTATCTATCTTAGGTCTATCTAAGCCCTTGAACAAGTATGAATAATCTATGTCATTATCACTAGACTCACTATCACTAGAAGAAGCATAAGTGGAGTCTTGAGTACTCACCTTCTTCTCCCTTGCCATAAGACATGTGAGACGCTCGTTGGGGAAGAGAGCCGATTTGTTGAAGGCAGTGGCGGCGAGTCCTTCGTTGTCGGAGTCGGAGGAGGAGCAATCCGAGTCCCACTCCTTTCCTAGATGCGCCTCGCCCTTTGCCTTCTTGTATTGCTTCTTCTTTTCTCTTTTGTTCCCCTTTTCCTGGTCACTTTCATTATCGGGACAGTTAGCGATAAAATGACCAAGCTTACCGCATTTGAAGCATGAGCGCTTCCCCTTGGTCTTGGTCTTGCTTGGCTGCCCCTTGCGACCATTTAGCGCCGTCTTGAATCTCTTGATGATGAGAGCCATCTCTTCATCGTTGAGTCCGGCCGCCTCAATTTGTGCCACCTTGCTGGGTAGCGCCTCCTTGCTTCGTGTTGCCTTGAGAGCGAGAGGTTGCGGCTCGTTGATCGGACCATTCAAGGCGTCGTCCACATATCTCGCCTCCTTGATCATCATTCGCCCGCTAACAAATTTCCCAAGAACTTCTTCGGGCGACATCTTGGTGTACCTGGGATTTTCACGTATATTGTTCACCAAGTGAGGATCAAGAACGGTAAATGACCTTAGCATTAGGCGGACGACGTCGTGGTCCGTCCATCGCGTGCTCCCGTAGCTTCTTATCTTGTTGATAAGAGTCTTGAGCCGATTGTATGTTTGCGTTGGCTCCTCGCCCCTTATCATTGCGAACCGTCCAAGCTCGCCCTCCACCAACTCCATCTTGGTGAGTAAGGTGACGTCGTTCCCCTCATGAGAAATCTTGAGGGTGTCCCAGATTTGCTTGGCGTTATCCAAGCCGCTCACCTTATGGTATTCATTCCTGCACAAGGAAGCTAGAAGAACAGTAGTAGCTTGTGCATTCTTATGAATTTGTTCATTAATGAACATGGGACTATCCGAACTATCAAAATGCATTCCACTCTCTACAATCTCCCATATACTAGGATGGAGAGAGAATAGGTGACTACGCATTTTGTGGCTCCAAAATCCGTAGTCCTCTCCATCAAAGTGTGGGGGCTTGCCGAGTGGAATGGAGAGCAAATGAGAATGTGAACTTTGCGGAATACGAGAGTAATCAAAAGAAAAGTTCGAATTAACCGATTTTCTTCTCTCGTAGTTGTTGTGGTCCTCGTCCTTTTGGGAAGAAGTAGACTCATCGCTGTCGTAGTAGACGATCTCCTTGATGCGTCTTGTCTTCTTCTTCTTCCCATCTCTTCGCTTGTGGCCCGAGCCCGAGTCATTGGACTTGTCATCCCTTGGCTCGTTGACGAAGGACTCCTTCTCCTTGTCGTTGATCACAATTCCCTTCCCCTTAGGATCCATCTCTTCGGGCGGTTAGTCCCTTTCTTGAAGAGAACGGCTCTGATACCAATTGAGAGCACCTAGAGGGGGGGGTGAATAGGTGATCCTGTAAAAAACTTCAAACTTATAGCCACAAAACTTGATTAGGTGTTAGCACAGTTTATGCCAAGTGGCTAGAGAGGAGTCAAAACACAATAACCACAAGAATCCAATCAAGCACAGAGTGACACAGTGGTTTTATCCCGTGGTTCGGCCAAGACCAACGCTTGCCTACTCCACGTTGTGGCGTCCCAACGGACGAGGGTTGCAATCAACCCCTCTCAAGCGGTCCAAAGACCCACTTGAATACCACGGTGTTTTGTTTTCCTTTCACTATCCCGTTTGCAAGGAATCTCCACAAATTGGAGTCTCTTGCCCTTACAAGTATATGATCACAAATGAAACACAGAGTAAGGGAGGGAAGCAACACACACAAATCCACAGCAAAAGCGCACACACACGGCCAAGAATCGAGCTCACAAGACTATCTCAGAGTTCTCACTTAGAACAGAGCTCGAATCACTTAGAAACACAAACGAATGCGCAGAGACTTAGTGTGGATGATCAAGAATGCTCAAAGGTTGCTTGTGTGTATCCTCCATGCGCCTAGGGGCTCCTTTTATAGCCCCAAGGCAGCTAGGAGCCGTTGAGAGCAAATCCGGAAGGCCATCCTTGCCTTCTGTCGTCGGGGGCACCGGACAGTCCGGTGCACACCGGACACTGTCCAGTGCCCGATTTGTTTCCTTAAACGGTGAAGACGACCGTTGCAGACCGTTGGCAGATCTGGCGCTGTTGGCGCACCGGACATGTCCGGTGCACACCGGATAGTCCGGTGCCGTCTTCCGACCGTTGGCTCGGCCACGTGTCCCGCGCGGATTGCGCGGCCGACCGTTGGCCCTGGCCGACCGTTGGCTCACCGGACAGTCCGGTGCACACCGGACAGTCCGGTGAATTTTAGCCGAAGTCGCCGGCCAATTTCCCGAGAGCGGCCAGTTTGAGTCGCGCCAGCCTGGCGCACCGGACACTGTCCGGTGCACACCGGACAGTCCGGTGCTCCAGACCGAGCTGGGTCTTGGCAGCACACAGCCAAGTCCCTTCTCCTTTTCTCTATTCTTCTTCTTTCTGTTTCTAACACTTAGACAAATATATTAGTACTTAAAACCAATGTACTAAGGCTTAGAAACATACCTTTACTTCATGATTTTCACCTTGTTCATCCATGTACATAAATTCCCAATTAAGCACATGTGTTGGCACTCAATCACCAAAATACATAGAAATGGCCCAAGGGCACATTTCCCTTTCAAGGCTTACACCTAGTTCCTATATAATTTTGGTGGTTGAATTGCCCAACACAAATCTTTGGACTAACTTGTTTGCCCAAGTGTATAGATGATACAGGTGTAAAAGGTTCACACTCAGCCAATAAAAAGACCAAGTTTTGGATTCAACAAAGGAGCAAAGGGGCAACCGAAGGCACCCCTGGTCTGGCGCACCGGACTGTCCGGTGCACCAGGGGGACTCAGACTCAAACTCGCCACCTTCGGGAATTTTCCAGGACGGCGCGCTATAATTCACCGGACTGTCCGGTGTACACCGGACAGTGTCCGGTGCTCCAAGGAAGCGTGACCTCCAGAACTCGCCAGCCTCGGGATTTCACTTCAGTCGCTCCGCTATAATTCACCGGACTGTCCGGTGTGCACCGGACTGTCCGGTGTACCAGCGGAGCAACGGCTATCTCCGCGCCAACGGCTCTCTGCCGCGCATTTAATGCGCGCTCTGCGCGCGCAGATGTCAGGCGCGCCCATTCCGGCACACCGGACAAGGAACAGTAGATGTCCGGTGTGCACCGGACACCCAGGCGGGCCCACAAGTCAGAAGCTCCAACGGTCAGAATCCAACGGCAGTGATGACGTGGCAGGGGGCACCGGACTGTCCGGTGTGCACCGGACTGTCCGGTGCGCCATCGAACAGACAACCCAGCCAACGGTCAAGTTTGGTGGTTGGGGCTATAAATACCCCAACCACCCCACCATTCATTGCATCCAAGTTTTCCACTTCCCAACTACTACAAGAGCTCTAGCATTCAATTCTAGACACACCAAAGAGATCAAATCCTCTCCAAATTCCACACAACGCTATAGTGACTAGAGAGAGTGATTTGCTTGTGTTCTTTCGAGCTCTTGCGCTTGGATTGCTTTCTTCTTTCTTGATCTTTTCTTTGCAATCAAACTCATTTGTAATTGAGGCAAGAGACACCAAACTTGTGGTGGTCCTTGCGGGAACTTTGTGTTCCAAGTGATTGAGAAGAGAAAGCTCACTCGATCCGTGGATCGTTTGAGGGAGGGAAGGGTTGAAAGAGACCCGGCCTTTGTGGCCTCCTCAACGGGGAGTAGGTTTGCAAGAACTGAACCTCGGTAAAACAAATCTCCGTGTCTCACTTGCTTATTTGCTTGGGATTTGTTTTGCACCCTCTCTCGCGGACTCGTTTATTTATTACTAACGCTAACCCCGGCTTGTAGTTGTGTTTATATTTATAAATTTCAGTTTCGCCCTATTCACCCCCCCTCTAGGCGACTTTCACTTTGTCACTAGAAAGTCAACAAAGGACACTAAATAAACCGCTACCCGGACTAAAGAAGGAAGACTCGTCCCTCCACTAGAGGGAACCCTTGGAGATAAGTAGGCTTGGCAATGGGGCGGGTTCGGGTCGGGTCCCCGCGGGTTTAGACCCGGCGGTGTTCGGGGCGGGTTTAAATTTTGCCCCGCGGGGGAACGGATTCGGGGGCCCAAATTAATTCGGTTTCGGGGCAGTTCTCCATTTTCACCCGTGGTTTTTTTTGCGGGGACCCAAAACCCGAACCAAACCGAGTCAGCCCACCCAACGCAGGCAACCCAACTCATTGAAACCGGCCAGGCCCAGCCCAACTAGGACGCAAAGTGGCAAAACCCTAGGCTAAGCCACCGCCCAGGCGCCCACCGACAATCGCAGGCTCGCCGCTCGCACAGACGCACTCGGCAGTCGTCACTCCGCTCGCCCCTGGCCTCGCCCTCGCCCACCCACGTTCGCTGCGCCGTCGCCCGTGGCTCGTCGTACGGCTGCTCGGGCCACCGGCGCAGGTGGCCGCGCAGGCGCCACCGGTGTTTGGGACCGGTTACGTCCAGGCGCGGGGCGCCACCGGCGACGTCCAGGCGACCGCGCGTCCGTGGCTGTGTCTAGGCCACCGGCGACCGGACATCCGTGTCTTGCTCCTATGCGTCCGTCCGCTGCGCTGTGCTACTCCCTCAGTCCCTCTGCAAGTCTGCTACTCTGCGTCTCTGCTGCCTATTGGTGACTAGTGAGTTCGCAACTTTGCAGTTTGCACATATAGATGTTGTTGTATCTAATTAGTTGGGTTTAGTATATATTTAAGTAAGGACACGAACATATAGATGTTGCTGTCTTTAACATTTTGCATTTTTTCAGAGTATTAGGGTGAAGTGAAATGTCGACTGCAGGTACTAGTGCTTCTCATGCTCCTACAACCAGATCCAGATCAGCTGCTATATCTCAAGCGGAAACACAAGCAGCAGCAACTCCTCGATCTGATTCAGCAGCTGCAGCAGGTACAGATGATGTGTTAGAAATAAAGGATGATGATGTTGTTGGTAGTAAGAGGAAACGAGGACCAAAATTAAAATCTAAAGTTTGGTTAGAGTTTGATAGAATTGAATTAAATGGGGTTTGGAAAGCAAAATGCAAATGGTGTAAGAAGCATTTAGGAGGGGACACAAGAAATGGTACCGGTCACTTGAGTGGTCATCTTGAGATTTGTCCAGATAGGGCTGTTAGGAAGGGTATAAAACAGTCATCTCTTAAATTGACTGCAAATCCACAAGATGGGACTGTGACTGTGGAGAAATACGTTTTTGATCAAGAAGTAGCTAGAAAATAGCTTGAATTAATGGCTATTATCCATGAGTACCCTTTGTCTATGGTGGACCATGTTGGATTTTGCAAGTTTTGTGCAGGATTGCAACCATTATTCAAAGTATTGTCTAGGAATACACTTAGGAAGGACATCCTTGATATGTATGAACTGCAAAAACAATCCATGTTGAAGTATTTTCGGAAGTTGAGTTCTCGAGTTGCTATTACTACCGATTTATGGACAACAAACCACCAAAAGAAAGGCTACATGGCTGTGACAGCACACTTTATAGATGATGATTGGAAGCTAAAGAGTTTTCTTATTAGTTAATAGATAACTATCCATATTGTTCTTTATATCCTAACTTCCTCAATTAATCTCCTCATATAGTGTTGAACTCATTTTGTGCAGATTCCTTTATGTTCCAGCCCCACATACAGCTGAGGTTATTGCTGATATTCTTCATGATGTTCTCCTTGATTGGCATATTGAGAGGAATTTGTCTACTATAACTCTTGATAACTGCAGCACAAATGATAGTGTTATGAGGAATATGGTTGGGACCTCCAATGACAGCCTCAGGCAAAGAGTGGACACTGTGAAAGGCAAGTTGCCCTCCCCTCTTGTATGTTACAAGGTAAATTAATCCATATGAGATGTGCTTGCCATATTTTAAACCTGGTTGTGAAAGATGGAATGAGTGTAATGGAATATGGAATTGATAGTATTAGAGAGATTGTGGGATTTTGTTCTGCCACACCTAAAAGACATGAGAAATTTGAGAAAATGGCATTGCAAATGAAGGGTAAATATGACAAAAGGATAGCTCTTGACTGCAAAACTAGATGGAACTCTGCTTATCTAATGCTTATCACTGCTTTGTTGTACAAAGATGTGTTTGAACGCCTTGCTGCTCGTGCCCCTTGTATTCCAACTGAAGATGATTGGCAGTTTGCTAAGGACCTTTGTGATAGATTAAAGATATATTATGATGTCACAGAGTTGTTATCTGGCACTAACTATGTCACAGCCAACATTTTCTTTCCCAACATCACCAATATCTATTTGGTAATTAGGAAGTGGCAAGTAAGTGCTAACCCAAAGGTTGAAGAAATGTCTAGTAAAATGAAAGAGAAGTTCAACAAATATTGGATTGATGTGCATGGTTTGATGGTTGTTGCTGCTGTCCTAGATCCTAGGTATAAACTTCATCTTTTGAATGCACTTTTTCTAAAAATACATGGATCTGAAAGTACATCTATGGAGGTTGTTAACAAAGTTAAGGACATTCTTTATAACTTGGTCATGGAGTATCAAGATTCTCTAGAAGTTGTTGCCACAACAGATGGTGCTCGACCTAGGGCAAGTAGTGGTCCTAGTGACATGTTAGAGGAGGATTGGATGGACACTTTTGATGATTACATGTCCAAGCAACCAGATGTGACCTCCACTTATGTGCGCACAAAGCTGGATTTGTACTTAGAGGAACCACTGCTTCCTAGGACACAGGGTTTGGATATCATCCTGTGGTGGCAGCATGTTGGGCTCAAATATCCTACTTTGAGAAAGATTGCACGTGATGTGCTTGCAATACCTGTTTCAACAGTGGCATCTGAGTCCGTGTTTAGCACAGGAGGCCGAATAATTAGTCCACACCGTAGTAGGCTTGCACCATCAATGGTGGAAGCACTCATGTGTATGCAGGCTTGGTCCCGTGCTGACATGTTAGGTATGTGATCTAATTTTTATATGTTCTTTGATTTCTTGCACAGTACATGAAACAACCAATTTCTGAGTTTTTTTGCAATGCAGGGTCTCCTCCAACTATTGTGGGTGCTTTGATGACTTGTCTTGATGACCAAGATGAAGACACAATATTGTTTATTTGTTGCTTTGTGAATTTGTGACTTATTCAATAATCCTTAATCAAGATAGAATTGAAGAACATGACTCGATCATTGTTTTATTATTTTGTAGGACGAACATGAATCGACCGTTGTTGATTGAGCATTTGAGCCGGAGCCTTATTTTGTAGGACAAACTGCTTGCTGCTGCTTACTGTTTTACTTTGCTACAAAAACTTGTAATAATATTATACATTGCTACTTGTTGCAGTTGCTTGCTAAATGTATGTCTTGCAATAGCATGAAACAGTGGAACTTGGAAGTTCAAACTGCTATTTTGCTATGTATGTCAGTATGTGCTTGCTGACTTAGTGACTTGCTGAGTTAGTTCAAACTGCTATTTTGTTAAATGCTGAGTTGCTGATTGTTGTGCACTACAACACTAGTGCTTGCTGTCATGTTGTGCGCCAGTTTGTGTTGTGCAGACTGTACAGTACATGCTGCATGTTGCCGGTTGCTGTGAAATGTGAATTGTGTATTGTGTTTGCTGCTCTGTCTTTCGGGTCCACGAGTCCCCCATCGGGTTACGGGTCCCCGCGGGTTCGGGTGTGGTCTGTGTTTTCACCCGTATCATATTTCGGGTTCGGGTCGGGTTTTTAATTCGGGTTTCGGGGGCGGGTCCGCGGATGATCCACCCGACCCGAACCCGCCTCGTTGCCAACCCTAGAGATAAGGAGCTACACGACGTCACCCGACTCTTGCTCATTTTGGTCGACCTTTCGACTCATGTAATGGGTCGTTCTCTCACCTTGGCATATAAAAGCGAGGGAAGGACCATAATTTAGGGGACACGAGAAAACATACACACTCAGCCTGACACAAGTCAGCACATAGCACTAGTAATCGCATGAACACTCATCCATGAGAAACTTGGGAGCTCGATCCTTCTCTCGCATGTTTCTAACCCCTTACTACAAACTAGTGCAGGATAACACGAGTTACTCAACTAGATGCAGGGACATTCAACTCAAACTAGTATACATCTTTGTGTCTACCTTGCACATCATCGGCTCTAAGACGCGCAAAGCATGATAGTTAGTAGCCGATGGTTATGAAACATCAACACTATGCCTATTGGCGATCATAAAAACATGATGTGACCACCAACATTTCATGTTTCACACTAGTAGAAAACAACTCTATGCCTGCGGTGGTCGCTAATTTCAAGCGCTAATGAAAGTAAAATGGTCAGCCCAACCCAAAAACCGCTAGTGGAAACACCTTTTGCACTGGCGGGTTCCTAAAAAACCGCAGTTGTAAATCGTGCATTTCCACTAGCGGTTTTCTTAAAGACCCACCAAAATAAATGATTTGAAATTGATTTTTTTAGTTTTCACATGACCTCGTATGAAAAAACCACCAGAATAAAAGTCATATTTTAGAAGTTATGAAACTTAATTTTTTCATTTGAAATCATTTTGACGGGTATCTGGGAACTAGGTACCCCAAAGTAGGCCCATGACTCTTGACGGGCCACCCGCCCACCAGATCCCTGTCGAGCAACTCAGCGAGGTGGAGATCGTGATTAGGTCCTCGTCGAGCAAATAAGTGAGACAGAGGTCTCGTCAAGGTCCCTAACAAGCAAGTCGGCAAGGCGGGGTCTCGATCGAGTCCCTGCTGAGCAAATCAGTGAGGCGTCCGGGCAGACCCATGAGCCTCGACTCTCGGGCCCGCCTATCACTCACCGGACGATCACTCACATATGTCTATACTCGCCTGTTATGAAAACAATGTAGGTATTGTTGGCCCGCGTCAGCAACATAGGCCACGTCGCTACCAAACACCGTTCGGGCGAATGGCGTGGCATACCGAATGGGTACAGGGAAGTCTCTATCGACGTGATAGCACATCATCACATGCGGTCTTTAGTGCTTCATGTATCTGCCTTGTGGAACCAATCAACCCTAGCCATGTAGAACCTAAGCATCAGAGTCTTTACAGTAACCCAAAATTGGGCGGGACGAAGCAATACACCATACCAGATGTATGCTTACGTACACCGGATGGATGATGTAGGTTTTCTGACAAAGAGGCAAGGCCGCACAACCCCAAAACAAACCTTGACTCTGCCATGTGGACTCGCCAAGCGTCGGTATGGGGATCTCAATGTTAGAGTCGCTATAGGGACCGTATACCAGGTGGATAAGACGACACGCCATGCCGGGTGAACAACTATGCACGACCCTGATAGCAGCATCAAGGAGACTACTTCAACATGACTATCAAAGACAACAGATCATGCCCTTACCAATAAGAAAAAGTCCCCTCAGTAAGGTCCTACCCTTGAAATTATAAAATGGCAGGATGTCACACCTGATTTCAGAAGGCAAATAGAATGTGAAACATGTACATGCCAGGATCAGAACTCACATAAACAATGATTACATAACTGACTCATCATCCACAATGCTTCAAATAATCATAGAATAATTATATTATTATAGGTGAGAGTCATTAACATAATATATATCAAAGTGCACATAATAGAAACATAGCAAACGTAAATATCTGCAGCTGACTGGGGGAGGTCGCTAGCCTAATCCTCGAATTCATTAAAATCCCAAAACTTCTGATGTTCCGCTCGACGCCTTCTTCTTCTCCTGAGCAGTGGTTGCATCAAAAGCAACCTCGTGTGTTTATGAAAGCAATGGTGAGTACACATCAATGTACTCAACAAATGCCCCGTTAGATGGACTAGCTTTATGTGGGGTTAGATTTTAAGTGTTTGGCCCAGCACGACCCGACCCAAAAATATTAAGGGCTGTGTCGACCCGAAGACTTAAGACCTAAGGCACGATGGGCTCATACCGTGCCAGCCCGGCCTAGCCCAGTCCAAGTTTCAGGTCTACCACCCACCCACGAGCTGGAAGGAATGGCGAAACTAAATCACGTGAACGAAGGTAGTCAATATGTAAAGATCTTTGTAGCTTATATATTAAGGGAAAACCCCTTATTTCGGTCAAGCAGAAACAAGGAGATTCTCACTTTTGGAAAAGAAATTCTGAGTCTTCGTGATATTTTTTACAAATATTGTAAATCCTTTGTTGGAAATGACTTGAATACTAGCTTTTGGAAGAATATCTGGATAGGAAATATGCCTCTGTCTGATCAGTTCCCGGTTTTATTTGACTTGGCTTATGACAAAGACATTTCTGTTAATACTGTCGTGGCTTCCAATTTTGAGGCTCTCACTTTTAGAAGAAGGATTATTGGTAATCTGGGAGTTTTATTGGATGAGTTGATGATTTGTTGTAATCATGTTTCCTTGTCTGATCATGATGACAAAATAGAGTGGGTTATGGGAAGAAAAGGTTTCTCTGTGAATTCTTTATATAAAAAGAAAATGTTGGATTATGTCTCTATTCCCTACAAGTTTTTGTGGAAATCCAAGTTACCACAGAAAATCAAGATTTTCATGTGGTTGGTGGTGAGGAATACTAAAAACAATCTGAAAAAAGGAACTAGAATGGTTCTCTGGAATGTTGCTTTTGTGGCGTTGATGAATCCATTGATCATTTATTCTTTCATTATATATGTGGAGAGTAATTCAAGTGGCTTTGAATTTGATGGTGATCCCGAATAGTATTAGCAACCTTTGTGATAACTGGTTAAATAAACCAAAAGACAAGATTGTTAATCTGGTTTTGTTTGGTTGTGGAGCTATGGGCAATTTGGCGCACTAGAAATGATTGGTTCTTTGGTAATAAAACTATTCTCGATCCTTCTAACATCATTTTTCTTTGCTGCTTCTGGCTAGATTCCTGGGCTATTCGACAGAAAAAGAAGGAGCAAAAAATGGTGGTCCAAGGAAGCCAGCTAATCCGAAGGATAGCAAGTGAAACGTTCGACCGGGCGTTTGGGTGGTGCCCGAGAGACAGACGAATTTCTGAGTGAATAGGCTAGAATTTGGTTTCTGGAGTTGGAGATAGCCTTTCTTTTGGTGGGTGTCTTGTTTAAGTGTATTTTGATGCGCCTGTTTGTCGTGTGCTGGTTGTAAATAAGAACATCTTATGCTGCTTGTCGCAGGTCGAACTTTATCTCCTATCCTAGGCTCTCTACTTATCTAGGTTGATAGTGTAAGGTGTCTAGATAGAGATCTGACCTAGCTGCTTATCTGTCGGGTCGTTTGATCGCGATGGATGTCGTTGTTCTGAACTATCATATTTCCTAATGAAATAGGGGGCTTCACCCCTTTGTCAAAAAAAATTAATATATGACCCACTTATCTCAAATTCTTGATTCCCGTGTATAATAATACGACGGTTAGTTTATAGCCCGCTTCTACTATCTCCTCTCATTTATCTTCCACGTCAGTATTTAGCTAGTTTGTAGCCCGTCATTATGCTTGCTCTAATTAATAAGTAAATGAATGGACTCCATTCATCCGTGCATGAATCAGCGCTAAAAGTAGCTAACCCTATTTAATACACCATATCTTGAGAGGTATATAGAGAGTTAAATGAAAAAAAAATACAAGAGACAGACTCTTTGCGAAGAGTCCATTTCTATACTGCTATATATATATATAAATAATGTGTTTTGGCATCATTTATAATGTGACAGATTTTAAAGATACTCATTGTAGAATACAGTTCTTTTTAGATATTTCTCGTGCATAGAAAACCGGCTCTACTTCCTTAACAACTCAGCTGCTAGCTTTTACTAACAGGATCTTTTTTTGTTTCTTGCGCACATTGAGCCCACGGGCCCAACCAACAGAGAGGGAGAGAGAGGAGTTGTGAAAGCCCAGCAGGCAAAGAACGGAATGACGAAATCCACAGCCCAGTTATTAGCATAGCAAGAAGTTGTGTGGTGGGCATCAGCGTGTCGTCACCCGGTCGTCCTCGCTCACTCTCCAACGACAATTCCATTCCATGGCATGTCGAAGTTGAAATCCCACCACTGCACGCACGCCTGTCTCCTCCCTCCGCTTGTCTGTACGTACATTCGTGAGCAACGCTGTTCTTTCAGTTCAGCAGCGACAAAGTTCCTGCTGTGTTTGCCTAGCTGTGTGTCTGTCTGTCTGTGCAGCTGATATACCAATACTGACAGGGGTGGCAAGTCTTTGTTTTTGTCCACGAAAGAAAAAAGAGATATATATACTTGGTGAAGCAGTAGTGAAAATGGATGATGCATCTGAGCCAGAGAGAGAGAGAGAGAGAGAGAGAGAGAGAGAGAGAGAGAGAGAGAGAGAGAGAGAGTATCTACCTCGCAACAAGTGCGCTCTGCACTACTCGGCTCAGTGTCCTTTTTCATATATATATATGCCACTGTTCTGCTGGTCTATCGTCGAAAGCCTAGCTGGGCTGTGGGCGGGAAACTACAAGTTGTCTGGAATTGAAAGAAAGAAAGCGGGGTAAATTATGATGATGATGGCGTACGCGATCTCCTCAAATCATTGCGATTTTACACAACAACATACATATTACATATAGCTAGGAAAGGGAATAGATTCATTAGAAACACCATGATGATGATGGCGGGAAGGACCAGCGACAAGAAATGGGCCCAGACCACCGCGGGGCCCGACCTCACATGACGCTTGTCGACCGCGGGAAGCAGCATCTCCGTGGTGGGCCCTCCGTGTCCCCTTCGGCCCGGGATGGCCCACGTGCACGTCGAAAGCGTGAGAGCGAGAGGAGGACGCCTACCTAAGCGAGCAATGCAACAGCCATCATCGTCATTCACCTTGCCTATCCATCATCCTCGTCTTCTTCTGTCTATCCATGGCGATTTGGCGTTATAACCACCCCCACCCCCACCCTTCTCTGGCTACGTCCTCGCTTTCCCTTCCTCCCAGCTGCCTGCCCCCCCTTCCCTACCCTAGCTACGCACGCTACCAGCTGCCCCCCATCCATGCCGTCCAGGAAGCTGGTGGAGGACTCCAAAGGGATCGCATTGATCTATTCTCACCTGCCGCCTGCTGCATGCGATGCGAGTCGACGACAAGATCAGTGCAATCCCTTTGGAATTTTCCACTCGCGCCTTCACCCCCGCCGCACGTGCCACACGCCCCTCCATCTTCCATGGATTCCATCTCTCATCAGGTATCTCTCTCTCTATCTGCTCTTGCAAGCTACTTCCATGGATTTGATTTTTGTTAAGTTCGCCTACTTGCTCTCCACGTACGTACTGGCTACATCGTTTCTGCGCACCACACACCCACCAGGCCATGAGGAATCAATTTGCTCATGGGAGCATGATGATGCAGACAAGTACAAACATAGTATATAATAAAAATAGCTGCCGATTCATTCTTTCCTTTCGCTCATCGTTTTCGTAGTTAATTCATTCATTGGCATGGTTAAGTATGTGTAAATACTTACATGTAGATATATCAGGGTAAAGGTCCAGACAGGACCCATTTAAGAGGATTGAATATGCCTGCAGCGGTCGGCCGCCCCAACTGCACCTGCACGCGCATCAGTGTATTTCGATCAACTCTCTCTGTCCTTTCTGCTTTCTCCAAATTAATACACTTATTCCTCAGACGACACTGTCGCTCACTAGTCAAAGCAGTATCTAGTTTTTACCACTTTAGAGTGAAAGATACATATATTTTTAAAATACTCTGTTTAGCATTACATTACATTGTAATATTCAGTTTTGATTGTGAATTGGAGATGACAGCATTAAGAAGACAAATTGATGATGAGATTACTGTTCGCCAATTCATGATGAGATTTTCAAATTCATTGATGATTTAGACAATTTCAACACCTCAAAACTACAAGGATGCAATTGCCCCGGAATTTGGTGATATGTTTGCTTCTTTTTATTTATATACTTTCCTTATTTGAACATGAACCTTAAATTCTATATAACACTAATCTATTTATACAGCTTCGCCAGGGCCTTTTAGACAACAACCGGACTCCACCACTTCTGTGTCCTTTCTCCTTTCCTCCAAATACATGCCAAACTTACGTATTCCTTACACACACTAGTCTCTCTGTATGTATGTAGAGATACTCGAGCCAATCGTGTATCATCTGGACCTACAGTCCAACCGGACTAATCAGCGACGCATGGTCGGCGGAACCCCACTAGACCGGTGCATTCATCAGTTTCTTTTTTGATCGTGGAATGAATGAGTTGATCTATCAACGGCAATTTGATGATATGTTTGCTTCTTTTATTTATATAGTTTCTTTATTTGAACATGTGTTGTGTATTGGTATGAACCTTAAATTATATATAACACTAATCTTTTACGGCCTTGCTTGATTTTGTCGTGCAGTCTTTTTTTTCCCAATGAATTTTCATCACGCGTTTGACACTGTTGTGAGATATGCAACAACCATCCTGTCATCCTGAGACTACAACTCAATTGCTATTCAGACTTTCCGTTATAATTTTAGTCACTCTGTTACCGTTGCATTTTAGTCATTCTATTATAGTCTCTATCGTTCTCGTTCACACATTCAGACATTACGTTACAGTTTCATTCATTCCATTATGGTTTCTGTTACAATTGGAGTCATTTCCTTACCGTTGCAGTTTTAGTCATTCTGTTACCTTCTCACATTCATTATGTTACAATTTTAGTCATTTTATTACAGTTTAAGGCATTCCGTTATATTCTTAGTCATCCATTCTATTACAGTTTAAGCCATTCCGTTCTAGTTTTAGTAATTGCACTATAATTTCTGTTACAGTTTTAGTCAATTTGTTACCGTTAGTCATTCACTTTCGTTCAAAGAATGGATTGAATTATTCGAACCAAACATCATGGCAACTCCACTCCATTTCACAGAAATTGTCTACGTATTTCCTTGCCGAACTCGACGTTAGCTCCGCCCCCCCGGTCCTTGTCTTGTTGAGCAAAGTCGTCGCTGCCGCACATCATGGCACTGATTGACCTGTTCTGTCCCCGTCGACTTGACTTGGCTCACACTCATACTGTGCTACATGGCTGGATGAACCATCCCCCGGCCCATAAAAATAAAAATAATTCGGACATAAAAATCCACAATGTGTTGCTTGCCATTACATCAAGATGTTTTCGTGCTGGAATGCTCGATGTCGAGTGATGACGCTGCCATTGCCATGGTTGGCAGGCTACTGCCCCAGGTCATCAGTGCTTCTGCAGACGACGTTGTTGAGCCGGAAGCATGAGCCGCCGGTGGCCCAAACGTCGCAACCGGCATCTTGGCGGGCAGTCTCGGCGGCGGCGCCTCGAACCGCAGCACATTGACGGCCTGCCGGATCGTGGGACGCAGGCTGCGGTCTGGGTGCGCGCACCAGAGGCCGACGAGCATCGCGCACGCCATCTCCTGGCTGTTGAAGTTGTTGCCGAGCCACGGGTCGGCCGCGTCGAGGATGCTTCCGCCACCGTACGAGTCCCAGACCCACTGCACCAGGTGGACGTAGTCCTCCTCTCTCACGAGCACCGCCGGCCGACGCCCACACGTGATCTCTAGGAGGAAGACGCCGAAGCTGTACACGTCCGACTCGACGCTGGCCTTCCCGGCGAGCATGGACTCCGGGTCCATGTACCCGAACGTGCCGGCGACGCCCGTGGTGTGCGAGCGGCGGCCGTCGTCGATGAGGCGCGCTAGGCCGAAGTCGCCGAGCTTGGCGTTGAACGACGCGTCCAGCATCACGTTGCTGGGCTTCACGTCTCGGTGCACCACGCGCTGCTCGGCGTCGTCGTGCAGGTACAGCAGCGCGGCGCCGACGCCGAGCGCGATGCCGTACCTGACCGGCCACATCAGCACGCTGTCCGGCCTGTGGAGGTGGTCGTCGAGGCTGCCGTTGGGCATCAGCTCGTAGACGAGGAGGAGCTTGTTGCCGCTGCCCTGGCACCAGCCGATTAGCTGCACCAGGTTGCGGTGCCGCAGCCGGCTGATGATCACCACCTCGGAGACGAACTCCTTCCAGCCTTGCCGCGCGGTCTTGGACACCCGCTTGACGGCCACGCAGCGGTTCCTGCCGTCGGTTGTCAAGATCCCGCGGTACACGGATCCAAAGCCTCCGCTGCCGAGTCTCCGGTCGTCAGAGAAGTTCTTGGTGGCGGCGGCGAGCTCACTGTAAGAGAACTGCCGTGGGCCGGATTCCACTAGGTCAAGGTCCAAGGGTTTGAGAAGCCCTGCTTCTTCATCCTCTCCCCGTGCCAGTCGTTTGCTTGGGGCCATGGCGGCAGCTGCTGCTTCTTCTTCTTCAGAAAGCCATCGTTGGAGCCAAGCCAGTGTCACCAGTATCGCAAGGTAATGCTTCCAGATGCAATACAAGGATATAGTCACGATATTTGCCACGAAGATGTATCCGAAACGATCATTGTCGTTGTTAATCGAGGAGAGAAGGGAGACAGCCAGAACAAGCACAAGAAAAGCAGCAGAGACGACTTTCATCTTCCTAGTGGAGGAGTTGCAGATGTATAGGCAGCCGATGGCGGCGTAGGCTACCAACTGAATGAGTAGCCGTATTGCACCGTCTCTGTAGTAATCAGGAAGAGAATACGAATCTGGATAATAGCTTATAGGGTAGAAACGACAAACATAGTCAAATATGACCACAGATAATAGGATAGTTACGATTGCAACATGTGAGATGGTTCTTCTCACTTTGCTCATCGAAGAAGTATAGTTAAACTTCCAGACGCAGTAGGAGGATACAGCCACAATATTGGCCCCGAAAACGAAGTCGATGCGAAACCTGGAGGTGCGAACTCCAATAGATGAGAGGAGGAAGACGAGCAGGAGAAGTAGAAGAAAGCCAGCGGAGATGAGCTTCTCCTGCCGAACCGAGTTGCAGATGTACAGGCAGGCGACGGCAAGGTAGGCTACTATCTCAATGGCTAGCGATGCAATACCATACCTAACGGAGCGATGAAGCACAAGATAAAGATACAGATAAAGATAAAGGTAGGCAAATATGATGACAAAGAAGAGGATAGCTACGGTTGCACCGTGTAAGATGGAGGAGCGTCGACGGCGGGAACGGGAAGGATGGACGACAGTACCGGAGGCTTCTGTGTCTGCCATGCTCACGCTCTGAACTGGATCTATGGAGGTTGGAAGTGAAGGAAGACATGACATGAAAATACCCGGGGGGAAGGGAGCAGAGCTTGTGTGGTAGGCAGCATCGCAGCACGGAAGAACAGTGGAACGAAGCAACCCGCCCACGACCACGAGTGGGGCAGGGGCCCACGTGGCATAGTGCAGCTGGCAGGTCGTAAGACGACCGGGTATGCGCGGCAGTCCGCAGAAGTCTCTCTCTCTCTCTCTCTCTTGAAGCGTCAACATATATGGCCGCCGCCAACAGGGTCGCCGTCAACAGATCGTAATACTCGCAAAACTATGTACTCCTTTTAAATAGAGCTGCTCAACTATAAAGTTAATGGAAATGAGAGCTGTTAGTATGTGTCCTTAACACTAGCTGGTTAACAGTAATTGGGGTAGGGTTAATCCTAACTGTCTAACCGCGCCCCTGATCGTGGGCTATCCTAACCGTTGGTTGCAGCCTCTGGTCACACGACACCATATAAATAGATTAATGGGTCCTCGCTCGACCACAAAACCCTAATTGACACTTTGAGAGGAACCGATCCCCTAGGCGCTCAGAGTGACTCGAATCGTTGTGACTATGTCTCATATCCCCGTTATCCCATCGGGATCTGAGGTTCCCCTGCAGGCAACATTGGAGGAGCTGATCCACCGCCGATCAACGACGGGAACCATTCTCCTCAACACACGCAGGAAGATCGAGAAGGAGGAGGAGACGGACCTTCACTGCAAGACGTCGTCGCAATGATGGATAGGAACAACAACGACGGTATGTATACATGTATCCCTCATTAGAATAGATCTACTCATCATCGATGTACTTTAGACACGGATTGGTATTCTAGGGACGTAGGAGTTGATCCTAAGCACCAAAGATTCTAACAATGGTATCAGAACCACCTAAGAACCCTAGATCTCCTAATCCGCATCAATTTTAAGAGATCACATAAAGGTCTCGGATCTATGTGAATGAACTCATTTTTTTATCACCGTTCATCACCCGAGAACAAAAGAGATTAGAATAGACAGGAGTTTTAGAACTCTCGGGGTTAGGGTTTACATGGCCCTAAATCTAGGGTTTTGGCCACAGTAAAGAGACTAGGTCTCGGCCACACCCATGAAAATCGAGAGAACAAAACAAACCGACGTTTAGGGTTAGGGTTTTTAATAATCTAACCCTAATTAGTGTCAACAGAGATGGCGCACAGGCCTCGGGATCCAACGATCCACGACCAAGAAATAGTAAAAAAGATACAGAAACCACACAGATCTCGTTAGGGTTTTTGAACCCTAACCAAAATATTCCCCAAAAGTGCATAGATGCACAGATCGAATCAAAGAAAATAATAGAAAAAATCGCGAGGGCCCGGATCTACGCGTCTCTACCTTCAAAACTCGACCCCGTTACAAAATATTCATCTCATACATGCATACCGTCGGAGAGGAAATCTCCGGCCGGGTGGCGGAGTGCACCCGCCCTAAATCCTAATATGAGGAGGGGCCTAGGCGTTTTGCTTGTTAGTTGGAAATTGGGATGAAAACGCAAGAACACACAAGGATTTAGAGTGGTACGGGCCGTCGGAGCGTAACACCCTACTCCACTGTGTGATGTATTGCTTGAGAGCTTGTATGAACTTGTGAGTGTCCGAGTGAGCCTAACATTGGGTTTGTCTTGTAACGTCGCATGCCTCCCCTTTTATAGCTGAAGGGGGGCATGCACAAAGGTCCTGAGCCCCGACATGTGGGCCCAGGGACATAAAGAATATAACACTTGGGCCTACTAACGTTTACTGCTGGAGTGATCTTCTTATGCCCTGACACCCGAGATCTGCGCGTCTTCGGCGTGCAGGGGAGGCTTCTCGTAGAAGGGATGATGAGCTCAGTGCGCCGCTCGGCACGGGCGCACTGTTTGTCAATAGACTGGATAGGCGCGCCGTCTGCTGGGTGACCCTGACGCCGCCTGCCAGCAGATTGGACAGGACACATTAAATGCAGAGAGGGCACGTCGCTCGTCAGCGTGGTGGCAGGCGGCGCGTCCTCTCCGCAATAAATGCAGAGGCTGCGCGGCGTTATGGGCCTCACGTCAGGCCCAGCCCGTTGGCTTATGTCACGGGCCACAAGCCACGTGGCAGCAGCGGGTCTCTGCCCTGAGCGGGGAGCGCAGGGCAGGGCCTGGACGCGTGTCAGCATCGAACCCTTTGAAAGTCACCTAGAGGGGGGTGGATAGGCGAAACCTGAAAAATTAAACTTTATCCCCCAACTAGATCTCTTGATTAGTGGTTAGAACAAGATATATATAATTATCGGAGTATAAAAACTAAGTCCTTGCTTGTAAAGAGTATTGCTTTCAAATAATGTGAAATTGATAAATCAATACTACTAATAAGTCTATGAGAATAAAGCAAGAAGGCTTAGGCAAGAAGAGCAATAACACAAGTTCTCTCTTGCAATGTGTTGCTTCACTAAATGAGAATTTAACTTGAAGCAACACCAAATGATATTGACAAAGAATAGCGCAAGAAAACTTAGAGGAAGGGAGATCAAACAAATCACAAGCAATAAACACAATGGACACAAGTGATTTGTTTTACCGAGGTTCGGCCCTTGAAGGCCTAGTCCCCGTTGAGGAGTCCACTAAAGACGGGTCTTTTTCAACCCTTTCCCTCTCTCCACCGATCACCCAAGGATCGGCAAGCTCTTCTTCTTCTCAAGGATCACTCTCGATCCCGCAAGGACCACCACACTCTTTGGTGTCTCTTGCTAGCTTTTACAAGACCTCCAAAACTTTGGAGGAAGTTCAATGGGAGTCAATACTCCACGCACAAATGAACACAAAGATGTAGCACACACTATCTCTCAATGAATCTCACAAGGCACTAGTTCTAAACTCAAATGAGTAGCTCTCTTTTGCTTGCTCTCTCTTTTGTGACACTTGTGTTGGTTGTAGTGGTCTAAATCTTGTGTATAGGATGGATCAATGAATATATGTGGTTGGGAAGGCTCAGGGCCGTGCCTGAGGCAGGGCGTGAGGGGCGGCCGACCTGGGCCCCCATCTCCTAGGGGCCCCATCCACTCCATATAGGACTTAAGGATTATTGTACCATGTTGGCAAAAACTTTCTCTATCGATGATTCATTTGATTTTGAGGAAAATAATCTGACATCAGAGTTAAGAATATTGCAAATGACACTGCCAGATAGATCAATGTCTGCTATCGAATTTTTTGAGTTTGTTAGTGAAAGGGAATTAGGCTTACACCTAGTTCCTAAATAATTTTGGTGGTTGAATTGCCCAACACAAATATTGGACTGACTAGTTTGCTCTAGTGTATAAGTTATACAGGTGCAAAAGGTTCACATCTAGCCAATAAAAAGACCAAGTGTTGGATTCAACAAAGGAGCAATAAGGCAACCGAGGGCACCTCTGGCTGGTGGCACCGGACTGTCCGGTGTGCACCGGACAGTGTCCGGTGCGCCCGTAGACTTCGTTTTCTACCCTTCGTCAGAGGACTTCGACTTCAACCCTTCGCCCTCGGGAATTCGCGGAGGCCGGCGCGCTATAATTCACCGGACTGTCCGGTGTGCACCGGACATGTCCGGTGCGCCAACGAACCGCGGCCTCCGGAACTCGTCATCCTCGGGTTTTCACGACAGCCGCTCCGCTATAATTCACCGGACTGTCCGGTGTGCCAGCGGAGCAACGGCTCTCTGCGGCGCCAACGGCTCCCTGCGGAGCATTAAATGCGCGCGCAGCGCGCGCAGAAGTCAGAGTCGCCCATACCGGTGCACCGGACATCAAACAGTACATGTCCGGTGTGCACCGGACACCCAGGCGGGCCCACAAGTCAGAAGCTCCAACGGTCGGAATCCAACGGCAGTGATGACGTGGCAGGGGCACCGGACTGTCCGGTGTGCACCGGACTGTCCGGTGCGCCATCGAACAGACGCCTCCAGCCAACGGTCAAGTTTGGTGGTTGGGGCTATAAATACCCCAACCACCCCACCATTCATTGCATCCAAGTTTTCCACTTCTCAACTACTACAAGAGCTCTAGCATTCAAATCTAGACACACCAAATAGATCAAATCCTCTCCAATTCCACTCAAGCCCTTAGTGACTAGCGAGAGTGATTTGCTTGTGTTCTTTCGAGCTCTTGCGCTTGGATCGCATTCTTTTCTTTCTCATTTATTCTTGTGATCATACTCAATTGTAACCAAGGCAAGAGGCACCAATTGTGTGGTGGCCCTTGCGGGGAAGTTTTGTTCCCGGTTGATTGAGAAGAAGAGAAAGCTCACTCGATCCGTGGGATCGTTTGAGAGAGGGAAAGGGTTGAAAAAGACCCGGCCTTAGTGGCCTCCTCAATGGGGAGTAGGTTTGCGAGAACCGAACCTCGGTAAAACAAATCCGCGTGTCACACTCTTATTTGCTTGCGATTTGTTTTGCGCCCTCTCTCGCGGACTCCTTTATATTTCTAACGCTAACCCGGCTTGTAGTTGTGATTATTTTTGTAAATTTCAGTTTCGCCCTATTCACCCCCCCCTCTAGGCGACTATCAATTGGTATCAAAGCCCGGTGCTTCATTAGAGCCTAACCGCTCGAAGTGATGTCGGGAGATCACGCCAAGAAGGAGATGGAGACCGGCGATAAGCCCACTACAAGCCAAGGGAGCACTTCATCGGAAGAGTCCCGCACCAAGAGAAGGGAGAAGAAGAAGAACTCCTCCAAGCGGAAGGAGAAAAGATCTCCCTCTTCTCACCACAAGGAGAAGAAGGAAAAATCTTCTTCTCACAAGCCGCATCGGAGTGGGGACAAGCCCAAGAGGATGAGGAAGGTAGTCTACTATGAGACCGACACTTCATCGACATCTACCTCCGGCTCCGACGCGGCGTCCGTCACTTCTAAACGCCAAGAGCGTAAGAAGTATAGTAAGATTCCCCTACGCTATCCTCGTGTTCCTAAACATACACCTCTACTTTCCGTCCCATTAGGTAAACCACCAACTTTTAATGGTGAAGATTATGCTATGTGGAGTAATTTAATGCGATTTCATCTAACCTCTCTCCACAAGAGTATATGGGATGTTGTTGAGTATGGTGTACAGGTACCATCTATAGGGGATGAGGACTATGACACGGACGAAGTGGCCCAAATCGAGCACTTCAACTCCCAAGCCGCAACCATCCTCCTTGCCTCCCTAAGCAAGGAGGAATACAACAAAGTACAAGGGTTGAAGAACGCCAAAGAGATTTGGGATCTTCTCAAGACGGCGCACGAAGGTGATGAACTCACCAAGATCACCAAGCGGGAAACGATCGAGGGGGAGCTCGGTCGCTTCCGTCTTCGCCAAGGGGAGGAGCCACAAGACATGTACAACCGGCTCAAGACCTTGGTGAACCAAGTGCGCAACCTCGGGAGTACAAAATGGGATGACCACGAAGTGGTTAAGGTTATTCTAAGAGCTCTTATTTTCCTTAACCCCACACAAGTTCAATTAATTCGTGGTAATCCAAGATATCCACTAATGACCCCCGAGGAAGTCATCGGGAATTTTGTTAGTTTTGAATGCATGATTAAGGGCTCCAAGAAGATCAACGAGCTTGACGAGCCTTCCACATCCGAGGCGCAACCGGTGGCCTTTAAGGCAACGGAGGAGAAGAAGGAGGAGTCTACACCAAGTAGACAACCAATTGACGCCTCCAAGCTCGACAATGAGGAGATGGCCCTAATCATCAAAAGCTTTAGGCAAATCCTCAAGCAACGGAAGGGGAAGGACTACAAACCTCGTTCCAAGAAGGTTTGCTACAAGTGTGGTAAGCCCGGTCACTTCATTGCAAAATGTCCTATGTCTAGTGACAGTGACAGGGGCGACGACAAGAAGGGAAGAAGAAAGGAGAAGAAGAAATACTACAAGAAGAAGGGCGGCGATGCCCATGTTTGTCGGGAGTGGGACTCCGACGAAAGCTCAAGCGACTCCTCCGACGACGAGGACGCCGCCAACATCGCCGTCACCAAGGGCCTTCTCTTCCCCAACATCGGCCACAAGTGTCTCATGGCCAAGGACGGCAAAAGGAAGGTAAAATCAAGGTCCTCCAATAAATATGAAACATCTAGTGATGAGGATGATAAAAATGAGGAGGAAAACTTGCGTACCCTTTTTGCCAACCTTAACATAGAACAAAAGGAAAAATTAAATGAGTTAATTAGTGCCATCCATGAAAAGGATGATCTCTTGGACTCCCAAGAGGACTTCCTAATCAAGGAAAACAAGAAACATGTTAAGGTTAAAAATGCTTATGCTCTAGAGATAGAAAAATGTAACAAATTATCTAGTGAGCTAAGCATATGCCATGACACTATTGCCAACCTTAGAAATGAAAATGTTAAATTAATTGCTAAGGTTGATTCTCATGTTTGCATTGATCCTAGAAATGATAATGTTGATTTACTAGCTAGGATTGATGAATTAAATGTCTCAATTGTTAGCCTTAGAAATGAGAATGAGAAACTAGTTGCTAAGGCTAAAGATTTTGATGTTTGCAATGCTACTATTTCCGACCTTAGAACTAAAAATGATTTGTTGCATGCTAAGGTTGTTGAACTTAAATCTTGCAAACCTTCTACATCTAATGTTGAGCATGTATCCATTTGTACTAGATGTAGAGATGTTAATGTTGATGCTATCCATGATCACTTAGCCTTAATTAAAAAACAAAATGATCACATAGCACAACTTAATGCTAAGATTAGTGAGCATGACTTAGAAAATGAAAAATTTAAATTTGCTAGAAGCATGCTCAATAATGGGAGACGCCCGGGCATTAAGGACGGTATTGGCTTCCAAAGGGGAGACAATGTCAAAATTAATGCCCCTCCTAAAAACTTGTCTAACTTTGTTAAGGGCAAGGCTCCCATGTCTCAGGATAACGAAGGATACATTTTGTACCCTGCCGGCTATCCTGAGAGCAAGATTAGGAAAATTCATTCTAGGAAGTCTCACTCTGGCCCTAATCATGCTTTCATGTATAAGGGTGAGACATCTAGATCTAGGCAACCAACCCATGCCAAGTTGCCTAGAAAGAAAACCACTAATGCATCAAATGATCATATTGTTTCATTTAAAACTTTTGATGCATCTTATGTTTTAACTAGCAAATCCGGCAAAGTAGTTGCCAAAATTGTTGGGGGCAAACACAAGGGCTCCAAGACTTGTGTTTGGGTACCCAAAGTTCTTGTATCTAATGCGAAAGGACCCAAAACCGTTTGGGTACCTAAAACAAAGAACTAAACTTGTTTTGTAGGTTTATGCATCCGGGGGCTCAAGTTGGATACTCGACAGCGGGTGCACAAACCATATGACAGGGGAGAAAAGGATGTTCTCCTCCTATGAGAAAAACAAAGATCCCCAACGAGCGATTACATTCGGGGATGGAAACCAAGGTTTGGTCAAAGGTTTGGGTAAAATTGCTATATCCCCTGACCATTCCATTTCTAATGTTTTTCTCGTAGATTCTTTAGATTATAATTTGCTTTCCGTATCCCAGTTATGTCAAATGGGCTACAACTGTCTATTTACTGATGTTGGTGTTACTGTCTTTAGAAGAAGTGATGATTCAATAGCATTTAAGGGAGTGCTAGAGGGTCAGCTATACTTGGTAGATTTTGATAGAGCTGAACTCGACACTTGCTTAGTTGCTAAGACTAATATGGGTTGGCTATGGCATCGCCGACTAGCCCATGTTGGAATGAAGAATCTTCATAAGCTTCTAAAGGGAGAACACATTTTAGGACTAACCAATGTTCATTTTGAGAAAGACAGGATTTGTAGCGCATGTCAAGCCGGGAAGCAAGTTGGCATCCATCATCCACACAAAAATATTATGACTACCGACAGGCCACTGGAGCTCCTACACATGGACTTATTCGGCCCGATCGCTTACATAAGCATCGGCGGTAGCAAGTATTGTCTTGTAATTGTGGATGACTATTCTCGCTTCACTTGGGTGTTCTTTTTACAGGATAAATCCTATACCCAAGATACCTTAAAAGGATTCTTGAGACGGGCTCAAAATGAGTTCGGCTTGAGGATCAAGAAGATTAGAAGCGACAACGGGACGGAGTTCAAGAACTCTCAAATTGAAGGCTTTCTTGAGGAGGAGGGCATCAAGCATGAGTTCTCTTCTCCCTACACTCCACAACAAAATGGTGTAGTGGAGAGGAAGAATCGAACTCTATTGGACATGGCAAGAACCATGCTTGATGAGTACAAGACACCGGATCGGTTTTGGGCCGAGGCGGTCAACACCGCCTACTATGCCATCAACCGGTTATATCTTCATCGAATCCTCAAGAAGACATCTTATGAACTCCTAACCGGTAAAAAGCCAAACATTTCATATTTTAGAGTTTTTGGTAGCAAATGCTTTATTCTTGTTAAAAGAGGTAGAAAATCTAAATTTGCTCCTAAAACTGTAGAAGGCTTTTTACTAGGATATGACTCAAACACAAGGGCATATAGAGTCTTTAACAAGTCCTCAGGACTTGTTGAAGTTTCTTGTGACGTTGTGTTTGATGAAACTAACGGCTCTCAAGTAGAGCAAGTTGATCTTGATGAGATAGGTGAAGAACAGGCTCCATGCATAGCGCTAAGGAACATGTCCATCGGGGATGTGTGTCCTAAGGAATACGAAGAGCCTCCAAATGCACAAGATCAACCATCCTCCTCAATGCAAGCATCTCCACCAACTCAAGGTGAGGATGAGGCTCAAGATGTTGAACAAGAAGATCAAGAAGATGAGCCACCTCAAAATGACGGCAACGATCGAGGGGGAGATGCAAATGATGAAGAAAAGGAGGATGATCAACCAAGGCCGACACACCCAAGAGTCCACCAAGCAATACAACGAGATCACCCCGTCGACACCATCCTCGGCGACATTCATAAGGGGGTAACTACTCGATCTCGGGTTGCACATTTTTGTGAACATTACTCGTTTGTTTCCTCTATTGAGCCACACAGGGTAGAGGAAGCACTTCAAGATTCGGATTGGGTGATGGCGATGCAAGAGGAGCTCAACAATTTCACAAGGAATGAGGTATGGCATTTAGTTCCACGTCCTAATCAAAATGTTGTAGGAACCAAGTGGGTCTTCCGCAACAAGCAAGATGAGCATGGTGTGGTGACAAGGAACAAAGCTCGACTCGTGGCCAAGGGGTATTCACAAGTCGAAGGTTTGGATTTCGGTGAAACCTATGCACCCGTAGCTAGGCTTGAGTCAATTCGCATATTATTAGCCTATGCTACTTACCATGGCTTCAAGCTTTATCAAATGGACGTGAAGAGTGCCTTCCTCAATGGACCAATCAAGGAAGAGGTCTATGTTGAGCAACCTCCCGGCTTTGAAGACAGTGAGTATCCTAACCATGTTTATAGGCTCTCTAAGGCGCTTTATGGGCTCAAGCAAGCCCCAAGAGCATGGTATGAATGCCTTAGAGATTTCCTTATTGCAAATGGCTTCAAAGTCGGCAAGGCCGATCCTACTTTATTCACTAAGACTCTTGACAATGATTTGTTTGTATGCCAAATTTATGTTGACGATATCATATTTGGGTCTACTAACAAATCTACATGTGAAGAATTTAGTAGGATCATGACACAAAAATTCGAGATGTCAATGATGGGGGAGTTGAAATATTTCCTAGGATTTCAAGTCAAGCAACTCCAAGAGGGCACCTTCATCAGCCAAACGAAGTATACTCAAGATATTCTAAGCAAGTTTGGAATGAAGGACGCCAAGCCCATCAAGACACCCATGGGAACAAATGGGCATCTCGACCTCGACACGGGAGGTAAGTCCGTGGATCAAAAGGTATACCGGTCGATGATTGGTTCATTGCTTTATTTATGTGCATCTCGACCGGACATTATGCTTTCCGTTTGCATGTGTGCAAGATTTCAAGCCGACCCTAAGGAATCACACCTTACGGCCGTAAAACGAATCTTGAGATATTTGGCTTATACTCCTAAGTTTGGGCTTTGGTACCCTCGGGGATCCACTTTTGATTTGATTGGTTATTCGGATGCCGATTGGGCGGGGTGTAAGATCAATAGGAAGAGCACATCGGGGACTTGCCAGTTCTTGGGAAGATCCTTGGTGTCATGGGCTTCAAAGAAGCAAAATTCGGTCGCTCTTTCCACCGCCGAAGCTGAGTATATTGCCGCAGGTCATTGTTGCGCACAATTACTTTGGATGAGGCAAACCCTGCGGGACTACGGTTACAAATTAACCAAAGTCCCTTTGCTATGTGACAATGAGAGTGCAATCAAAATGGCCGACAATCCCGTCGAGCACAGCCGCACTAAGCACATAGCCATTCGGTATCATTTTCTTCGGGATCACCAACAAAAGGGGGATATCGAGATTTCTTACATTAACACTAAAGATCAATTAGCCGATATCTTTACCAAGCCACTTGATGAGCAATCTTTTACCCGACTTAGGCATGAGCTTAATATTCTTGATTCTAGGAATTTCTTTTGCTAAGTCTTGCACACATAGCTCATAAATATACCTTTGATCATGTCTCTTTAATATGCTATGACTAATGTGTTTTCAAGAGAATTTCAAATCAAGTCATAGGTATATTGAAAGGGAATTGGAGTCTTCGACGAAGACAAAGGCTTCCACTCCACTCTACTACTCATCCTTCGTTGTCGCTCCGCATCACTCTCCAACGTTGGTATAATCTTCACTTATTCATTTTATGACCAAAAGGGGAGAAAGTACATAAAGGGCTTATATCTCACTCAAAGTATCCGTTTTTGGCGATTCATGCCAAAGGGGGAGAAAGTATGAGCCCAAAGCAAAAGGACCGCACCACCCTAATCTTAAAAATTTGATGATTTTTCAATTGATAAATTTCAAAATTGGTATCTCTTTGTGTTCTAAAGGGGGAGCAAGTAGTATTTTCAAACTTGATATCTTAAAACCCTCTTGAACACTAAGAGGAGACTTTATTTGAGGGGGAGTTTTGTTTAGTCAAAGGAAAAGCATTTGGACAAAGGGAGAAAATTTCAAAACTTGAAAATGCTTTGCAAATCTCATTCATTTACCTTTGACTATCTTGCAAAATGACTTTGAAAAGCATTTGCAAAAACAAAACCCTTGGTGCAAATGTGGTCCAATATGTCAAAAACAAAGAAAACAATCCATGCGCATCATATGAGTATTTATATTGGCTCAATTCCAAGTAACCTTTGCACTTACATTATGTAAACTAGTTCAATTATGCACTTCTATATTTGCTTTGGTTTGTGTTGGCATCAATCACCAAAAAGGGGGAGATTGAAAGGGAATTAGGCTTACACCTAGTTCCTAAATAATTTTGGTGGTTGAATTGCCCAACACAAATATTGGACTGACTAGTTTGCTCTAGTGTATAAGTTATACAGGTGCAAAAGGTTCACATCTAGCCAATAAAAAGACCAAGTGTTGGATTCAACAAAGGAGCAATAAGGCAACCGAGGGCACCTCTGGCTGGTGGCACCGGACTGTCCGGTGTGCACCGGACAGTGTCCGGTGCGCCCGTAGACTTCGTTTTCTACCCTTCGCCAGAGGACTTCGACTTCAACCCTTCGCCCTCGGGAATTCGCGGAGGCCGGCGCGCTATAATTCACCGGACTGTCCGGTGTGCACCGGACATGTCCGGTGCGCCAACGAACCGCGGCCTCCGGAACTCGTCATCCTCGGGTTTTCACGACAGCCGCTCCGCTATAATTCACCGGACTGTCCGGTGTGCACCGGACTGTCCGGTGTGCCAGCGGAGCAACGGCTCTCTGCGGCGCCAACGGCTCCCTGCGGAGCATTAAATGCGCGCGCAGCGCGCGCAGAAGTCAGAGTCGCCCATACCGGTGCACCGGACATCAAACAGTACATGTCCGGTGTGCACCGGACACCCAGGCGGGCCCACAAGTCAGAAGCTCCAACGGTCGGAATCCAACGGCAGTGATGACGTGGCAGGGGCACCGGACTGTCCGGTGTGCACCGGACTGTCCGGTGCGCCATCGAACAGACGCCTCCAGCCAACGGTCAAGTTTGGTGGTTGGGGCTATAAATACCCCAACCACCCCACCATTCATTGCATCCAAGTTTTCCACTTCTCAACTACTACAAGAGCTCTAGCATTCAAATCTAGACACACCAAATAGATCAAATCCTCTCCAATTCCACTCAAGCCCTTAGTGACTAGCGAGAGTGATTTGCTTGTGTTCTTTCGAGCTCTTGCGCTTGGATCGCATTCTTTTCTTTCTCATTTATTCTTGTGATCATACTCAATTGTAACCAAGGCAAGAGGCACCAATTGTGTGGTGGCCCTTGCGGGGAAGTTTTGTTCCCGGTTGATTGAGAAGAAGAGAAAGCTCACTCGATCCGTGGGATCGTTTGAGAGAGGGAAAGGGTTGAAAAAGACCCGGCCTTAGTGGCCTCCTCAACGGGGAGTAGGTTTGCGAGAACCGAACCTCGGTAAAACAAATCCGCGTGTCACACTCTTATTTGCTTGCGATTTGTTTTGCGCCCTCTCTCGCGGACTCCTTTATATTTCTAACGCTAACCCGGCTTGTAGTTGTGATTATTTTTGTAAATTTCAGTTTCGCCCTATTCACCCCCCCTCTAGGCGACTATCAGTTAGGAGAATGGATTGATATCCCAATATATCTGTTGCTTATCGGATATTATATTTGTTGCTTAACGGATATTATTTACTATATCAATAATTGTGGCATCAGCAGAAAGGAGCTTCTCAAAACTTAAGTTATTGAAGAATTATTTAAGGTCTACAATGTCTCAAGAAAGGTTAAACGAGCTAGCAACTTTATGTATTGAGAATAAATTATTAGATGATGTCAATATTGAAGCCATCATTGATGATTTTGCATCTAGAAATGTTAGAAGACATTTTTAAGTTGATCTCTACAATATATTTGAGGTAATAATCTTACTTTTATTTTTTACTGTTCAAGTTTTTCTGTGGTATATATATATTAAAATCAGTTTTATTTAGAAATGGGGCCTCTGTTTATAATCTTGTCCCGGGGCCCTCAAAAGTCAGAAACGGCCCTGGGAAGGCTTGAGTATGTCAACTATATGACTTGGAATGTTGCTTGGGCTCCCACACCTTGAAGTGGCCGGTTGGGGTGGTATTTATAGCCACCAACCAAAATCTAGCCATTGGTGAAGTGTGCTGGCGAAGGGCGCACCGGACAGTCCGGTGCGCCACCGGACAGTGTCCGGTGCGCCGCCACGTCATCCTGCCGTTAGGGCTTGGAGCTGGTCGACCGTTGGAGGCTTTGTCCTCTTGTGGCACCGGACAGTCCGGTGCCCCTCTGACTTCTGCTCTGACATTCTGAATTCCACTGTTCACTTTGCAGAGTCGACCGTTGCGCGTAGATAGCCGTTGCTCCGCTGGCACACCGGACAGTCCAGTGAATTATAGCGGAGGTGCGCCTGAGAAACCCGAAGGTGAAGAGTTTGATCTGGTTCACCCTGGTGCACCGGACACTGTCCGGTGGTGCACGGGACTGTCTGGTGCGTCAGACCAGGGCACACTTCGGTTTCCTTTTTGCTCCTTTCTTTTGAAGCCTAACTTGTTCTTTTGATTGGTTTGTGTTGAACCTTTGGCACCTGTAGAACATATACTCTAGAGCAAACTAGTTAGTCCAATTATTTGTGTTGGGCATTCAACCACCAAAAACATTTAGGAAAAGGTTTAAAGCCTATTTTCTTTCAATCTCCCCCTTTTTGGTGATTGATGCCAACACAAACCAAAGCAAATATATAAATGAATAATTGAACTTGTTTGCACAAGATAGGTGCAAAGATTTCTTGGAATTAAACCAGTAATATTTCAATAGATATGCATGGATGGTTTTTCTTCTTATTTATCATTTTGGACCACGCTTGCACCACTTGTTTTGTTTTTGCAAATTCTTTTGTAAAATATTTTCAAAGACATTTTGCAACTAGTCATAGGTAAATGAATAAGATTTTTGAGAAGCATTTATAAGATTTGAAAAATTTCTCCCCCTATTTCAAATGCTTTTCCTTTTGACTAAACAAAACTCTCCTTCAATAAAATTCTCCTCTTAGTGTTCAAGAGGGTTTTGAGATACCAATTTTTGAAGGTGCTACTTTCTCCCCCTTTTTGGATATAATAAGATACCAATTTGAAAAACTCTTTTTAAAATATGGTGGTGCGGTCCTTTTGCTTTGGGCTAATACTTTCTCCCCCTTTGGCATTAATCGCCAAAACGGATACTTAGAGTGAAATATAAGCCCTTTCTTTCTCTCCCCCTTTGGCAAACAATTGAAATACCAATTGAAATAGAGATATGAGTGAAGATTATACCAAAGTGGAGAACTATGCGGAATACCGGCAAAGAGTGGATAATATCAATGGAGTTGAGTGGAAGCGATGTCTTTGCCGAATACTCCATTTCCCTTTCAATCTAAGACTTAATACATGAGATGCTCATGAAAACATATTAGTCTTAGCCTTGGCTCAAATAGAGATATGAAATATGCAGATGTACCAAAGTAAAGAGATATGATTAAAAGGATATGCCAATTAAGCTTAAACAATTCTATATAATATAGATGGCTCCCCCTAAATATGTGCTTTGAGAGGAATACAAATTTTTGGTCTTAAATGCCAAGAGCACATAATTAGGTTAATGAGATCATATCTATATTATAGAGAATGTGAAGTGCATTGTGTCATAGTATAGATGTGATGCTCATGACAGTTTATACACTTATGAAAGCATGTTGCAAACATTTTAAGCATTTTACCCTTAAAGATTTCAAAGAGACTTAAGGACCATCCACCTTTGGAACAAAGGTAGCTTATCCTCGTTACAAGGTTAAGCTTTAAGCTTTTTGACAATAAAACCACTTCATCTAGTTTTAACAAAGATGCATTAATGCATGAGTGAAATTTTAAGAGGTTAAACTAGGTATGAAGCAGGGATAATGCATGAACATGCTTTCTCTTCCTTTTATACAAGATATGCAAGGAATGTAGGAAGATTTAGGTACATGTATAAATAAGATTGAATATTTTTACCCTTTTGTACCTTTACATAGTGATGCTCTTCTTCATTGTGCTTTGTCCTTAGTCTTATTGAATTCGCCTAAGACTTATACTCAAGACAATGTATTAAAATATTTTGCACAAGAGAGAGTTCTACAACTAGTGATCCTTTTCTAAGTCATGTCATTATATATCAAGAAGATCACAAATTGCATAAATATATCATGAATTCTCCTTTTAACTTAGTGCCTATCAAGATAGATGTTGATTGAAATTACCAATTGAAATCAAATTGAGATTACATGAGGCACTAAGAAGCATAAGTGATAATTAAAGTTATTCAATGATCAAACAACAGATGCGATCAAAAGAACAACACAGGCATTAGATTTTCAATCAAGCTCAAAGATAGGAGAATCCAATAAATGCGCTACTTTAACATTGAAAGCTACAATCCTTGATAAAGGTGACATTATTTTACCAAGTTGGATTGAAATGTAGTAGCATGCGTTATGAGAAACTTGTTCACACACATGAGACTATATGAGATTACTAAGATAATGTGCTAGTCTCAATATAGTTAAGATATAGAAATAGGCTCCCCCTAAAGATATGCATCAAGAATGAAAGAAATGGGTGAATGCACTCATTTACAAAGGCAAATAGGGAGAAGCACTATTTATATTTGATCAAGGCTTATAAGATTTGCAATAAACAACTTAAGCCTTGTAATCTCATAATGAAAAAGATAAAGAATGCTTACAACCACACCCTTGATTGTTGTGAAGACCTTATTGTCTAAGTAGGTGTTGTTGTCCTTGATGTTCTTCCTTTTTCATTTGAGTGTCCTCCCTTTGTAGTTGTCTCTTTTTCCTTCCAAACTTATTGAAAATACTCAAGAGAGATGTTAATAGCGCAAGGGAGTATATGATAACTGATGATTTCTTTAGATAGAAAATAAGAACAATTCATCATCCATAAGTCACATATACATGAAGTAAACTTCTTAACATTAGTGCTCATCAAAAGAAATATGCACTCTTTAAACATTTTGATCAATCACAGGAAATTTACTTCTTCATATTGAATTTATTGATCATTACTTGGAAGCAAATAAATATAGCAAAGATATGAAATAGATTCTAATGAACAAGTGCATTTTATTAGAATGAGATTGAATGCACATCTATCCGACTTTGGTTCAATAAAGAATCTATTCTTTACATAGGTGGAATATGATATATTAGAGTAAACAACCATTGATGGGAATTATATTTGATTGAGAAGATAAGTTCCCATACCTTTGCTTTTACCTTCCTTCCTTTGGGTGAAGAGCAACCCTTTGAGGCTTGTGGCTTTAAACTTGCACTTACTCTCTTGTAGATTTTCATAAGTGAGCTCAAGAGAAATGTTAAACGCAACACAAGCACTAGTTTCCCTTTTTGTAATCATTTTGATAAGGAATGAAAAGTGGATTACTAAAGCATGGAAACTCTATAATATGAACTAGATTATTCCTTGAAGTATGCTTAGTTTTATCTTATGGAACAAGCATATATAGTTCTTTTAAGGTTATGGGAATAAATCTAATTCATAATATGGAGAGCGATAGATGTAGAAGAATCATATCCAATATAAGCAAGAAGCAAAACAACATAAATCATTGGTCTGACTTTTCCTTTTATGTTGAATTACGCATCTCCAAAGAGGAACATATTCTTTATTAGTGAGACTACATGGGTTACTTAGATAAAAGCATTAGTCTCACTATTCTAGTTATAGAGAGAATCTTCCTTTTGTAGGTGTCGTAGGGATTTGAATTCCTATCGTGACATCGTATTTTTTTAAGAACTTGGAATATCTCTTTATATCTAGAATCATGGCAATAATAAGATAATAAGTGTAAGACATGCCATGGGTTTCTTAATAATTTAAAACATGTAGATTGCCATAGTATAGAAATGATGAATGTACAATCTACCATATGGGAGGAATTTCTTCAAGGAAGGGTGACATAATTTAGAGCATTTTAAGTGCTTCCTTTTTCTATGTGACTACACAAGACACATAAGAAATGATATTCTAAAATACTTGCGCTTTAAAAGCATAACTGTTACCATCCTTTGACTTTCCTCCAAGTTGTAGGCCTTGACCTTTTGGCAAGGGATAAATCTTTATTTCCTACAACATCAATATCTTCCCTCGAGATGATATGAGTTTAAGATATAGTAATTTGAAAAATAACCTTGGGTCAATCATGGATATAGATCTTTGAAGATGATAGCTTGAGTTAATAAAGATTGAATTGACTCTTTCAAGCACCCCAAGGATTCATACCATCTCCTTCTCCTGCAAATCTTGTCAAGCTTGTTTTGGTACCCATTGCTTGATGGGTCCATCATGGTTAGTCAACAAAAATCTAGGAACCCAAGAGTCCTTTGTGTTAGCACTTGGTAAACTCATTACCTTTCTAACACAAGTTGTAGTTTTGGGTTGCCTAGTTACATGAGAATTAATTGACAAGCTAGGAGTGGGATTGTTACCAATGGGACAATCCTTGCATTGATGTCCCTTCTTTCGGCATATGTAGCAAAGGCGATCTTCAAGTCTTGAAGATTTCTTCCTTCCTCGTTTCTTGCTTGCTACATGGTTAGTAAATATTTTCTTTTCTAGCCCTATGCCTTTTTGTTTCAAATGGGGACAAGATTTAATAAAGTGTCCCTTCTTTGAACATTTAAAACAAAGTTTATCATCCTTGTTAATAATTGTCGGGGACCATAATTAGGGGTACCCTCAAGGCTCCTAATTCTCAGCTGGTAACCCCCATCAGCACAAAGCTGCAAAGGCCTGATGGGTGCGACTAAGTCAAGGATCGGTCCATTCAAGGGACCCGATCACGCCTCACCCGAGCCTATAGATGGCCATTTGGCACTAACACGATGGGCCAGCCCAGGCACGGCACGAAAAAGCACGGTCCAGGCACGACCCGGTCCGGTTAGTATAGTGCCGTGCCTGGGCCACTATCTCGACCCGTAGTGCTGGCACGGGCACGACACAGTTACATTTTTATTTTAAAAATAATAGTTTACATATATTAAATATAAGAATTCAACATATAACACAATAAAACTGCAGCTGCACTGGTTAGATGGATGCGTTTAAGCCTCTTATGCACTAGGTTGTGGGTTCGAGCCCCCACAACTACATATTTTTTGCTAAATTCTACAATATACTCAGATGGGCCATAGTGCCACCGAGCCGGCCCGACACGACTAACAGGCTCATGGGCCGTGCCTGGGCCGCGGCAGCGGCACGTCAGCCCATCTAGGCACGACACGATTCGTAGCCGGGCCTGGCGGGCCGTGCCAGCGTCGGGCCGTGCCGGGTCGGGCCGTGCCGGCCCGTTTGGCCATCTATACCCGAGCCCAGCCTCGGGCAAGGGCAGCCGACCCCGGAGGATCTACGTCTCGCCTGAGGCCCCCCTCCAGCAACGGACACACCTTCGGCTCGCCCGAGGCCCAGTCTTCGCCAAGAAGCAACCTAGGCCAAATCGCCATGCCAACCGACCAAATCGCAGGAGCATTTAATGCAAAGGTGGCCTGACACCTTTATCCTGACGCGCGCCCTCCGGTCGACAGAGCCGAAGTGACCGCAGTCACTTCGCCGCTCCACTGACCGGTCTGACAAGAGGACAGCGCCGCCTGCGCCGCTCCCACTGCTGTGCCACTCGACAGAGTGAGGCTGACAGCATCCAAGTCCGGCCCTATGCGCCATGGGAAACTCTGCTCCGCCCGACCCAGGGCTCGGACTCGGGCTCAGCCCCTGAAGACGACGAACTCTCTGCCCGACCCCAGGGCTCGGACTCGGGCTTAGCCCCGGAATACGGCGAACTCCGCTCCGCCGACCCAGGGCTCGGACTCGGGCTCAGCCCCTGAAGACGTTGAACTCCGCTCCGCCCGACCCTAGGGCTCAGACTCAGGCTCAGCCCCGGGAGACGACGAACTCCGCTTCGCCCGACCCCAGGGCTCGGACTCAGCCCTAGCCTCAGCCGACGGTCTCCGCCTCGCCCGACCCAGGGGCTCGGACTCGACCTCGGCCTCGGAAGACAGACTCGACCTCGACCTCGACCTCGGAGGAGCCTCCACATCGCCCAACCCAGGGCACGGACCGACCACGTCAACAGGAGGCGCCATCATTACCCTACCCCAAGCTGACTCAGGCTACGGGGAACAAGACCGGCATCCCATCTGGCTCGCTCCGCCAGACAAGTAATGATGGCGCCCCGCACGCTCTATGACGACGGCGGCTCTCAGCCCCCTTACGGAAGCAAGAGGACGTCAGCAAGGACTCGACAGCCCCGACAGCTGTCCTTCCGCCAGGCTCCAGCGCTCCTCCGACGGCCACGACACCACAAGAACCGGGTGCCAAAACCTCTCCGGCTGCCACGATGGCATGTACTTAGGGCGCTAGCTCTCCTCCGCTAGACACGTTAGCACACTGCTACACCCCCACTGTACACCTGGATCCTTTCCTTGCGCCTATAAAAGGAAGGACTAGGGCCCTCTTACAGAGGGTTGGCCACGCGGGGAAAGGACGGGACAGGCGCTCGCGTGAGGCCGCTCGCTCCCTCCCGCGTGGAATGCTTGTAACCCCCTACTGCAAGCGCACCCGACCTGGGCGCGGGACAGCCACGAAGGTCGCGGGATTTCCACCTCTCACGCCCGTCTCCCTCCGGCTGCCTTCCCCATTCGCGCTCCGTCTCGCGCCGACCCATCTGGGCTGGGGCACGCGACGACAATTTACTCATCGGTCCAGGGACCCCCCGGTCTCGAAACGTCGACAGTTGGCGCGCCAGGTAGGGGCCTGCTGCGTGTTGACGAACAGCTTCCCGTCAAGCTCCAGATGGGCAGTCTCCAGCAACCTTTCCAGCCCGGGACGGTGCTCCGTTTCGGGAGTCTTGAGTTCATGTCCCTCGACGGCAGCTACGACATGATACTCCTTCCCCTGTCGTGCGACAGCGACAATGGCGGCCGACAGCCCGCCCGCCGGCGGCGGAATCGACGACGTCTTCCCCGCGTGGTGGAAGAACAACATTCGAGCTCACCCCGTCCCCTCCCCCGCCGACGGAGGAGGAGGCGGGGCAACCAAGGCCAAGCAGGAGGCGACACCTCGTCGGCTGTCGAGCGAGTCGACGGCGCCGGCGCCCCAACGGGGGGCACGTCGGGCATCGACCTTGCGTCTGAGACGAAGACGAGCGCCGTCTCCCCGCAACACGCCAATCCCAAGCAAACGGACGACGCCAGCACGCTCGCGAAAGGATTGCTGGGCGTCACCCTCGTACCTGAGACGACGGTGCAGTCAGTCCCTGACGTGACTTCGTCACCGCCCGTCGACCAAGAGGTACCCACCGATTCCCATCTTACGCCTTTTGGATTCAGCCTCGACCCGCCAAGCGACTTCGCTTTGGCGGACGCTCTCATAGAGGCGAGTCCAAACCCTCTGGGGTATCGTATGCGGTCACCCTGGGACCGGCTGACGGACGTCTCGACCTACGGGCCCTCGGGGTCCAAGGAAGATGACGAGCCCGACTTCTGTTGGGATTTCTCCGGACTTGGTAACCCCAGTGCCATGCGGGACTTCATGACCGCATGCGACTACTACCTTTCCGACTATTCTGACGTGAGCCGCAGCCTCGGCGACGAGGACTGCGGCTCAAGTCGTGAATGTTTCCACGTCGATCTAGGGGGTCCTCCTGAAGGCAACCATCTTGGTATGCCAGAGAACGGTGATCTCCCTAGGCCTGTGCCTCGCGTTGACATCCTACGGGAGCTAGCTGTGGTCCCCGTTCCGGCGGGGGGTCATGACCCACAGCTCGAGCAAATCCGTGGGGTGCAGGCCAGGCTCGACGAGGGAGCAGGAACACTTGAGCCGATCCGCCGGGACGTCGGGCAGGAATGGGCGGGCCAACCTCCGGCCGGAGAAGTGCGTCATCTACCCCAGGGTATCCAGCACCGCATCGCCGACGATGTCAGGGTAAGGCCGCCACCCACTTCCAGTGGAGTCGGCCAGAACCTGGCTGCAGCGGCAATGCTTCTCCGCGCGATGCCGGAGCCATCAACCACCGAGGGGCGGCAAATTCAGGGAGAGCTCAAGAATCTCCTGGAGGGCGCCGCGGTCCGACGGACCGAAAGCTCCGCCTCCCGAAGGCAGGGGTACCCCTCAGAACATCGCGCCGCGACTTCCCGATTCATGCGGGAAGCCTCGGTCCACACCGGGCGCACGCGCAACACAGCGCCTGCGGCCCCGGGTCGCCTTGACAACGAGCACCATCACCGCAACCGTCGGGCCCACCTCGACGAGAGGGTGCGCCGAGGATACCACCCCAGGCGTGGGGGACGCTACGGCAGCGGGGAGGATCGGAGTCCCTCGCCCGAACCACCCGGTCCGTAGGCTTTCAGTCGCGCCATACGACGGGCGCCGTTCCCGACCCGGTTCCGAACCCCGACTACTATCACAAAGTACTCGGGGGAGACGAGACCGGAACTGTGGCTCGCGGACTACCGGCTGGCCTGCCAACTGGGTGGAACGAACGATGACAACCTCATCATCCGCAACCTCCCCCTGTTCCTCTCCGACACCGCTCGCGCCTGGTTGGAGCACCTGCCTCCGGGGCAGATCTCCAACTGGGACGACCTGGTCCAAGCCTTCGCCGGCAATTTCCAGGGCACGTACGTGTGCCCTGGGAATCCTGGGATCTCCGGAGCTACCGACAGCAGCCGGGAGAGTCTCTCCGGGACTACATCCGACGATTCTCGAAGCAGCGCACCGAGCTGCCCAACATCACCGATTCAGATGTCATCGGCGCGTTCCTCGCCGGCACCACCTGCCGCGACCTGGTGAGCAAGCTGGGTCGAAAGACCCCCAACAGGGCGAGCGAGCTGATGGACATCGCCACCAAGTTTGCCTCTGGCCAGGAGGCGATTGAGGCTATCTTTCGGAAGGACAAGCAGCCCCAGGGCCGCCCACCGGAAGATGCCCCCGAGGCGTCAACTCACCGCGGCGCCAAGAAGAAAGGCAAGAAGAAGTCGCAAGCGAAACGCGACGCCGCCGACGCGGACCTTGTCGCCGCCGCCGAGTACAAGAACCCTCGGAAACCCCCCGGAGGTGCCAACCTCTTCGACAAGATGCTCAAGGAGCCGTGCCCCTATCATCAGGGGCCCGTTAAGCACACCCTTGAGGAGTGCGCTATGCTTCGGCGCCACTTCCATAGGGCCGGGCCACCCGCGGAGGGTGGCAGGGCTCGCGACGACGACAAGAAGGAAGATCACCATGCATGAGAGTTCCCTGAGGTCCGCGGCTGCTTCATGATCTACGGTGGGCAAGCGGCGAACGCCTCGGCTCGGCACCGCAAGCAAGAGCGTCGGGAGGTCTGTTCGGTAAAGGTGGCGGCGCCAGTCTACCTAGACTGGTCCGACAAGCCCATCACCTTCGACCAAGCCGACCACCCCGACCGCGTGCCGAGCCCGGGGAAATACCCGCTCGTCGTCGACCCCATCATCGGCGACGTCAGGCTCACCAAGGTCCTCATGGACGGAGGCAGCAGCCTCAACATCATCTACGCCGAGACCCTCGGGCTCCTGCGTGTTGATCTGTCCTCGGTCCGAGCAGGCGCTGCGCCTTTCCATGGGATCATCCCCGGGAAACGCGTCCAACCCCTCGGACAACTCGATCTTCCCGTCTGCTTTGGGACACCCTCCAACTTCTGAAGGGAGACCATCACGTTCGAGGTGGTCGGGTTCTGAGGAACCTACCACGCAGTACTGGGGAGGCAATGCTACGCGAAGTTCATGGCCGTCCCCAACTACACCTACCTCAAGCTCAAGATGTCGAGACCCAACGGGGTCATCATCGTCGGCCCCACGTACCGACACGCGTTCGAATGCGACGTGGAGTGCGTGGAGTACGCCGAGGCCCTCGCCGAATCCGAGGCCCTCATCGCCGACCTGGAGAGCCTCTCGAAGGAGGTGCCAGACGTGAAGCGCCACGCCGGCAACTTCGAGCCAGCGGAGACGGTTAAATCCGCCCCTCGACCCCAGCAGCGACGCCTCCAAGCAGATCCGGATCAGCTCCGAGCTCGATCCCAAATAGGAAGCAGTGCTCGTCGACTTTCTCTGCGCAAACGCCGACATTTTCGCGTGGAGTCCCTCGAACATGCCCGGCATACCGAGGGATGTCGCCGAGCACTCGCTGGACATCCGAGCTAGAGCCCGACCCGTGAAGCAGCCTCTGTGCCGATTCGATGAAGAAAAGCGCAGAGCCATAGGCGAGGAGATCCACAAGCTAATGGCGGCAGGGTTCATCAAAGAGGTATTCCATCCCGAATGGCTTGCCAACCCTCTGCTTGTGAGAAAGAAAGGGGGGGAAATGGCGGATGTGTGTAGACTACACTGGTCTAAACAAAGCATGCCCGAAGGTTCCCTACCCTCTGCCTCGCATCGACCAAATTGTGGACTTCACTGCTGGGTGCGAAACACTGTCTTTCCTCGATGCCTACTCAGGGTATCACAAAATCAGGATGAAAGAGTCCGACCAGCTCGCGACTTCTTTCATCACACCCTTTGGCATGTACTGCTATGTCACCATGTCGTTCGGCTTGAGGAATGCGGGTGCGACATGCCAACGATGCATGAACCATGTGTTCGGCGAACACATTGGCCGGACGGTCGAGGCCTACGTCGATGACATCGTAGTCAAGACGAGGAAAGCCTCCGACCTCCTTTCCGACCTTGAAGTGACATTCCGATGTCTCAAGGCGAAAGGCGTGAAGCTTAATCCCGAGAAGTGTGTCTTCGGGGTTCCCCGAGGCATGCTCTTGGGGTTCATCGTCTCCGAGCGGGGCATCGAGGCCAACCCGGAGAAGATCGCGGCCATCACCGGCATGGGGCCCATCAAGGACTTGAAAGGCGTACAGAGAGTCACGGGATGCCTTGCGGCTCTGAGCCGCTTCATCTTGCGCCTCGGCGAAAGAGGCCTGCCTCTGTACCGCCTCTTAAGGAAGGCCGAGTGCTTCACTTGGACCCCTGAGGCCGAGGAAGCCCTCGGGAACCTGAAGGCGCTCCTTACAAACGCACCCATCTTGGTGCCTCCCGCTGCCGGAGAAGCCCTCTTGATCTACGTCGCCGCGACCACTCAGGTGGTTAGCGCCGCGATTGTGGTTGAGAGACGAGAAGAGGGGCATGCATTGCCCGTCCAGAGGCCAGTCTACTTCATCAGTGAGGTACTGTCCGAGACCAAGATCCGCTACCCACAAATCCAGAAGCTGCTGTACGCGGTGATCCTGACGCGGCGGAAGTTGCGGCACTACTTCGAGTCTCATCCGGTAACTGTGGTGTCATCCTTCCCCCTGGGGGAGATCATCCAGTGCCGAGAGGCCTCGGGTAGAATTGCAAAGTGGGCGGTGGAAATCATGGGCGAAGCGATCTCGTTCGCCCCTCGAAAGGCCATCAAGTCCCAGGTCTTGGCGGACTTCGTGGCTGAATGGGTCGACACCCAGCTCCCAACAGTTCCGATCCAACCGGAACTCTAGACCATGTTCTTCGACGGGTCGCTGATGAAGACAGAAGCAGGCGCAGGCCTGCTCTTCATCTCGCCCCTCGGGAAGCACCTACGCTACGTGCTACGCCTCCACTTCCCGGCGTCCAACAATGTGGCTGAGTACGAGGCTCTGGTCAACGGGTTGCGCATCGCCATCGAGCTAGGGGTCCGACGCCTCGACGCTCGCGGTGACTCGCAACTCGTCATCGACCAAGTCATGAAGAACTCCCACTGCCGCGACCCGAAGATGGAAGCCTACTGCGATGAGGTTCGGCGCCTGGAAGACAAGTTCTACGAGCTTGAGCTCAACCACATCGCCCGACGCTACAACGAACTGCGGACGAGCTGGCTAAAATAGCCTCAGGGCGAACAACAGTTCCCCTGAACGTGTTCTCCTGAGACCTGCATCAACCCTCCGTCAAGACCGACGACACGCCCGAGCCCGAGAAGGCCTCGGCTCAGTCCGAGGTACCTTCGGTACAGTCCGAGGTACCCTCGGCCCCCGAGGGTGAGGCACTACGCATCGAGGAGGAGCAAAGCGGGGTCACGCCTAATCGAAACTGGCAGACCCCGTACCTGCAATATTTCCACCGAGGAGAGCTACCCCTCGACCGAGCCGAAGCTCGGCGATTGGCGCGGCGCGCCAAGTCGTTTGTCTTGCTGGGGGACGAGAAGGAACTCTACCACCGCAGCCCCTCAGGCATCCTCCAGCGATGCATTTCCATCGCCGAAGGCCAGGAGCTCCTACAAGAGATACAC